>NW_026536031.1:0-462378 GCF_028551555.1 Melozone crissalis
CTTTCAAAACCTCTGCAAGGACACACAAAGACTTGCACTATTCTCCTGTCCTCACAGAATGAGTTTTAAGCTGTGAGTGGGACTGAGCTGAACACACTCAGAGTCACAGGATACCTCAGGCTGAAAGGGAACCACGAGGATTATTGAGCCAGACTCTCTGCTCCTCACAGGACTACCTAAAATTAAACCATGGGAACCATGCTCATTAGGTTTCATGGCAGCTTCCTTCTGTTTACATTTGTAAACTCCAGATAAAATAATTGCATGGTATTAAAAGGAATAGAAATCCTGCCATTGGTGAGCTTTTTCTAGCTGCCAAAGTACCCAGAACTTGGGGTATAACTAAGATTACATGCAAGACTAGTTAAGCCAGAGTGCACAGGTAAATGAAATTACTGCTAAGTGCTAAAATGTGGGAAGGCATGAAAAAGATATTATTATAACGACTGTGTTTTCACACTACATCTAATAGTGAATATGGTCAAAAGACACCCAAAGCAACATGGTAGAATTCACTAATGGACTGGGCTCCGGTCAAGTTTTAAAGACATGTTCTTTCCTGAGGCAAGGGGCAAGATAACATCAAAGAAAAAAATTGGATAGCAATAATCGGGCCTTTTGCCAAGAAATATTTTATACTCCATGTATCATCTTAATGCAATGTCTCTAGGATGAGGTCCACATAGCTTTATTTTCTTACTTCAATTCATTTCTTAACAAATTAGCTTCAAAGAGCTTTAGCTTTTCCAGAGTGTAAAGGCATAGAACAAACACATCAGATTATCATGTTGACATCAGCCAAGAAAATTTAGAAAAGAAAATTAAGTGATTCTGTTGGTATACAACAATATAGAGCTTTAACTTGCATCATGGTAGTTGAGACATTCCTAGCTCTTTGAATAGAAAACCACAAATATGAAAGCAAATAAAATAAATGATCAGCTGAAGCCTTATTTATAATTTCTGCAATATGCTTTCTGGATACCAGAGAACTTTTCCAGCTTATTTATGCTTTACAGGACAGTTACCTGACAAAATAAATAATAATACAGAAATTGAAAGGAAAAAAGGGAAAGTGCCCAAAGCTCAACACGTTTTTGAAGCCTTTGGGGATGTTCCTGGCTTTTCCTCAGGAATCTGGAGATACCAACAGAGCTCATGTAAAGCAACTTGAGCCATGCTAGTAGCTTCAATGTGCAAAAAACTATGAAATAAGAGCAAGAGAGCACACAATTGTTTCTTGCAGAGTAGAACCCAGGCAGTGAGGTTAAAGAGGCTGGGCAGCTGCAAGATTGAAAGGTGTGATAATATTATGATATATATCTAATATAAATATGGCTGAAATAAAAATATAATTTTAAGAAGAAAAAGTAACTACATGGACTTTTATTTCTTCCTAAGGAGAACAGGGAAAAGATTAAAAGAGATGCCATGAGGCAAGTGACTATTTAGTCAACAGTCTAAGCTTTCTAAGGGGAATTTTTAAGGACAGTCACTAAATGCCATTTTCATGAAGGACAGGATTTGTCCTCTAGTGTTCAGGGGAAATGCTGCAAATTGAACCAGTCAGCAAGACCTTCAGAATAGATAAAATTCTAGATAGTCAAACTACATTATCCATAAAAAACTAATTTCCACTGAAAAAGAGAGCTTATTAAGTCTCTCGTCTGGAATCAAGCTAGAGCTTCTCCTTGCTAAATACATCACATGAATGTTAATTTTAGACTGCTGAGAGCCCATCAATTTACACTTCCCTGTAATAATTTTTTAGTATTTAAATTATGGGAAGACACCAATTAGTATCATGGACAGCACACTATCTGAAATAAGAACACTGTTAAATAATGCATGCAACAATTTTTTATACAAGTAGTAATTAGATTTCTAGGATTACTTGAATATTATAATAGTAATTTCATAGCTGTTACCATTACTTTTAATAATAATCTATTTAAGTGGTGATCAGACCCAAAAGAAGTGTCAAAGAATGAGTTCTCATATATCTTCATTTTTACAAACATATTACATTATGCCAATTAACCAGCAAATAACAAAATGCAATTAACTCTCAATGAGTTACAAAAAAAGTATTTTAAAACAACACAGTGCCAAAAAAAGTTGCTGTGGTCTAAGCTGAGGATGAGGAGCTGCTGATCAAGTTTAAAAATCAGCTTAGTTATGAAAATCTTAATAGGAACTTTTCTTATGTGACCTACTAGATTTCGATTTTTTTATCATGAAGAATTTATATGATAATAACCATTTTCCTGGATAACCTCAACTGGCATCACAATATCCAAATTCTGATGCTCACATAAGCATTAAGCCTTTTTAATGGTGACAGAAACTCAAAGCACCAGACTGAAGATAAATACAAAACCACTTGATAGCTACTTATTAGACACTGGTGTATGGTGGCCCTGGAAAATTTACAGCTGACTCCTTCCTTGGAAAGATGACAGTGCAGCCCTTATTAGAATTGCTCATTAAAGAAACATCTATTCCAGAAATGAAATGCCAACAGAAAAATGAGGAAAAAAAACAGATGAGAAAGATGGAAATAGATGGCCTCAACCTTTAACCCTGTGTCAGGAATTTATTCTGCCTTTGAAAACATTTGGTTTAGTCTTCTGACTCGGATTTTACAATCCTTCAGTCAAACACCTGTTGGTTAATCCCTTGTTATAATCTCCCTGGGATCACCTCATGGGGAGAAGGGCTGGTGGAGATGCTGCCAGCCCTCTGTAGCAGGATGAATCACTCCTTGGACTCTGAGCAGGACAGACTGGGGCTCAGGACAGGGGTGACACAAGCTGGCACAAGACTAAAGGACCTCCTCCCCAAATCGAAAGCAGACCAGAGGAGCTGTGCTCCCTCCCTGCACCCTCCCTTAAGAAAGGGATAATATGCTTCTATTTCCTATACACACAGCAATTTACTCTACTTTTTTTCTTTTCAGACTTCCCTTTAGCAACACATAGGAAAAAAAAAAAAACCCACAAAAACCCATGCAATGTTTTGTCATTACCAGGCCAAAAGCTTCAAGTAAGCCTCAGTGGATCCTACAGCAGTAAGATTTACTCCAATGTAATAATGATGTTTCAAATGTGGTGAAACTGTGCATTCCCACCACTGAAATCACCACAGACATTCTGCACTTTCAGGGCATTTGGTCTGTTTCTCTCTCTGTTTTTAAAATTAATGCAAGTATAAGTTCATAAGAAAACTAAGAGCTGCCTTTATATTTCTTCTCAGAAAGGATAGAGGACATAATTTTCATGAAATCAAGCTAAGGTACATCATACAGCAATTGGAATATATACACCAATTGGAATTCAGAGCTTCACCTTTCTCCTTCCACTTTATTTCTTCTCTTTTCCTCCCTCCCTTAAGTTTAAAATAACATTTAAATATTAGTTTTTGTTGTCAAAGAGCAGCTTATGTTGCCAATATAAGTCTCTCAGAACAAAGCCCAAGCCTGTATTATTGCAGAGTAACAGCAAGGAGGTAACACACAGGTGTGCACAGACCATAACATCTTCAATTCCTTCCATATGTAGCCTATCCCATAATTATCCCTCAAAATATTTGTGACAAGCATGAAAAATCCTGTCTCCTTACATCCATCTGCAAAGCCTTGTTTTAATTTTGTGGCTTGGAAGGTTTGTAGCACCACATCCAGCATCCTTGTTCACTCTGCAGGCTGCCAACACCACAATTTGTGGACAGCTTCTTAATGAGGTGCCCTTCCAGAAAATCTACTGAAAAAAGTGGCATTTCCCCCTCAATCCCCTATTCTGGAGCTATCTCAGACATAATAAGATAGTAATTAAGGGGAAACTGGACATGTAAAAGGTGATCCACTGGTATGACATAAAAATATGACATACTACAGCCTAAAATAGCACTTTGTACCCTCTGAACTATAGATTTGCCTATAGATTCCTTCATCATTTTTTATAATTTTTCCCCCAAACAGATAGTAAAATTGCTTTAAAAAGGAAAAAGAGACAAAAATGTAAAAAAATTCCTAAAAATCAAACTGATCTGGCTTATGCTTGTGTGTTACTAAACAGCTCCTAAGGATGTCTGGAGCTTGATACTCCACTACCTCCCTAATGCCATGGGAGGGATGTAAATCCTCAGTCCTCCTCCCAAAACAGTTTTATTTGGGAAACTTCATGCTCTCAGTATAAATGAAAGCATTTATTGAAATGGAAAAGAGTAACCCAGGGATCCATGGGGATATGAACCTTCACAACCTTTGCTTTCTTAGACTGATTAGCAGTTCTTAAGCTTATTAAAGGTGACAGGGATCTTTTAGGAAAATATATTAGGGATTTGAGATCTCGTAGGGAATTTTTTTTCTCAGAGTGCCTGTGAGCAGACTCTCACTTGTTTTTTTAGTTCTTATAAAAATTTAGCATTGGTTGCTGCCTATGTCTTTTTTCCAAGATGGAATCCCTCATTTGAATCAAACTTCTAAGTCAAAGATCCATTGTGAGTGGATTTGTTGCCAGAACTCCTTAAACAGGAGCGCATGAAAATCCAAGTTTCGCCTGCTGGCACTGTGCAGCAGCCAAATTGCCTTCCCAAGGCTGTGACTTGTTCAAGCTGAAACATCCACAGCGTGATGGGTGGAGATGGAGCATCAGGAAAGTGTCTGGGGAGGAGGGCAGACTTTTCCTCTGTCCAACACACTTCCCATGGAAAGCAATCTGCCCTCTGCCAAGACCTCAGGAAAAGCATTGCTTGCTTGTTTCTTCCCAGCTTCCTTTTCATGGGAGTAAAGGAGTGCTCTGCAGTGATGAAAACAAGAACGGACTGCTCCCCACAGAAGGGTGAACACTGTCCTAAGGATGAGAGTGCAGGTGAGCAACCTACACATCTACAGGAGTCTGGAGCAGAACTCAGCCCACATCGTCAAACTGGATATACTCAGCCAACCTCTAGCAAATTGCTGCATTTCAATTTGTAAGAGAAAATGCATTCTCAGCCAGGGGTTTCTGAAGGGAAAGAATTTGTTTGTATGGATCCAAGATGAGGAAACAGCAAGTTCCTCCTATACTGCTTCATTGGGACAGTCCAGTGTTGGGCGCACAGCACAGATAATCATCTTGGCCACCAGGAATGAGGCTGACCCACTTTTCCACCTAGACATTGCCTTTATCTAAAGGAATATGCATGGATAAAGGGGAAAACCCCAACAAAACCAGAAAGATTAAAGCACAGTTTTGTGGGGCTTGTGTGTACTTTACATTGCAAACACCTCACCACCCACAGTGTAATTTTAGCAATGCAACTGCTATCAAACATTCTTGAAAATACTGACACCTGAAGCTAGATGCAGGGCTGCCTTTTTAATTATTACTCTCAGGCAGTGCATCCGAAAGTCTGGAAAGAAGGGAAGTACTTTTTTAATTGAGAAATAAAAAAACATTTCTTAAAATGTAAACAGTACAATCAAATAGAGGCTGTATTCCCCCCTCCAAAAAATCTCCAAAAAGCAGCCTCAGAAAAGCCATTTTATCACAAATGCATTTAAATTTATTTCCAGCAGTGAAAACAGCAAACAATTACAGAAAAAGCATCTGCTGCAGTGTATAATGTTTCAGTAATGCAACAGCTACCTTTGAGAAAAGCATTGAAAACTTCCCATAAACTCACTATTCCTATCAGAGATCCTTTCCAACTTTCTCTGCTGGCTTCAGGGAACCATATTTCTCACCTGCTGAGACTTTTCTATTAACTAGGCCAATTCTAAAATAAAGTGAACTACTATTCTTTGTACCTCCCAATTACTGGTAATTTCCATATAGTTTCATCATATCTTGCTTGATATTCTAAAATAAATGTACCAAACAAAAAAATGTCAACAAAAATAAGTATATCAAACAAAAACATATCTATGTAAAAGATCAAGATTTAAGCCAATGAATCAAGGACTAAAATGCAAAACTTGCCTCCAAGTTCAAAAGGGGGGACCAAAACTGAGAACGGAGGGAAAGCTTTACCTGAAACCAGATTTCTATTCAGCCAGTTCTAGTGCTCATGGAAATGGCATCTGCATGTTCTTCTGCAACAATGGAAATGCAGTTCAAGTACAAGGGAATACAGCACCCAAACTGAACTAGATTTTACCTTCTGAAGCCTATTTCAGATCTACAATCATAAAAAAATTTTTAATAAGAGGTCCTTAAAATAGAGGGAACAAGCCTAAATATTTCTGCCTTCATTTCTTCCCTTCTGAATCTGAATTATCTAATTAGTCAATGCTCAAATTACCTCATCTAACAATTACTATAGCTTATGACTTACGTCATGCTACATTGTTACATGATAATGGCTTTTTAAAAAAATTATTGCTGTTTAGCATTAAATCATTGATAGTTTGGGTTGGAAGGGACCTTACAGATCGTCTGGTTCCAATCCTCCTTGGGAAATGTTCCACTAGACCAAGTTGCCTAAAGTTCCATCCCACCTGGCCTTCAACAGTTCAAGACATGAAGCATCCTCATGTTTCTTTAAAACATCCTTGTTTTAAAAACATTAAATTGTACAAATAATCAAACATACAATCATTTATTGGATATAAATGGAAAAAAAATCCATATAGGTTATTGTTTAAGGAAAAAAAATCCCCTTTGTAGTCTGCATGTTTTCTCAATTCCTCAACTTTTTTCTCTAAATACTGAACTACTTGTTTTTTTTCCTCCTTCAAATATCATGCTCACTTCTTCCACAATGCCAACCAAAAGCCAGTTAACTGCTAGTGATGGATTACCTTATGATTACAACAAAGCAAGAGACTTACAATAACCATTTCCTTCCAGTTCCTTCAGGTCATGTAAATTAATAAACCAAAACAGTGAAAGCAAAACTCAAGGGAACTAAGACAATTTCCTGTAACTCCAGCAAGCTGGCTAGCTGGCTTGGCTTTTTTTTTTTTTTTTGGCCAGTCTTGGACATCATGGCATCTTTCTTTCTTTCCCTCTGGATGGAAAATTTTGCCAGACCCCTATTTTTCCCTCGCTGAAATAACAGCAGCATGTTTAAGAGTTAGTGCAGAAGGGAAATCACAATTTCAGGTTTTGGCCCACAGGCTCTAAGGGCTGTGCACAACCGTATCCCCCTTCCCAGCACACCAGCATCCAGTCACAGCCAAAGGCTTTGGGTCTCTGTTATTTAACACAGTATAAATATATTGGAGAGATAAAATGACTAATGAGACATCTGATAGGAAATATCACTGTTTGAAATACCATAGTAATAGGGAAAAATGAGTAAGAATAAGTGACATCAAAGGTGTGTCTTACCATAAATTCCGGTTGAAATACAGGGAAAGGCCTGTAAAACATATGAAAGAAAAAAAAGATCAGTGGGATTTCTGTTACCATATTTTTTATCAAAACCAAGAGTGTTTTTAAATGCCTGTTTTTTAACACCCAGAGATTATATGTTACAGCATTCATGGATAAAGCAGTCAAATCATAGGCATTCTCATGTCATTATATGAAACATATTCCATGTGTTTTCCTTCCTGCCACATTAATAAAACTGCATTCTTCTTCACATCTTGAGTTACAAACAACATTTGAACACAGACTCATTCTTAAAATTGCCTTTTGAGCTAAAATTTGATGCTATGAGCTAAAAATGAACACCATAAGCTACTACAGTAGCAAAAAACAAAGTCATATCATCTGGTTTGAGTTAGAAAATATTTCTTCATCAGTAAAATAAGCTTGGCCAGCTTAGACTATGTTATGCCTCTTTGCCATGCCCTCATTCACTATAATCTCATTTTTTGATTCAGTTCTTGACCTCAGTTCTTTTGGATGTGGTTTATGGTGTGACCCAACACAGCTGTACTGCTACAAGCCAAAGGTTTGCAAACTGGCACAGGGGGAGGAACTGGAAGATGCTGGTGAAAAGAAAAGAGCACATTTTTGGGGCAGCTTGGACACCAAAGAATACACATCACGCAACTAGAAATATTGCAGACGCTGTGCCAGGAAGAACAATAATTTGCATTCCTGCTAGCTCTATGTGTTGTCTTGAGATTTGCATTTCTATGAGCCAGAGTCAGATTTCCACCAGGAAAAAACAAAGCTGACGTTTCAGGAGAGAGGCAATTTTCTTGGTGTTCAGCTGATACGTGATATCGCCTTTGCCTCCCACCTCTGGACTGACAGCAGGCACAGCTCAAAGGTATGAGAGCACCTGGGACCAAAGTCTCAAATATCCACCCCGAGGCTCCCTCCAGATCCCCCAGCAATGAGTCATCATACAAAAGAAAGAAATTCTTCTTTACTTAATCACACAGGAAAACATTATTCAAAGCTAATGCTTGCTTTATATTTAACCAGGGAATTAATTAGGGAATGGTGATTAAGAAAGGAGAGGTCTAATGGAAAGAATACATCCTCCCCTCCCCTCTGAAAATACTTAACTAAAATAAAGTGGAGGAGAATTATAGTCTCATTCCTTCTCATAGCCACTACAACTTACATCCTGAAAAGTACTTAGCTTTGTAGTTCGTACCCAATAAATCACAAGAATCAGCTCTTTAAAGAAATGAAGAATAGAGTAGAAAAAAGAAAAAACAACCACCACATGGCTACAGAGCTCAGGCTGAAGTGGCAACAGATACTTCAACAATCAGAGAGAAACATAAAGGATGATTTTGTTCAGTTTAGAAAAAGATCTCAAAATTCACCACTGTTGCAGTTTCCACATGTTAAGAGGTAATTGCTCCAAACAAGTGTTTTGTTTTCTATTCTTTGCAGAATTTGAGTAACAGCATGGGACTCAGACACTCATTTGCCTCAGAAAAGGAGTAACAGAGTATTCATGGTTCCTTCTCTTACTGGCCCCACAACCAGGTAAGGGGAGAGCCCTGCAGCACCTCCAGAACTCCATCAATCCCGTGGCTCCTTGGGCAACACCCCACATGGTGCCTATAGGACACATCTCCATACTAACTTCAGATCCCACACGTGTGACAAAGCCACCCACCCACCTGGGGGACCTTGGGTGGGGTGGCTCTGCATCCCCTGGCAGCAAAGAGCAGCAGCTCCCCCCAGTCACTGCAGGTTGCTCCCTGCTGCACAGCAAAGGGCTGACAGGGCTCTGAGCAAGAGCACAGATCCTTAAGGTTCTAAAACACCTCTAAGCTCACAGAGCCCTTACATGAACCTCCTTAAAGCCATGGCAGGGACCTTGAAGGGGTCTGCAAGAGTGGGTGCTGCACTGTGGGGCAGGCCCAGCACACAGTGCCAACATCTGGCACCACAGCTGGGTATTGGGGTGCTAGAGCCAAGCACCTGAGGGCTCCAGGGGAACAAGCCTCTGTTGTCATTACATTGCAAGGGTTCCATATTGTTAGAGCTTTGTACCTCCTTGATGTTTCTTGTAGGCATCTCCTCTAGGCACTGACTCTTCCTTGTTCTCACAGCAGCCATCTGACTCCAGTTCCCTCAACCAACCAATCCACTCTTTTATAACACTCTTCTTATTGGCTACAGGTGTGGCTGGTTAACATCAGGCCTGCTCCTAATCTTTAGCAATTGGTTCAGCTGCAACTCTTTAGGGGATAAGATTACATTCTACACCACCTTCATTTACCCACACTGTATCCCCGTACAAGCTTCCTTCTCATTTCTGCCCAGAGAGAGGAGAACGGCATTTCCAGCTCTGCATGGCAGCCCCTTGTCAAGCTTGCTCATCTCCACTCACAGAGTAACGTGTTCTGAGGCTGCTCAGCAGGCTCTGGCTGGCAATTTGTGTGTTCTGTGTGTTTCTGAACACTTTAAAAATTCTCGTGTAGGCACAATCATTACCTTGCTTTCAGTTTCTGTCATGCAGCTGAATGAAACAGATCTGGAATGGAGTTACAAGACTGTATCAAATCCCATCAAGTTCCTTTGGAATATGGGTCTGTGCCATAACTCAGATGAGCTCTGCCCTCTCCCTCATTCAGAGATGATCACAGCACATAACCAGCAGATGTAATTTCATAAAATGTGACAGTGCTTTTATTCATTCAAGAAAAACTCATGCCCAAGATCACATATCAGCCCTGTTTCCTCTTGGCTCCTAGGGAGACAATTTAGTCTAGATGCCAGGTTGAAATTACTGGCAGAGCAGTAATGGGGAATTCACAGCATGGATATCAACATACTACAATATTTGGCTTATGGACAAAAGATGGTAGGGTTTCTAACCTTTTCTGTGCCTAATTAATAACAACTTAATTATGTATCTGATTTCAATTAAAAAAATCCATTTCACAGTAGGTAACATTCATTTGTATTTCCACAATAAAAACATTTATCATCTTAATTTGTTGCTGGTAACCACTAATTATTTATGAACTTTTAATTTATTTGCTACCAAAACAGCATATTTGCTTTATTTGGGGACTAATAAGAAATGCTACTCTGATAGCACTCAAAGCAGACACAACTCTGAAGTTAAACACAAGTAACAAAGGCAGGAGCTTCCTACTGCTACTGTGCTTTTGCAATGATCTAGACAAAGAGGCCAAATTAAATCAGGTCTGTGAACACTGGAAGGCTGAAATTGATTTAATTCCTGTAGGAGAGAAATGTGGACTCTCAGCCTCTGGTTCTTTTTAATCCAATGTGTCTTTACCAAGGCTGCAGCAGCAGTGCTAATTAGGATGAAATGTAATGCAGCTTTATGAGGAACATTTACAACAGTCACCATGAGGAGGCCAAGTTGGACTCTGAGACATTTCAGTAAGAAGCACCTGGGTATTTAAATGCTTAAGGGCTTATTCTACATCAAGGGGTTCTAGTTCACACTGAGCTGCAGTGTATTAATGGTTATACATGAGATGAATACAATTACTAATTCTACATGACCAGATGCCTCCTACTGCAGCCACAGCTCCTAATTGCTTACACAGAGCAAGGACTTGCTTTAAATTAAGTGCTCAGCATTCTGAACTGGTCTCCCAGTGTCATTTCTGCCACAACCAAGCCACATGGAAGGTAAGCACTTTTCTTCCAGCACACAACACAGCAGATGAAAACAACATCAAACACAAACCCTTCTCTGATTTCACTGCATCATCTTATGAAGAGGATTAATTACCCTGTTTGAGAGCCATTCCTTCATGCACCTTGCATTACTGATATTTCTCTTCACCAGCCTAAGCTCCTAAAAAGCTTGTGCACCTTAGATGCTTTCCAAAAAAACATGCCCTATGAAAACACTGAACTTCAAAAACCACAATAAAACTATCAACTTCAGGACTACTGTACATCTTTTGCTGCACAAACTATTCACAAGGTACCTATACACATATTTAAGATCAGTAACATCAAACACTCAAGTTTTGCTGCTGTTACTAGATCAAACTTATAAAACAAATGATTTTATAAACTACTAACTATAATACTATCCTTCTGCCTTTTAAAAATCTTTCTACTACTATCTGGAAAAAAAACAAATTAAAATCCTTTGCCATTTTCCAGCCTCTCTCCTGAAATTATTTCTCTTTTGGTCATAATTCTGAACCATAATTTAGCAAACAACAGATTTTGAAAGCAACTATCATTGAAAGAAAATCCTCTATTCATAAATAGAGAATTCCAACATAATTCCCTATCCTGAAGAGAAAAAAAAAAGGAATAATTGAATATGGCAATATTTAAGCTCAGTTTTCATGACAGACAATACCAGCATGTTTTTTATGTCTTTAAAGAATAGAAAAAGCAATTTCTATTCCTCAAAAATAACCAATGTCTTGAACACGGCATGTCACATGCCAGCCTTTAGGCATTTGTACAAGCTCCCTCATTCACATGCTGGAAGGTTCCCTTCACCAGAGTCAAACACTGGGCACCCAAGTGCCAAAAACATTGGAGGGAATTTTTTTGGGTGGAAACAAACATTCAGCTATTTCAAAGCCTAAAAGTTTACAAACCAGGTTCTCAAAGGCTGCTGACAGCTAACAAAGTGCTAGTCAAGCAACTACAGCTGAAGCTTGGGTTCAGACCCAACGTGAAATATCCTTTCTGTATTGTGGTTTAAGACTCTGCCAAAGAACAAGTTTAGAAAATGATATGCAGCAATAACCAAATTTAAGTCAAAATCCAGCAGCTGTGTGGCAAACCAGTGTGTGGTGAACCTGTCACAAAGCTACTGACAGCTGATTGAAGGACCACTATGCAGTCAGAACAACTTGCAGCAAGTGCACAGGGAAATTCAACACAGCCCAGAAAACAAACATCTGTCAGGGTTCCAGAGGACCTCCACAGGTCTCCCCTCCATGCTGGCCCCACTGCTTTAGGTAAGTGTTTACCACAAAGGTTGAGGACTTCTTCGAGTTTGTTTGTTTACACAGACAGCAGCTACTGAGAGAGGCCACTTAAGAGGTTAAAATGGCAAGAAATAGTACCTTTAAAATTTCCAGTTTACCAAACTAAACAGATCAGGTGCTGCAGGGGAGGATCATCCTCTGATGACCTGTTTGCTGTGTGACAATATTCTTATTGTTAAATTATGTGTCTCAGTTCACATATTGAATGTCAATTCTTTTTTTTTTTTTACTGAAGTAATAAAATCCTTCAACCAAATGACATTTGTTCAACAATGTGTGGTGAAAAAATATTGAGGAATGACTACTAAAAATTACAAATTCTTTTTAGTATCTGTATATTCTAACTTGACATGAATTTAAGATAGATATCTTCTTTTTTGAAGACATTGCAACCAGATGCTACAATGACCTACACGAGACAGTAAAGCATTGTGATGTGGAATTAAATTAAGATGGTTCACTACTTGAGGAAATCTCACTAAATTTGTTTTAAACATTTTTCAAATTTGGAATCTTTCAGTAATAAAAAGCAATACCTCAATTAACTGCTGGGATAAAGGTCTGGACTGAAATTGAGTCCAAGAACCTGATTTCTCCACATACAAACTCAGTTGTGGGGTGAGGTTTTTTCTCCCTAAACTATTTGAATATTTGTAGTTAAAGTGAAAAACTTATGGAGGAACTACAAATTAACAGTTTGGTACATATTTTAAAAATCATCATGCATTTATATTTAGAAACACTGAGACATGAAGCCAGACTGCTCAAAGCAGGGTCACCCAGGACCAGTACAGGCTGGAATATCTCCAAAGCTGGAGACCCTACAATGTCTGTGGGCAGCCTCTTGTGCTGTTTGACCAACCAGAGAGTCAGTCACTCAATTCCTGTGTTTAAACACGGGCCCTCCCAGCTCTCTGCTCTCTGAACACTCCCCTGGGTGCTTTGTTCCCCATCATCTGAGTCACTAATGAAGATCTTTAATTGCATTGGCCCCACAGTCAGCCCCTGGGGTACAGCTGGTGGCTGGCTCCAGCTGGACCTTGTGCCACAGACCACCTCCCTGTAAATCACAGCAACTCAGCCAGTTTTTAGTCCACCTTTTGCACAGTAAAAAAAAAAAAAATTAGAAAGAAATAATTGGGCTTATAAGACAGCATTTGCTTAGGATGTTTAGAAGCCATTGCAGTTGAAATACCAATTAAAGCAGCAAAAATGCAGATGATAAGGAAAGAGTAAAATATCAAATGCAAATTTAGAACAGATTTATTTTTTTTCTTTCTATACCATCCTGTGCCAAAGCAGGCTTGAAATGAATGACAAACTGATTTTGAACCACATCTGTGATGTGCTTTCAGCCCCAGCAGAGAACAGTTATGAGTTTCCTTCATGCTGAAGAGCAAGAAATTAAAAATCATTCTTCCTTTTTCAAGAACAGAAAGGAACATTCAACTAGCCTCATGGTGCGACAGAGCAGTTTCTACATTTGCCTCTATAGTCCCTGAACTCTCAGTGTCACTTTGAGAAGAAGAGCTTGAAAATGTAAATTCCTTCACAAGAACAATGCAGATACAGCCCTTACCCCCCCTTTTTTTTTTTTTAATGAAGGTTATGGACTATTTTCCATAGACTAATAATGCTGTTTAATCATATTAACTGAAAAACACCTGTTGTATGAAGGGATTCCATTCCTTCAGCCTGCCAAGGCACCTGCACAGCAGGCTTTGGGCATGCCTTCCCCACTGACATATTTCTACTCACAAGATCCTGCAGTATCCACAGACCTCATCTTATGTGTGTATTACTAAGAGGAAGGCTGGGATCCAGTTTCATCTCTGCTTCCCAATTCCAGGCTGGACTTCTGGCCTGAGGTTTTCTCTACAGTTAATAAAGAGGGTAATTTGACCTGGTTTAGGTCAAATGAATGGCTCTCATGGGGAACTGTTGACTACAGAGCAAAGCTAGATTCCCAAGCTAAATTTAGGTGAAACAGATCCTTCCCTCAGAACAGGAAATCATATGTACTCACCAGAAAGATTCAGGAACACTCACTCTCTCTCTTCCAAGTCCTCACCACAGGAATATTATTCCATTGATTCACTTTAAAATTGCTTTTAATGAAAAATGTTTAGCCAGATTTCTCCACCTTCATGAGACAAGCAGGGACTTCCAAGTTCAGCAAATCGCCTCTGTTTCTCCAAAGAGCCAATTAAGAATTGCACAGAACCCTCAGTTTTGTGCATTGGTGTGAGAATCAGATGTGCTGGACTCAGGGCAGGCTCCAGGTAGCCCAGGGAGATTTCCATCCCAGGAAATGCCAGTGCTGAGCCATACATGGTGCTCAGAGACACAGGCACTGCAAGCCTGGCCCAAGCCCACAAGATTTGGTAGGAGAGGACACACCTAATGCAGCATCAGCATTGCCAGCATCCACATCATTACCTGCTAGCAATTTCTTAGTGAGCTCAATTTTAGTGTCTTGGTCCCTCATTCAAATCAATTTGTGCCACATCTACAGATCAATAGTAGCTTTACATTTATAATGTTTTTGAATGAAAAGAAAAAGGAATAAGAAACCACAAGACTATATATTGATATAAAAGCTTTAGAAAGGAGATACTCAGCAACAAAAGTATTTACTGACAACAGTGACAATTACTTCATCCTTAACACTAGGTTAGCCTGTTCTTACTGCTTCATTTAAACCAACATACTCAAGGAAATACCACTGCACCTCTACTGTGGTTTGATTCAGATCTGAGCCAACCTTGCAAGAAAAACTTGTTAAATGATATTAACATAGTAGTGAGATCATACTCTGACAAACAAGAATAATGAGGTAAATTAAGGGGAGATGGATATTGAGGCTTTCCACTAAATGTCCTTAATTTTGAAGGTTTTAGACGTACCAGCTTCTGAACCTCAGTGCAATTTTAGTTTTTTACTATTTGCGATATTTATGGCTTCCATTTATATAAAGTAATTTGTAATTTTAATGCAGGTCTAATAGTTTCAACTGCCATTGACACAGACTGTAAAATGAAAAAGGGAGAATACCTTGTTGAGTGAGATGCTATTTTATATCATTCCTGTCACCCCAACCACGGCCGGGTCCGTTGTGCCCGTGCGGGATTTGCTGAGGGATCTCTCCCGGTCCTTGTCCCCACGCAGGAACCCTCGGTTCCATTTTCTGTCCCTGTGCGGCTGCGGGGGGCAGGGACAGAGCGGCTCTGGGGGTGCCTGACATCGGGCCAGCGTCACCGCTCACAACGGGCAGCCCTGAGATGCCGCGCACCTGGGCACGCATTGCTGGGCTCACCTGAGCTCCCACCTGCCCAGCGCCCCAAGGTTCCCCCTCCCCAAAAAACCCCCAGCCGGGGGCTGCAGCGTCCCGGAAAGGCCTCAGCCAATGGCAGCGCAGGCAGGCGGCGCCTTAGCCAATGAGAGCTCGGGGCGTTGGATTGCCTCATCGGTTGCCGGGCAGAGCCCGTGGCCGATCGCTGCCCAGAAGCGGCGGCAGCCAATGAGAGCGCGCGGCGCTGCCGAGCCCGCCCTGCTCCGGACTGGCGCTCCCAGCGCAGCGCGGCTGCTTTGGGGCTGCTGCTCCCTGCCCGGCCCCGGCCATGGGGCGAGGGGCGGCAGCTGGGGCCCTGCTGGTGGCACTGGTGGTGCTGGGAGCCCCCCCGGCTGCGGGCGCGGAGCTCTCGGGTGAGCGGGTTGGAGGGAGGCGCTGGGACGGTGGGGTGGGAGGGGGAAAAGTGGAGGGGAGACCCCAAAATTGAGCGGGAGAATGCTGGGGATTGGGGGATTTTTGGGAAAATGGGGAAATGGGGACCCCAAAAGTGATTTGGGGGGCGGCCGGAGGTGGGGGGGGAGAGGATGTGGAAGGGGAAATGGGGGAACGGTGGCAAGGAGGAAGCGGCAGCGCGGGCAGGAGGGTCCCATGGCGGCCGTGGGGCACAGGAGGGGCGGAGTGGGGATCCGGTGTGGCTCCCGGAGCTCTGGGGGTGCT
Source organism: Melozone crissalis (assembly GCF_028551555.1). Taxonomy (NCBI): domain Eukaryota; kingdom Metazoa; phylum Chordata; class Aves; order Passeriformes; family Passerellidae; genus Melozone; species Melozone crissalis. Next base: position 16,362 of record NW_026536031.1, read on the forward strand.
GCTGGGAGGTGCTGGGTGGGCACCCCCTGAGCTGTGTCCTGCTCTCACAGGCGTGTTCCAGTTCTGGGCAGTGTCAGAGTGTCACTTCATTAATGGCACGCAGAAGATGAGGTTCGTGCAGAGGTACATCTACAATCGGGAGCAGTTCGTGATGTTCGACAGCGACGTGGGGCACTACGTGGGGTTCACCCCCTATGGAGAGGGGTGGGCCAGTGACTGGAACAGCAACCCGGCCACACTGGCGTACGCACGGTCTGTGGTGAACATGGTCTGTCCGTACAACTACGAGGGGGTTCGCCCGCTCAGCGCCGAGCGCCGAGGTGAGCGCGGGGCAGAGCGTGTCCCCTCGGGCCCTGCCCGGCCAAATCCCTGGAGCCCCTCAAAACCTCGCTGGGAATCAGCCCAGAGCCCTCAGCCTTCCTTGTGCCCATCCCCGAGGCCTCCTGTCCCTGCCACTGACCACCATGGCTCCCCCAGTCCATCCCAGTCCCTCTCAGTGACCCCCGCGCGTCCATTTCAGCGACGCGTAAAGGTGACGCTGCTCATCCAATCAGAACGCGTCGCTCTGATTAGTCATCTGTTGCCAGGCAGACCTGCAGTGCCGAGTGCACCGCGCTGGACTCGGCTTCCCAGTGCCGCGCACTTCATTCCCAGTTCATCCCAGCGCCACCGGGGTCCCTCCAAGCCCGTGTCCAATTCCTGCCCAGTCCCTTCCAGTCCATTTCCATTCTTTTCCCAGTTCATTCCCACTTCACTCCCAGACCTCCACCCTCTCTCCCAGTGCCCCCCAGCGTGTCCATCTCGCTGGTGCCCCCCTCGAGCTCCCAGCCCAGTCCCTTCCCAGTCCCTCTCCAGCCCAACCCAGCCCTCCCCCCTCTCTCCCAGTGCCCCCCAGCTGATCCCAGTGTGTCCCCGCTCTCTCTCCCAGCGCCCCCCAGCGTGTCCATCTCGCTGGTGCCCCCCTCGAGCTCCCAGCCCGGCCCCGGCCGCCTGCTCTGCTCCGTGATGGATTTCTACCCTGCTGCCATCCAGGTGAGGTGGTTCCAGGGCCAGCAGGAGCTCTCGGAGCACGTGGTGGCCACCGACGTGGTCCCCAACGGGGACTGGACCCACCAGCTGCTGGTGCTGCTGGAAACGCCGCCCCGGCGCGGGCTCAGCTACAGCTGCCAGGTGGAGCACGTCAGCCTGGAGCAGCCCCTGAGGCGGCACTGGGGTACGGGGGAGCCCCTGGGGGCGCTGGCAGAGCCACTGGGCTGTGCTGGGAGCCACTGGGAGGGAGCAGGAGAGAGCCGGGCTGGAAGTGGGAGAGGGGCTGGGGGCTGGGCAAGGGCTGGGCAGGGGTTTGGGGGATGCTGGGAAGGGTGGGATGGGTTTGGGGGGTCCTGGTGGGCACTGGGAGGGAGTTTGGGGGCGCTGGGTCTGACTGGGAGGGAGTTTGGGGGTGCTGGGTGTGACTGGGAGGGATCGCAGGGAGCCCCGAGGGGCTGGAAGGAGATCGGCGATGGCAAAGCGGGGCTCGCCATGAGCTCGGTTGTGCTGGGCACAGCCTGGGAGGGCTCTGGCTGAGTCCTGCTGGGGCTGCCAAGGGACTGCGAGAGGCTTTGGGGGTCCTGGGGCGCTGGGGGCAACTGGGAGGGGGCTGTGGGATGCTGAGAGGGACGGGAGGGGCTTTGGTGGCTCCTGGCCAGGACAAAAATGGATCGGAGGGAGGTTTCAGGGGGCCCTGGCTGGGCTGGGTGCCACAGGGAGGGCGCTGGGAGGGGCTCGGGGTGTCGGTGAGAGGTTTTGGGGGTGCTGAGCCCTGCGGACCCCCCAGAGATGCCGCCGGACGCCGCCCGCAGCAAGATGCTGACGGGCATCGGGGGCTTCGTCTTGGGCTTGGTCTTCCTGGCGCTGGGGCTCGGCTTCTCCCTGCGCAAGAAGGTCAGGGCGGGTGCCGGGGGTGGCGTCCCCCCCGTGGCGGAGCGTGTGCGCTCCCGCCGGGGCCCCCAGCCCGGTGTCACCCCCTTTTCTCTGCCCACAGAGCTCCTGAGCCGGCGGCAGCCGCAGCCCCTCCCCGTGGGCTCGGGCCCGGCCGGGACCCCCCGCTCCGTCCCCGCTCCGCTGATTTTGGGGGGTCCCGTGTCCCCCCCAGCCCCGCTGGCGCTCTGCCCCCGCCCAGTGCCTGCTCCCAGTGCTCCCAGTAAAGCTTCCCAGTTGAGCCCGGAGCCGTTTATTGGGGGGCGATGGGGAGTGGTTTGGGGGGGGGCGATGGGGAGGGATCTGGAGGGAGTGCGGGAGTTAGCGAGAGACTTTGAGATCTCCCCGACGTAACAGGCAGATCCTCGACTGGACTGGACCAAAGCACTTTGTCTCTACGTTTGGCAGCCCTATTCCCTCTCTCTTCCTTTATCTTTTCTCTCCCTTAATCCCTCTATCGCATTTTGCTGTGGTCATTCAATAAAGGTGCATTTGTTTCCATTATCATTGCAAAACCCCACTGTACCGTGTCGGTTCTTTTTGCACCCTGAGATCAAATCCATGAACCATCACGAAACCCGTCCGTGAGGACGGATCGTGACACCCCCCGAGGACCCCTCCCCAAATCCCCCCCCCAGCACCCCCAGACCCTGCTAAAACCCCCTCAAGTTCCCCCAGACCCTCCCCAAATCCCCCCCCCAAACATCCTCAAGACCCCTCCCCAAATTCCCCTCACGACCCCTCCAGGACCCCTCACCTGTCCCTGCGCCTCCTCAGCAGCTCCCGGAGCCCCCCGTCCTCTCCCAGCGCCTCCCCCGCTCTCTCCAGCGCCTCCCGCAGGACCCGCCCGAGCCCGGGGCGGCTCCCGGGGGTCCTTAAGGGGGTCCCGGGGTGGGGGGGAATAGGGGGCGCCCGCTCCATGCCGGGCCCGTGGTCGGGCGCTGCTTTGGGCTCGGCACCGATTGGTTGAGGAGGCGCGGGGAGGGCGGGAGTTGCTGAGGGGAGACGTCCGGTGAGTGGTTGGTTTGATAGAAAACGCGGTGATTGACAGGAGAGGGGTGAGGGAGGCGGGCTTTGCCGAGGGGAGGCGCGCGGTGATTGGTTGGTTCAGCTCGAGAGAGGCGGGAGTAGCTGAGGGGAGACCTGCGGTGATTGGCTGATTCGGCGCGCGAGAGGCGGGCGGTGGGGAGGCATTGGTCGGATCCGCGCACGGTAAGACCGGTGTTCCTGAGGGAATACCCGCGGTGATTGGTTGGTTTGGGGTGGGGTGCGCCATGATTCGTTAGTTTGGGAGATGAAGAGTGCTGATTGGATGGTTTGGGGTGGGGCGCGCTGCTATTGGCTGGGAAAAGTCTGGGATTTTTTTAAAGGACTTTCCCGGTTTTTTGGGGAAAAACTCTCAGATTTTTCACGAAAAATTCCCATTTTTTTACAGGAGAAACATTCCCGGGTTTTTTGACCCCATATGACCCCAAATAACCTAAATAACCCCAAAACACTCGAAATAAACCCCAAAGAACACCCAAAAAACCCCAAATACCTGAAACTGCCCCAAATAACCCCAAAAAATTCCAAATAACCCCCCAAAAAAACAAAAAAAAATCCAAATTAAACTCAAAGACCCCCAAATGATTTCCAGTACACCTAAAAAAACCCCATGTACACCAACATAACTTCCAAGAACCCCAAATAATTCCAAATAAGCCCAAATAAACCCAAACAAACCAAAATACTTCCGAATAAACTCAAATAATTCCAAATAACATCAAATAAACAGAAATAAATCAAGTAAAACCCAAGAGAAACCCCAATTAGTCCATAAATAGCCCCAAATAAACCCCAAACAAACCCTAAATTAACCCAAAGAAACCCCAAGAAACCCCAGTTCGCCCGGTCCCCACCCATAAACAGATCCCGAACAATCAGAACGCGCGACACTGATGACGTTCCACTTGCTGGGCACAAACTCAGAGCACTGGCCCCGCTCAGCGATTTTCAGCCAATCAGCGCCCGGCCCGACTCTGACTCATAAGTTGCCCGGCACAGACCAAGGCCTCTCACTGCGGTAAATACTCAGAAATCGCGTGGGGGGGGGGGGGAGGGGAAGGGTGTAATTTCCAGCCAATCAGAGCGTGTCTCGCTGATGACTCATCAGTTGCCAGGAGCGGAATTTGGTGGCGGGGGGAAGGTGATCCTGGGGATGGGCTGGGGACGCCAAATTAATCCAAAATGGGGTCGGGACCCTAAAACGGAGCAGGAAGGGCCTGGAGCCCCCAAAATCAAACACGGGGGAGGGGATTGCGGGAACGATCGGAAAGGGGAGGGAGAGCAGGGAAAAGAGGGGGGTGGGACCCCAAAATTGAGCTGGGAGGGGGATGGGTCCCCCAAACAGGATGAAGCCAATTTTGTTCCTGGAATATGTAAAGTAGTTCATGGATACGCGAAAAGCCTATTAATATGTAACAGGCTGATGTAACGGGAGAAAAGGACCATAAAGCAAAGGTTGTTATGGCCACCAAGACCCCCCAGTTATTTTCAGGGACACCCCTTAATTAATCTGGTTTAACTACATCAGCCTGTTGCATATTCATAGACCCTCATGCATATCCATAAACTAATCTACATATTTCAGGAACTATTTTACATGGCCCAGCCTTGGGGATGTCTCCCTATTTCAGGAGTCTCCACTGAAATACAAAATGTAAACCCCCTCCCTTTGATGATAATGATGATGATGATTACATTAATTATTTTGAAATTAAGGGGTTCTCAGGCAAAGATATGGGAGTAGAAATAACAGTTCTTTATTAGGAAAAATTAAAAATACAAATGCAGTAGTACAAACAAAAAAAGTGACAGAGTCAGAATCCTCTGGGAATCCAGTGAAAAAGGCTGATCCTCCGGGAATCCAGTGGGCAAATATTTATCCTCAGGGAATCCAGTGGGAAAAGCTGAAATTTTTGGAATCTGGTCAGAAAAAGGCTAATCCTCTAAGAATCCAGTGGGGAAAGGGCTGATCCTCTGGGAATCCACTGGGAAAAGCTTTGTCCTCTAGGAATCCAGTGGAGAATGAGGCTGATCCTTTGGAATCCAGTAGGAATAGGGCTGATTCTTTGGGAATCCATTTCTTAACCCCCAAAGACAGGGCACAGGAAGGGCCATGGAGTTTTTATAGGGTATCCCAAGGGTGGAGTTGGGGTTGGGGTCGGGGAGGAGTTCTTAGCAACACAAGAAGGGTGAGATCAAATTCCTGCCTCTTAGCAACAGCAGCACTCCACACAAAACGTGTCCCCAAATCCTAAATTCCCTCTAAAACAACTGAGAAATTATGCAACATCAGATATATTCAATGAATTTCCTTCATTTAACCCAGTTTTGGGTGTTCTTAAAGGATGAAGGTGAAGCAGAGGCCAAACCAAAAGGCGAAGCAGCCAGGTGTGTTCCCAACATGGATCACAGGGAATGGGAGTGACCAGGGCTGTGCCCAAAGTGCCTCCTCCAGTGGGGGATGGAGCTGGAGCAGCGCACGAAGCTCTGCCCGCACTCGGGGCACTCGCAGGGCTTCCCTTACTGGTGCCTCCGTTGGTGTTGGGTCAAGTGAGAGCTGCTGGAGAAGCTCTTCCCACACTGGGGACACTCGTAGGGCCTCTCCCCTGTGTGGATGCGCCGGTGGGTGACGAGGGTGGAGTTGCGCTTGAATCCCTTCCCGCAGTCGGGGCATTGGAAGGGCCTCTCCTCTCTGTGAATCCAATAGTGCTGGAGGAGATCGGAGCTGGTCTGAAACCTCTTCCTGCATTTATCACACTCGTAGGGCCTCTCCCCTGTGTGGATGCGCCGGTGGGTGACGAGGGTGGAGTTGCGCTTGAATCCCTTCCCGCAGTCGCAGCATTGGAAGGGCCTCTCCTCCCTGTGACTCAGATAGTGCCGGAGGAGATCAGAGCTGGTCAGAAACCCCTTCCCACACTTGGAACACTCATGGGGCCTCTCCCCAGTGTGGGTCCTGTGGTGTGTGATCAGGATGGAGCTCTCTCTGAAGCACATCCCACACTCGGAACACTTGTACGGCCTTTCTCCAGTGTGGATCCTCTGGTGGCTGGTAAGGTGGGAGCTCAGGTTGAAGCTCTTCCCACACTCCCCACACTCGTAGGGCCGTTCCCCAGTGTGGATCCTCTGGTGCCTCCTTCAGTCGGTGTTCCACCTGAAGCTCTTCCCACACTCCACGCACGTGTGCGGCTTCTCCCCATCATGGAGCTGCTCATGGAGCACCAGCTCCGAGCTCTGGCTCCGTCTCCGGCCGCCTTCCCGGCCCAGGCTGGCTCTTTCCCCCTCAGATCCCCGCCGGCTGCGTTTGCAGCCCCTCCTCGTGCGGCATCTCCGGGGCTTTTCCTCCCCGTTGGCTTCCTGCGCCGTGGAGCCGCTCAAAACGGCCTCTTCCACCAGGTTCTGCCGCGGGCATTTGTCCTCCCTGCTCTCCATGCTCAGCTCCTGCTCTGGGGGAGGAAGGACAAGGACAGGATGGGATTTGCCTCCGTGCCACAGGCAAGGGCAAGGAGATCCCCCCAGGGCTGAGCTGCAGCCGGGGCCGTGCTGGGCTGGGAGATGGAGCAGCACAGAGGGGAAAGGGGCACTCATCGTCACTTCGGGGCTGTGCACAAATCACAAACAGGACTGGACTGCTGGGAATGCATCCCGAGCTGTGTGATTTTCCAACCATCTGTCTCATTACTTGGTTATGACAATGGGAAGATGCCAGTAGCTCACTTTACAGGTAGCAGACAAAGGACTTCATGTTAAAACTTACTTTAAAAGGTTTTTGGCCAATCACGCAAAGCAAAAGCATATTGACTGTAGTTCCATCCAAGCACTATAAGCACATTGATGGTTAAAACAACGCTTGCTTATTTCAAGTACAATACCTGCTTTAAAGCCTTAAAAAACAATGCACAGAGCTCCAGTATTAAGCTTGAAACTTCCTAATATCTTGCTAGATACACTTTTCCGCAGGTTAGGGAGTTATTCTAGATAAGTGTTAATGCACAGACCATTGTTCTATTTCTCCTTACTTTCTACTTCTTATACAATTTTTCTGCTGATCAATCTACTGGCTGCTGCCAAGCCCAAATCAGTTCTAATGTCTCTGAGGCTTGTCTTTTGCAGCTTTCCCAAAACCATCTGATTTTAAGCATTCCAGAGACACTGACTTCCTCCTCACCTGCCTCATTGTCCTGGGGCATCTCCTACTTCCTCGCAGCCTCCCAGGAGCTGGCAATGGGAAATCCTGGTTTGGGGAAAACAAGGGATGAGCACGGTGAGTTTGAAGGTCCCTCTGCCCAAGTCCATCTCTACAAGTCACTGGCACTCTTGAAGCCATTCATTACAATGAACAGTAGTTTCCGAGGAATAAAAGAATTAAAAGATCTGAGGAATAAAAGAATTAAAAGACACTCTATCAAGGGAAACACAGAAGTTAATAAATAACCTAAAATACATTGTTTGGGAAAACTTTGATTAGATAAGTTAATAAATAATCTAAAATACACTCACAAAAGAAACTTTGGAATTAGAATATTTGAAGAAGCGAAAGTAGAAGCCAAAAAGTTAAGGTGACCTGCCAAGCCGTCAGAATCAAGCCAAGTGCAACAGTGATTTCTGCCAAGTCATGGAAAAACATGCCAAGGATGACAGGAAAATGCCCAAATTAGGAGAAGCTTAAAATTTAACCAAGGAAGACCAAGAGTTCCCGGAAGACTCCGCCTATATTCCTACCTGCCTATGAATATGCATGTAATAAATGATGTAGTTCTTGTTCAAAATTGTATAAAAACCTGCTTTTGCTGTACCTAATTTAGAAATCCACTTGGTGATTTCTCCAACGCGTTGTCAATAAATACCTCCTGCCTATAGACCTCAAATCTAGTCTCTGGGCAGCTTATTATCGCCTTTTGGGGCAAAATTCGGCATCATTTTTGGCGACCGCGGCAGGACGGAAAGGGTCCTCCCGAGCCTTGGCTCGGGGGACCGGGATCTCTTCGGGGCCCTTGACGGAATTCTGTCAGAAGGGATCCCCATCCCCCAGCCAACGCGCAACGGTGGACAAGAACTTTCTGCATCTCCTGCTCCAAATTAAGAGGTATTTATCTTTGCTTAAGGGTTTTATGGTAAAGCGCTTTATTGGGAAACGAGGGTCAGACGTGACCGCTCGAAGGGAAGCCGGGGGACGCCCTGGTAAAGAATCCCAGTTGTGTTAGAGGTACGGTAATAGTAACGCAGGTTAGAGTCCTGCTGTGAGGAATATTTGTTTTTCGTAACGCAGGTTAGAGTCCTGCTGAAAGGAGTATTTGTTTTTCGTTTATCTTGGTATCTTTGGAAAGAATATTTGTTTTCGTTTATCTTGGTATCTTTGGTTTGTTCTCATTATGTGGGAAACCGTTTTAACATTGTGTTTAATGTTATAATACTGTGAATTAAGGGTCAAGAACTGAAATTGTTCTCTGAGACCGGAAGAGAGGTCGGTCAGTTTGTGGTATTTTTGTGTCTGCTCTATGTGTCTGTTGCAAAATCTTACAGGAGGCGTCTTGTCACTCTTCATGTAATAGACGCACGTCTCAATCCCGGGAAGAAATTTGTCACCCCCTGCAATTGTTACGGTGCTTTGCGATTGCATGAATCTGGCAAACCGGTATCTCACGGTCTGTAGGCGACCTCTCGTGACCCTACCTGGTAAACAATCCGTTCTGATATAGACCATAAGGTAGGAACTATTTCATAAAGGTGTGTGGGTGAGAGTGAATGAGACGCAGCATCGCTGCGAAGCGAGAGGGAGTCCCACTCCGCATTTCCTGTTCTTCGCGAGAAGCCAGGTCGGAAACGGACAAAGCGATTGGAAATTGTGTGTGTGAAGTGTTAAAATCAATTGGCATACAGTATTTGCGAAAAAGAGACTGTTCCGGTTAAACAGAAAACGCAGACACGGGAAATAGCAATGGGAGGTCAACAGAGTAAGGACGTAAATATGAAAACCCCCTTAGGATGTATCCTAAAGCACTGGAAGGACTTGGGAGGGATTCCGGGGGGAAACATAAGTAAAAAGACACTCCTTAAATATTGCACACAGTGGTGGCCATTGTATAAGTTAGATGACAATGAGAAATGGCCACCGGAGGGAACAACTAATTATAACACTATTTTACAACTGATGCTTTTCCTCCGTTGACTTAATAAATGGGATGAAGTGATGTATGCTGACATGTTCTTTATGTAGCACCTCAGGACCCCCTAGTACTAGCTCTAGAAAAAGATAAGAAAGGTTCAAAGCCTAAAGAACGTTGCTGTGATGCATGTAGCATTGGGGAACAATGTCTTAAGTTAACAAGAAGGGATAGTGGAAAGGAGAGTGAAATAAGCCTGTGGGAATATCATCCATTCGCCCCAGGATGGGAAGGGCCCCCTTCCCAGGCCAAAAGAGGAACAAGGGGATCTTAGCCCATTAAAGGAACCGGAATGATGGTGGAAATCTAAGTTTGGGCATAGCCCTCAGAAGTTAGACAACAGTTGGGGAGAAGGTAGCCCATCGAAATCGGGGATTGAAAAGAGGGAAAGCAGCCCGCAGGGACCAGATAGTCCACAGGGGTCGGGGAACTACAGGGATGCTGACAGCCCACCTAGACTAGAAGTTGGGAGGGAAGAAGCCAGTCCACATGGAGCTGAGAGCCGAGGGGAGACACGCAGCCTGCCCGAACTAAGTCTATAGTAGCACACCTAAGAATGGAAGTTTAAGGAAATCAGGTACTTGTAGAATGGAAACTAGCACACAGAGGACTAAAGACAAAAGTAGCTCACTGGGAGGCGATGTCTCTGAGTTGAAATATAGTGAGAAGAATGACAATGAGGCATGCGAAAGAGAGGCAGAGAACAACTCACAGAAGCTGAGTATAGTAATCCAGATAGAGGATAAGAGAGACGGAAGGGGAACGGAAGATGAGGAGGACAGTAGCCCGGAACAGGACAGGCGCCGGCAGATGCGGGAAGAAAGGCGACAGATGCAGAGCGAGAGGCGGTTGGACTGTGTAAACCATGCTAGGGAAGTAGTAGGAAAAGAGTTGACAGAAATTGAAAGTGAAGATGAAGAACAGGGAAAGGGAAAGAGAAAAGGGAAGAGAAAGAATAGGGAAGACACTGAGGCACAGGAAGAAGATCCCGGGGAGGGGATCAGTCACTCGTATTATACCAGATCTGTGGCACGGAGGGAAGCGAAGCAAAGAGAGGAAGGTAACCATACGATAGCTCCTCTCCGACAAATTATGCCAATGGTAGGGGAAAGGACTAGGGTAAAGGTGCCGTTCTCCACGAGTGATCTGAACAATTGGAGAGATGAGGCAAGGAACTTCAGGAGGAACCCAGAGGGAATAGCGAAGAGGTTTGAATTAATGGCAAAGAATTTAGATATTGATTGGGAAGATATAGAGGTGATGCTTTCAGAATTGACAGATACCGAAAGGGAACTCGTATTGGAAACAGGGAAACGACATGCTCAAGTATTATCAGGGAGACTAGAAGATAATTTCCCCAGCAGTAAACCAGAATGGGACCCGGGCAACGAAGAGCACTATCGGCGGCTGGTACAGTATAGAAAACTGATAGCGATGGGCTTGCGTAATGCGATCCCTAAGGCTATCAGTTGGTCGATGCTATATGACATCAGGCAGGGAAAGGATGAGACCCCATCAGAGTTTTTGGATAGACTTAGGGCAGCCATGAGACAGTATACACCCCTGGACCCAGCAACGGAAGAAGGGAAGCAACACCTGTTAGGATTAATGATGGGACAGAGTAATCCAGACATCAGGAAGAAATTACAAAAGCTCGAACATCCAGCAAATATAAACCTGGAGGCATTGCTGAATGAGGCATGGAAGGTGTATAATAATAGGGAAATAGAGGAAAAGGAAAAGGAAGATAAGAGGCTAGCTCGAATAGTGGCTGTAGCAGTAGGAGCTCAAAATACAAACCATTTGGGGCCTAACACCAGGGGTAGAGGTAGAGGCTACCCAGTGAGAGGGGGAGGGAGGTTCCAACCCCACCCAGTTAGAATAGGGCCAAACCAGTGTGCTTATTGCTTCCAAACGGGACACTGGAAACATGAGTGCCCCCAATTAAGAGAAAGATCAATGGACACTACTACTATCGCACATCAGGGCAGTGAATGAGGGGGACCGGTGGGCCGTACCCTAGCAGACCCACTGGTTAAAATGGAGCTAGGGGAAGGTAAAAAGGAATTGGATTTTTGATTGATACAGGAGCAACATTTTCGGTTTTAAATCAAGAATTGGTACCTAAGAGTGATGAATTTGTACAAGTTGTGGGAGCAACAGGCCAACCAGAAAAAGCTTACTTTTGAAACCTATTAAATACAAAATTGGGAAACAAATGGGAATTCACCAGTTTCTGTATTTGCCAAATTCACCAAAGCCTCTACTAGGAAGAGACTTACTGGAGAACTTGGGAGCCATTATAAAATTCAACAAAGACAAATTGGAATTTCAAGTAAGTGAAGAGCAACTGATTACAGCCTTAAGCCTAACAATCAGTTGTATAGAACCGAAGCCTGAAGGCCACAATATTGAGCGTATCCTGAGTGAAACATATCCATTAGTATGGGCTACCGATATACCTGGGAGATCAAAACAAGCAACACCTATCATTATTGAACTTATACCTGGAGCGAGGCCGGTAGTTAGGAAACAATACCCACTGAGGTTAGAAGATAGAAAGGGAATTGAGCCCATAATCAAAAGGTTTTTAGAATTAGGTTTATTGATAGAATGTGAATCATATTTTAACACCCCAATTCTGCCAGTAAAGAAACCTAATGGAGCTGATAGATTAGTCCAAGACCTGAGGGCAGTAAATGAGATAACCAAGACGCTACATCTGGTAGTTGCTAACCCTTACACACTCTTAACTAAATTAAAAGGAAATTTGACATGGTTCACAGTGTTAGATTTAAAAGACGCATTCTTCTGCCTTCCTTTAGCTCCGGAGAGCCAAAAGATCTTTGTGTTTGAATGGGAATCTGCAGTTAGCCAAATAATTAGAACAGTGGGAAAGGCCGCTGGGAGATGGTACTCTTTTGCAATATGTAGACGACCTCCTAATAGCAACAGAAACAGAAGAAGAGTGCACTGAATGGACTATTTCCCTGTTAAAATTTCTGGGTTTAAGTGCATATTGAGTTTCTCAACAGAAAGCACAGCTGGTGCAAGAAGAAGTGGTGTATCTGGGATGTGAAGTTTCCAGAGGACAGCGATCCCTGGGAGCAGCCAGGAAAGAAGCCATCTGCCAAATGCCTAGACCACAGACGGTGAGAGATTTGCGCGCCTTCCTAGGGATGACCGGTTGGTGTCGGCTATGGATCTATCAATATGGAATACTCGCCAAACCACTCTATGACTTACTGAAGGAAAGTAAGGGTGTTCTAGTTTGGACTCCCGAGGCAAAGGGAGCCTATAAGAGACTGAAACAGGAACTCATGAGAGCACCAGCCTTGGGTCTTCCAGACGTGACAAAACCATTCTGGCTGTTTTCTCATGAGTGACAAGGAATGGCCCTAGGAGTCCTAGCACAACAGTTAGGACCACATAAAAGGGCTGTGGCCTACTTCTCCAAACAATTGGATGAAGTGAGTAAAGGATGGCCTGGCTGCCTGAGTGTAGTGGCCGCAGTGATAATCAACATTGAAGAGGCCAGAAAGCTCACGCTGGGCCAGAAAATGACTGTGTTAGTGGCTCACACTGTGTTTGCTGTGTTAGAGCAGAAAGGGAATCACTGGCTGTCACCTTCCAGATTCCCAAAGTATCAAGCTGTTTTGGCTGAGTCAGATGATGTTACTATTCAGGTAACTAACGTTGTGAACCCAGCTTCATTCCTAGAAGGGAAAACCTCAGCAGAACCCATCGAGCACGATTGCCTGGAAACGATCGAAGCCGTTTACTCCAGTCGCCCGGATCTCAAAGAAGAGCCATTCGAAGATGCAGACGATTGGTTCTCGGATGGTAGCAGCTTCGTAAAACAAGGAATAAGAATGGCTGGTTATGCAGTAACTACCACAGAAAAGGTAATCGAGTCAAACCCTTTGCCTGCAGGGACCTCAGCCCAGAAGGCAGAATTGATAGCTCTGACTCGAGCCCTAGAATTGGCAGAGAACATGCGAATAAATATTTGGATAGACTCTAAGCATGCCTTCTCCGTTGTTCACGCTCATGGAGCCATTTGGAAAGAAAGAGGATTGTTGACTACTCAAAGGAAAACAGTCAAACATGCAGAGGAGATTCTACGATTGCTAGAAGCAGTCCAACTCCCAGCACAAGTGGCCATAATGCATTGTAAAGGACATCTAAAAGGTAACACTATTCCAGAAGTTGGGAGTAGAAAGGCAGATGCAGAAGCTAAATTAGCTGCTGCAAGGACCGGAAAGGTAAATATAGCAGCTCTGATACCAGGAGAGCTGGATGTAAACCTCCAACCAAACTATCAGGAATCAAGATCATAGATGGATTCAAAGGAATAAAGGTAAACTGTTAGACAGTGGATGGGGACAATTAGAGACAGGACAGTTGGTAATACCAGGGAACCTAATGTGGCAGATTGTAAAGACGGAGCATGAAAAGGCCCATTGGGGTCTAGATCCACTTTACCAATATTTGCAAGCCAGGATAGCAGGACTGAAATTATTTATCACCATAAAACGTGTCACATCCCAGTGTGAGCGATGCTTGAAGAACAACCCGAATACAGGGACTAAGATACACCAGGGAGCAATAAATCGAGGTCAATTTCCAGGTGAGGTATGGCAAATTGATTTTTCTGAACTCCCAAGAAAAGGGGGGGTTTCGGTACTTGTTGGTATTAACTGATACATTTTCTGGGTGGCCTGAAGCATTCCCTTGCAGGACAAATAAGGAAAGAGAGGTGACTAAAGTATTGTTGAATGAAATTATTCCACGGTTTGGAGTACCGAAGAGCATATCTTCGGATAGGGGCACACATTTCTGTGCAAAAGTGGTGAGAGCAATAAGCAGAGCATTACAAATTAAATGGCAATTACACACACCTTACTGTCCACAGGCCAATGGGTGGCCTTGTGGGCGAAACCTGTTTTTGATGCAGCCTTGGCACCCCACGGAAGAGGACAGGGAGCGACTGAAGAAGAAACTGCCCCTAGTCCTACGACCACTGCTGCTACAGCTGAAGGGACACTCGAGAGGGTTAGACAGAGCTCTGATACGTCACTATCAAACGGCCCAGGATTTGAATGATTTTATTGACTCATTAGTCAAGTCCGGCAAAGGCACCTTGCCTTGATTGTTATGATCCACATTGTGCTACCTGGATAGCTTTACATTGTGGAGGTTGTGATAACACTTTTTGGATAGAACAATCATTATTATGGGATTTATGGTGTCATACTTGTGAGCACGAGCACACGTCGGGTAGAAGCTGGGAAAACGAATTAAGGAGACAGACGGGGCAAATGCATATGCAGCTTTAAATCGTTATGAGTCTCCCGAACAGAAAATTCTTGCTTATTGTCGTTGGAAAGTACAATGTGAATAGAATTAAGGTTCAAAGTAAATCGCGTATAGTTTCTGTAAGGTGTAGAAAATTAGTACCTTTAACACAGCGTTCAATTGTAGGGCCCTTCAGGGGAAATCCTGAAAAGGCATTAGATCATTGTATTGGAAAATTGCAAAAATTGAGTTTGCAAGTGACGGGACCAGTAAAGTTAGGAGCAGCAAAACTGAAAATAGATAAGAAAAAGAAGGCAAGAAAAGGAACGACTTCATCTAAATAAGGTTATTAGTAATTGTTAATTAGTTCCCTATGATTAGGACAATTTCACGTCTAAGGGACCCTGCCTTGTGGGATGCTGTTGCTCCATGGGACCCTGCTTCGTGGCATGCTATAGGTGTTGAAGAACAAGAACAACGACTACGAAGTAAGATACATGTTGCCTTAAAGAAGGAGCTTGAATTCGTAGCCGCATATAGTAAGAAAGCCGAAGAGGCTTTACAGTCACCACCATTGAATTGGTTATATTGGATTGAAGAATCAGACTTTTATACTGGCCCTTACTTACATTCACTTCCTTGTTATGTTTGTAAAAGGGATGTTGATAAGTGCTATGCTTGGATAGCTCTGCATTGTGCTGATTGTAATCAGATTTACTGGTACTCACAAAGATCAATAGGATTTTTATGGTGTAGACCTTGTTTTGGAAGATGGATTCGATATTCTTCCTGGTATAGAGCTCTTGAGCACAGTACTGGTCTACCAGGAAGGTCAGGATTACAACTTTATGAGAGTACAGAACAAGTGGCCATAGCATATATGAGGTGGAAATTACAGCAAGTACTTAGAGAGCTTGAAATTACTACATCCTCCCGCATTATAGCAGCTCGCTGTAAAGCTGATTTGCCTTCAAACTTACCTCACGCTATACCTGTAAGCAAAGATGCAGATTTGGAATTAGACCAGTGCATTCAAAAATTGACACAGCCTTATAATAGACATTCTAACAAACCAGGGAAAAGACAACAAAGAAAGGAAAAACAGAGAAGGCAGAAAGAAAAATAAAGCTTGTTCCTATTATACTGCTCAATGCTGTATACTACTCAACAGCTACACAGGTCTTCAACTACTAGGAATCATAATGAAAAGGACCCAAATGTTTTGGGCTATGGTACGAGCGTACCAGCGCCCTATAGGATTAGAATTTGACGAAAGAATTCGTAAGTTATAAGAAAAGGGGGGAATGAAGCCATTCATTACAATGAACAGTAGTTTCCGAGGAATAAAAGAATTAAAAGATCTGAGGAATAAAAGAATTAAAAGACACTCTATCAAGGGAAACACAGAAGTTAATAAATAACCTAAAATACATTGTTTGGGAAAACTTTGATTAGATAAGTTAATAAATAATCTAAAATACACTCACAAAAGAAACTTTGGAATTAGAATATTTGAAGAAGCGAAAGTAGAAGCCAAAAAGTTAAGGTGACCTGCCAAGCCGTCAGAATCAAGCCAAGTGCAACAGTGATTTCTGCCAAGTCATGGAAAAACATGCCAAGGATGACAGGAAAATGCCCAAATTAGGAGAAGCTTAAAATTTAACCAAGGAAGACCAAGAGTTCCCGGAAGACTCCGCCTATATTCCTACCTGCCTATGAATATGCATGTAATAAATGATGTAATTCTTGTTCAAAATTGTATAAAAACCTGCTTTTGCTGTACCTAATTTAGAAATCCACTTGGTGATTTCTCCAACGCGTTGTCAATAAATACCTCCTGCCTATAGACCTCAAATCTAGTCTCTGGGCAGCTTATTATCGCCTTTTGGGGCAAAATTCGGCATCACTCTGGGCTCCAGAAAAACCTCCCAAACACCAAGATTCAGCCCGGAAAAAGCCTCCCAGGGGTTCCCCATCCCTGGTCCCTCCCCTCTGGTGTTCGGGGGTTCCCCCTGTCCCAGCTGCGGGGGTCACGCTTGGATTGGGGGTCCCCCTTCTCCTCGGTGCCCGCCCTGCCCAGGCAGCTGGCAGTCCCAGCAATCCCAAAAGCTGCCCCTGCTTCGCTCTCCCCATTTCGGGATGCCGGGGCTGTTTGGGCTCCCGGGCTCCCTTCTCCCCTCATTCTCTGCTCTGGGCTCCAGCGGCTCCAAGGAGTCCCCCCTGCCCCTCTCCAGGCTCTTGAGGCTCCCGCAATGGCGGCGCTCCCCCCTCTCTGGGCTCCCCACTTTGGGCTCCTGGGGAACACCGGGCTCTGCTCCTCCAGGCTGCCTCTGCCAGCAGCCACCACCACCACCCCCCGATGTCCCCCCAAGGGGCCTTTTCCGCTCAGCCTTGGACTTCTTCATTCTCCAAACATCCCCCAAAAACCCCAACCCAGGGACCCCCCAGGATATCTGGGGCGAGCTCCCCCTCCCCGCTCATACGTGCGATGGGGGGGCGATGATCCCACAGGTGGGGGCTGCGAATTCAGGCAGGGATCGACTGCATGGTTCCCTACCTCGGCTCAGCCTCGATCTGCCTTTGTCCCTCCTCTTCCTCTTCCTCCCACTCCTCCCCTTCCATCCCCGGCACTCCTCCTTCCCCTCTGTCTTATTCCCACCTCCTTTGCCTCTTTCATCACTGCTCTCTCTCCGCCTTCATCCCTTCTCTTCCATCCCTCCCCCTGCTCCTCCTCCCAAACCCCACCTCCTCCTCCCCCTCCATCCCTGCCCTTCCCTCCCTTCTCCTCCTCCCCCAGCAGCAGCCACACCCTCACTGCCCCGTTCCCGCAGCCCTCACAGCCGCGGCAGGAGCGGGGATGGAGCCGGGACAGGTCGGGATGGGCAGCGCAGGGCTCTCGGCTGCTCCCAGCCGCTGCGGGCGGGGGGAAGCCGGCCCGGGCCAAAGGAGACACAAACTGGGCAAACTGGGGGCTGCACATCCAAACTGGGCCTTACTGGGGACCCTGCCTGGGCACTGCCAGCCCTTGGGGCTCCTCTCGGCACATCTGCCAGGGGGGAGCGCACACAGGGCTGGGGGATCCCAGCAGTGGCAGCACTGCCAGGGACTGGGCTGGACTGGGATCCTACTGGGAGTGACTGGGACTGTACTGGGTTCGTACAGATATCATACTGGGATTGTACTGGGAGTAACTGGGACTGTACTGGGTTGATACTGACATCATACTGGGATTGTACTGGGATCATGATGGGACTGTACTGGGTTTGTACTGACATTATTCCGGGATCATATTGCCATGCCAGGGCAGACTGTGATCGCACTGATGGACACTGGGATCATTCTGGGATCATACTGGGAGTGACTGGGACTGGCTTTCTATTGACATCCTATTGGCATCATACTGGGATTGTACTGAGTTTGTACTGACTCCATGCTGCCATCATACTGGGATCATGCTGAGATCACACTGGGAGTGAGTAGGAGCCTGGAGGGGGCAATTGAGACCATGTTAGGGGTAAATGGGACATACTGGGATGAACTGGGATGGTGCTGAGGATGGCTAGGATCATACTGGCAGTGAGTGCCACTACTCTGAGGCTGACTGGGAGTGCTTGGGAGCAAATGGGATCATACTGGAAGGAACGGGAAAGATGGTGGAGGGAACTGGGGTACCCTGGGATATACTGGGAGTGACTGGAAGGAAAGTGAGGGTGAAAGAGAGGAACTGGAACCATGTGGAGCAAAACTGGTTTATTCTGGCAGAGACTGGGAGCACACTGGGCTCATATTTGGATCATACTGGGAGGGACTGGACTAATACTGGGAGGAACTGAGTGTCACAGTGAGCCCTCCCTGCACATCATCCCCCATATTGGGCCTGACTGGGAGCAACTGGGAGCAAATGGCATCATACTGGGACTCACTGAGTTGATTGAGGAAGCAACTGGAACCATGCTGGAGACAGCTGGGACCATACTGGGAGAGACTGGAAGTAAGTGGGAATATACTTTTGAAAAGCGCATATTTTGTGATTGGGTTTTCACAATTATTAATATGAATATTATATGTCTTGTGTTAGAAAGTAACGCTGTATTAATTCTCTTAAGTAGTGGGTTAAATATAGTTTTAGGTTATTAAAAAAATGTTAAAATAGAAACTATGCTTGGTATGAGACTTTTTTAAAGAAAGGACTTGCAGCGAGATAGCAGCCACAGGACACCTAAATCTTTCAAGGAAAAAGAATTTATTGCTCTCTTCTCAGGAGAAATAACTTATTCCTGCCTCGAAGCTGCTGTTAGGTTTCAGAGGAAGAAGTTGACAATGACCAGACAGAATCCTGTGTTTGAATGGAATTTATGCATCATGTATGAAGTGTATGAATATGCAACAGGCTATTGTTTTAAATGGTTAATCCTGTGTTAACCGGTGTCCTTTTTCAGGCTTGTGCTGCCCAGAAAAAGGTACCCAGACATGCGTAACTTTGTAATTGTTGTCTCATATTGTCCTAATTGGATTTGTCGCAATTGTTATTACTCTAATATTATTACTATTTTTTATAACCATTTTATTACCATTAAACTTTGCAAATTTTAAAAGCAAGTGATTGGCATTTTTCACGATTTGGTAGCAGAGGATGGTTACTAACACCTCGCTGCCGGTGCTTTAGGAGAGTCAGAGTGGGGAAGGCGTGCCCTGCCCCGTTGGCAGCCTCGCTCTGTCTCCCCTGGGGTGACCACAGACGCAGGTTATGGTGGACAAAAGGAGACAATAAAACAAAGAGAAGGGAAAAAGGCTCCCTACAACCGTGGTAACTCGTCCCCTAAGAGTAGTAATGTGCACGAAGAACCCGGGAAGGAAAAGGGATTGGTAAGTATTTCTCAGGGGGGCAGGTACAGGGGGATGAATGTGTGTGAATGAGAGGAGGGCTGGTTGTCCCAGACCTGCCAAGTGAGTGCTGGAGTCTCCCACGCTGCGTTTCCGACTATCCGCGGTAAGTGGCCAGGAGAGAGACGAAGTGAATGTTAACAGGAGTGAGAGAATCCCCCGGGGTAACTGGGACTGGGTCCCAGAGAGGGGCTGGACCCCTCGGAGGAAGGGAGCAGAGGAGTTTCCTAGCCCAATCCACTGGGAAACGGGACAAATGAGGCCCCTAAAAACCTGCTGGATTGAGGGATAAGAGTGCCCAAGAGCATCCAGAATTAAAACCTGCTGGGCTGAGGGACTAACATTCCAAGACCATTCAGGGTTGAGCAAAATTCTGCCAGAGTGAAGATATCCTCAAGAGCATCTGGGATTGGAGCACACAGCTGGGCTGAGGGATAAAAAAATTCCCAAGTGTTGGGGACGATGAGACAGGAAAGCCTTATAAATATGATTGTCTAGCAAAAGATTTTGACAATATAGAAACTATAAGCGAGATTGAAATGAAAGCAAGCTTTGAGATATCTTCGTTTCTGAACAACTGGAAAACAATGGTATGGCTTGCTGAAGGTAATCCCCTTTTGATGAAACAATTCCCTCTGCTTACAGACAGGTCCAAGGGTCAGAGCAGACTCTACTAGCTCAGCAGAAGGGGTCCAAAAAGGAGTTTTAAGGGTTTAAAATGTAACACAGTATGGTGATGTAATGATTCTTATAGGCTGCATGTAAACGCTCTAGGATTTCTATCTTGTACTAGATTGGTTAGTGAGTAATAGAATATTCAACACAGAAAATTTATTGTATTGTAACAGGAACCTCGCTCTCTTACGCTTTTACTCTCTCACCCTCTCACCCTCTCCACCCCTCTCTTCTCTCGGGCCTGCTCCGAGCTGTGCCTGGCAGCTCCAAGCAGGGCCCTGCACCCAGGCCCTTTGCAATAAACCGCAAGTTCCACGACCTGGCTGCAGAGCTCTCTCAACTCCGTCCGTCCCGACCGTCCTACCCCCTGACACTCCGACACCCAAGAGCATCTGGGGTTGGAAAACACAGCTGGGTTGAGGGATATCCAAGACCACCAGGACTGGCCAGAAACACCTAAAGTTTTAATAGGTGATGTGAAAGTAAAAGGTACCTTATTGTTGTCTTGTTGTGTGTGAGAGTGAGTCACACACAAAATCAGCCTCAGCTTCCCGGGCGGGTGGGAAGGGAGGCTCTGGAATGGAAAGAGGAGTGTGTGACCCACAAATGAGCCATTGTTCTCCTGGGTGGGTGGGGGCTGTGGCATAAGGTACAGGTGACCTGCAAACGGGCCATTGTCCCCAGGGCGTGTGAGAGGGCCGTGGCTAAAGAGTGTGAGTGACACACAAATCAGCCTCACAGGTGAACGGGCACCGGAGGCAGCAGAGTCAGGGCCCTCCCAGGAGGCCCGGAGATACTGAGACCCAGAGGCCACCCCAAGGAGAGGGGGGACCACAGGGACCCGCGATTCTCTGTCAACAGGGATCCACTCTGTGTCCTGAGGGTGGGAAAGAATGTGTGGAAGAGAATGGGAAATAAAAGTGAGTGAATGTAGATGAATGAAAGTATAGGTAATGTCGATTGTCTATTGTAAGCTTCAATATATTTCCTTGGAGGGAGGTGTATTGTATTGAAAGTAGTGTGAGAAAAAGATTTTTTATTTTCATGAGTGTATTTGAAAGAAAAGTGGTATTTAGGTTGTTAGTGAATGTGAAAAACAGAGGAAGACGATGAATAGATAAGATCTTGAAAAATGAGACAGAAAACCAGTAAGTTAGGCACAGGGGAAAAAAAAATGAAAAAAAAAATTCCTTTGGGAGTTATGTTAGCTAACAGAGATACAACTCCTTGCAAAAGGAGAAAATATAGGGTATGTAGTAGTTGATGAGAAAACACGCAAACTATGGGAAAAGGGAAATTACTGTTAAACTAGTAAACTCAAACTTGTGAATTATATAATTTAAAAAGAGCACTAGAATATTTAACACAAAATAAAGGAACTATATATACTGATTGAAGGTATGCCTTTAGAGTAGTACATATCTGTAAAAAATTTGAAAAGGAAGAAGATTACATAATTGAAGAAGAAAAGGACTGGTACATGAGGAACTTATTTTAGAGGCATTACAATCAACTAAAAGAGATAGCTATAGTACATATTAGGGAACTCCAAAAGGGAAAGACCCCAGAAAGAAGAGGAAATAATTTGGCAGATCACGAAGCTAAGGATGCAGCAGAAAATGGAGCTGAAAGAGTTATGTTAATATTAACTCCAAATGAGGAAAAACTGGAAATTCCAAAGTTTAGGGAAGTCAAGAAAAAAGAATTAAACAAGACAGGAAGTGAACAAGATAAATCAGGGAAATGGAAACTTCTTGATGGAAGACAATTACTTAATAAATTATTTACTTCTAGGAAAAAAATAGAAGACATGCATCAGAAAATCCGCTGGGGTACTCAAGCTTTGTGTGATCATTTTTTAAGGAACGATACGTGCACTGGGATTTTTGGATTTAGGAGGTATCCTTAATTTGCGAAAGGATAAATAAAAAGGTGATGAGAAAAACAACATTAGGAGGTCCTGAGTCAGCTCGTTGGCCATTTCAAAGTATCCAAGCAGAAGTTTAGATTTGTTAGGTTGTGGGTTTATTTGTAAAAAAACCCCATTTAATATAGAAGAAAGAGAATATGCCATATGTTAGACAGGAGATTTCAGGAGAATAAAAATCTTTGAAGTATCAGAATGCCCCGAGAAAAAACAAGAAAAGAAAAAGGGAAATGAAAGGGAAGGGAAGGGAACAGGAGGAAAAATCAGAAAGAGAGTGGGATCCTCTGCAGGTCTTGCCCCCTCCGTTCGCGGCCCAGGCGCCTGTCCCGGGTCCCGGCTCGCTGCCCGCCTCAGCTCCGCCTGCCCCGGTTTCCATCCCAGGTGCGGCCTCACGGCCCAGGGCAGCTCCACCTGCCCCGGCGCTGTCGCTCAATTTGTGTGCCCTGCTCCCACTGCCTGGCCCGCGGCCGCTCTGCCGCCCATGCTGGGGAAGATGGGGGTTGCTCTGTCCTGCCGCCTGCTCCGAGGTCACTGCGCCCACCGCACCCAGGGGGGGGTCCCAGCCATCCCATCCCCGGCTGCCCTGCCCGTGCCACCTGCGCTGGGCACCGCCGCTGCTGCCGGGCTCTCCCACCTGCCTTTGCTCTGCCGGCAGCTGCCGGATCAGCCGCCATCAGCCATGTGGGGGCTGCCCACGCTCCGCCTCGGGCTCCACGGGAAGATCCCCCTCTGCTGATTCCAGCGGCAGACCCTGCCCACACTCCCACCGAGCCTCGGCGGGATATCCTCCCCTGACCCCGTCCTGCTCTGAGTTACGTCCCCTTGGTTACCACAGCTCCGGCTGTTCAGGGAAACTCTCTCTCTCTACAGGAAGCACCTTATCGAAACACTAGCAGCTCAGTTAAAAGGCAGCCCTCTCCAAATTCTTTCCCAAAACACGGGAGAAAGGCTAGAGAAGGTAAAAAAGTGAAAGAGTTAGATGAAGGCATTGCTCTATTTCCGTTCAGAGAGGTTCCCATGGGAGGGATGCGCTGCCCCGCCCCGCGGGAGCCACCAGCGCCCCTGCCGGCCGTGCCCGGAACTGCACCCAAGGGCAAAGCGCCGCAGCCCAAAGGCCGGGACTGGGTCCGGGCTCTGTTTGCTGTCAGTGCCGCAGCTGTTGGTGTTTCTTTGCTTTATTATACACACTAGTAAAGAACTGGTATTCCTATTCCCATATCTTTGCCTGAGAGCCCTTTGATTTCACTAGTCTAGAAATTAAGACGGAGGGGGTTTGCATTCTCCATTCCAAGAGAGGCTTTTTCTGCCTTCCCAAGCAGACACCTCTTTTGTAAAGCAAGACAAGCACCCACAGGCACTGAGGGGGCTGCAGGAGGGGCACAAGAAGGCCCTGCAGCACTTGGGCACAAAGGCACAGCAGGTGAGTGCAAGAAGGGAGCAGCAAAAGGCCAAGCTGAAGGCAAAGGCCAGGGCACAGCTCCTACAGCCCCTGAGGGATCAACCCCAGGGCCCAAGGAGGCCCCAGCACCCAGGGCACGGGCTCGGCCACAAGCACCTGGCAGAGGCATTGCCCTCCTCGGCACAGGAGAGCCCACCCAAACAGCCCCTGGCAAGGAATCAGGGCTCCAGCTGCAGGGCACAAGGACACTGCAAGCACAGACAGCAGCACCCTCAGGACCAGCAAGTCCACCCCTTGATGGACATGGATTGGCAGGGCTGTCACAGCCCCCATCACACCAGGGACCCTCCACACTGCAGCCCTTGAGAACATTCAGGGTGGGTCTGCATTGAGAGCAGGCATTTCCTGATGGACACAGGGGCCTCTCAATCCACTCTGAATCTTAGACCTAGGGGGAAAATAGTAAAGGAATGTTTTAATTTTTAAGGGAATGAGTGGGAAAGATGACCAGGTATGATTTGTTCAACCACTATTAGAAGCTGTGGGGGATAGGTCAGAAATAAATGAATTGCTTTTTCTTCCTCCTGTGCTTGTAATTAACTAGGAAGGAATTTGTGAGCTGGGTTTTAATACTGCAAAAGGGATACAGAGACCAGTTCTGTTCTACCTTTGTGCCAAAATGTGACAAGGCCCATGCTGAAGTGAACCCAGAAGTGTGGGCAGCCCCAGGGAAAGAGGGAAAATTAGATATGGAGCCTCTACAAATTACTTTAAAGCAACCAGAACAAGCAATACCCTGTTCCAAGAGAGGGAAGGAAGGGCTCACAGCCTGGGATTGAGTCCCTGTTAAAGGCAGGGCTTTTGGAGCCAGGGATGTCTCCCTACAACACTCCTATCCTGCCAGTCAACAAACTGGATGGATGGACAGGAGGAGGAAACACAGAATTTGCAAGTGTTAAAATGAAGGTTACCTGAGGCAGCTGGCCTGGTTCTTCCAGACAGGGAAAAGGACTTTGAATTACAGGTGGATGTTAAACAGGGTCTTGCCTAAGGAATTCTTGTGCTAAAATGTTTAACCCTACATAGGATATCCTATAGTTCAAGTCTGACATCGTTAAAGGTCTGACAACGAAAAGAGCCTCTAAATGGATGAGCAGGGCTCGGTTACTACAGTATGAAACTTGTTCAATGGCACAGGAGGATTTAGAACTGAGGACAGGGCAAGCGTTTAACCCAGCCTCCTGTTTGAACAGCCTGGAGAGCGGCTGGCAAGGAACCCAGGACTGCACTCAAGGGACAGAGCTCCAGACCCAGCCTGGGACAGATTGATGGGACATTCCCTGGCCTGAGGGAGAAAATGTGTTTGTGGATGGCTCTGCAACGGCAGCAGAAGGGAAAAGAGCTACAAGACAGGCTGTTATTAAGGAAGGGCAATCAGACACAGCGCAGGTCACCGCCCCATGCTCAGCTCAACCCGCGCAGCTGTGGGTGCTTGTGAGAGCCTGGCACTGAAATGCCCTGAGCAGGAAGGCTTCAATATCTTCTGCTGACACCATGGCACCTAACAGGGGGCAAAAGCAATTCTCACTGCTTCAGCAACCACTGGAGCAGATATCAAGGCACATTCTCCCACAGCAAGCTGGGCTGGCACACAGCCTGCCCTGGCACTTTGCTGCTGCCAACACCCAGCCAGGACATCGGCTCCTGCCTAAGGAGTGCAAAGCAGCACCACTGGTGGCCAAGGGGCCCATGCCAAGTGTCCCTGAGGCCACAAACAGCCGCCAGCACAGCTCTACACGGGGGACCCCTCAGCCTGGCCTCAAGGGCTCTGAAGCCCCGCAGATTTGCACTTCCCGCCTGCAGCAGGAGGATGGGAGGCCGCCCCTGAGCCTGCCCTGAAGGCAACGCAGCAGCAGCCAGGGCTCCACAGCGGGCCAAGCCCCTGCGCCTGCCCACAGATCCTCGGCTGGAATCCTCTGCAATCCTGGCCACCCTCCTCTGCCATCTCCAGCCACTGGGGCCAAGCCTTGCTGCCACTGCTGCAGCTTCAGCGCTGGCTGGGCCTGCACTGCCACAGCTGCTGGGGAACACCACGGCACAATTCCACCCTGGGCTCACTGACACCCACACTCTGGGCTGCCTACCATAGCACTGCTGCAAAATGTACCGAATTTGGTTCTTTTAAACCTTATTTTTCTGCTCAGAAAGGTTTCTCTACTCAAAGGTTTTCCATTGGGAAAGGAATTTAAAAGGTTTAATTTAATGGGTGTTACACCATTCAATGGAGATGAGTTTAACATCTCAACAGAGTGGGAATAGCCCAAAAGATACCCACAGAGATAACGACTAGCAACAAAACATCAACATTGCCCAGCAGCAGGAAGAGAAGCTTCATTCCAGGCAGCCTGCAGAGGAGCTATAGAAATGTAAATGAACACTGCTGGGCAAAGTGTGGACAATGCACCTGGGTCTCTTGCCCGGGGCAGGAATTGGGCTGATTCCCTCTGCCCCTCACCCCAAGCTCTGTCTGCTTGCACTGATGGAATTTGCACTGCTCAAGGCAGAGCCCAGGGGGAGGATATCTGACCCTGCAACAGATACGGGTGAAGCTGCAAAGGGAAACAGCACATGGAGAATGTTGGGAAAACTTCACTATAAATAAATGGGGGGAATCAGCCCTCTGCCCACTCCAACATGTGCTGTCATTGTCTGTGTTATATAGGGTGCATTAGAGCACTGGGGATGTTTTGCTACCAAAAATTCAGGGAAATCAGTTGGGAATCCATGGATTTGATAATTTATTTAGAGAAGAGCAGTCAATTGATGCAGCCCTGGCTGGAGAGAACGGCCAAAAATGGGGAAAAGATGAATGGCCAGCAGAACAAATCCTACAACACCATGGACCAGCCCCTGGGAACCCGAACCAATTCATATCAGGAGCCACAGAACCCATTTCTCATTTCAATGGCATCATTAGATTACAAGCTGTCCTCGCAATAACCAACCAGACAGCTCCAGCTCCTGACCTCCCTGCCGACCAATCCACTGAAATGAGGAACACAACACTTAACCATGGGATGGGATCAGATTACATTTTAGCATAAAAAAGAGGAGTTTGTGGAAAATTAAATGACTCAAACTGCTGTTGGCAAATAGATGACAAAGGAAAAGTGGTGAAAAAAAAAATCAACAATTGAAATAAAAAAGCAGCTCATGTATTGGTCCAAACGTGGAAAGGATGGGAATGGGACACGGTTTCGTGGCTCCGTGGCAGACCATGGGTTAAACGAATGCTGTTTCTCCTCGGATGTGCGACAGCAACTCTCATCTTTTTACCATGCTCCACACCTTGAGAGTGCAGCTCATTCAGCAGCTGAGCGAGGGGCCAGAGACTCGTAGATAAGGAAGTAAAGGGCGAAACTACCAGCTGCAATAAATGTTACTAATTAACTGCACTCCCGCTCCCAAAAGTCCCGCTAAATTCCTGAACTTCGGGAAGAACAAAGACTTAACAGAGCCGTGAATATCGGCTGTTATACAATAGTGGGGGTGCACATTAACGAGGACATGCAGTTGGTGGATCGGGAGGTCTGAACCTTCCAAGTACCTCAGCCAGGGGGCAAAGGGAGAGGGAGATGCGGCCGGGAAAATGAGGATAAAAAGGAGGCTGCGAAATACAACAATGGCAGAGAGCGCACGGCAAATGCCCCTCGGCCTCTCCCTCTGCTCAGCAATAAAGTCACTTTTACAGGACTCCTCTGTGTCCTCTGGGCACAGAAACCTCCGGCCACGGGAATTTCCCCGCACAGCCCCGGGCACGGGGCAGCCCCCTCTGTCCCAGCCACAGAAACCAGGCCGAGCCAGCGCTGCTCCGCCAGCGGCTCCTGCCGAGGCAGCGGCCGCAAGGAGACCGCGGGCAGCCGCTCCCGCACCGCCCTCACGCCAGCGGCAACACGGGCCGGACACGGCACAACGAATCCGCCCGAGCCCCCTGCCGCCCCCGAGGCCCGCAGCGAGCCCCGAGACCCCGCACAACCCAGCGCGGCTCCCACCTGCGCTGCGGCCGCCTCCGAGCTCCGCCGCCGCCTCACCGCGCTCCGGCCGCTGCCGCCGCTCGCGGACCCGCACAAACGCTCCGACAATGGCGCCGCTGCCCAGCCACGGCCGCCCTCAGCCCGCCACCGGGGCCCTGCTCCGCCCCGCTCCCACCAATCAGCGCGCCACAACCACGACTGACGGCACCATCGCCCAATCCCAGCCAGGGCCGGGCTCTGCACACGGCACAGCCCCGCCCCGCGCTCTCAGGGCGCCCCGGGCTGCGTGAGGGCAGAGCCGGAGCTGAGGAACAGCCCTGGAACGGGCCCGGGCCCGAGGGGATTGAGCTGAAAACACAAACTTCTCCGCAGCTCCCGCCACGGCTTTCCCGGCACTGCGGCTCCGGTGGCTCCGGCTCAGCGGGAAGCCCCGGAGCCTCACTTCTCCTACCCCTAATTAGGAGAATCAGGGCATCGCTTTGATTTCCCCCAAAAATGGAAAACCGCCCCAAAGCTCTGTGGATGAGTGGGGGAGGGGAGAGATTTCTGACAGAAAACTCCAAAAAGTCAGAGCAGGATAATGAGAAGTGTGCTGAATAGGTATGATTCGTACAAAATTGAAACAGCAATCAATACTGATACAGTAATTAATATTTGGAAATAATAAAACAGTTAAAAGGTGTGATGCCAAGAAAGGGAGAGGAGGGTTTCGATTCCCTCCCCCCTCCTGCAGTTGTTCAAGGCAGGAAAAAGCAAGAGACAACAGTTACTAAAAATTACCAGAAAGAAAGGAAAATCTGGTTGTATCTCAAGAAAATGCCCGCTATACGAGATTTATTGCTTTGAAGCTTAAATATAATATTATGTTAGTTTTGGCTTACATTATACTGGCTTGGTGTGAATGTGTAACGCAAAGGTGAATGAAAGGACATCGAGGAAGAGGAGAGCCTTCATCAGTGACAACCTCCAAAGACGGGTGTGACCACCAAACCGAGTGGTGGAGCGTGCGCGGTAAAGGTGGTGATGAGGGCGGAGGTGGAAGTGTGATGATTCGAAAATGGGAGGAGATGGCATTGACACATGGCACAAAAGGGGGAATTTTCCCTTGGCAAGCTCGCATGTGAGGGTGCAGGGGTCCAAGGGCCCTGCACTCCGTACCCCTCGCTGTTTGGTTTTTTTTTTTTTGCTAATACGCTATTATTGGAACCAAATTATCTCTTATTTTAACCAAATCACATTGTCAATATTTCAAGTGTATCCGATTTTATATATTCTAAGCTATTCAATGAAAATTGCTGCTACCTTTAATATTGTTTGGTTTTGTTGATGATGGGATAATTGGGCAAATATAACACCACTCTTCTCCCTCTCTCAGGCCTGCTCCAGCTGTGCCTGGCAGCTCCAAGCAGGGCCCTGCACCCAGGCCCTTTGCAATAAACCCCAAGCTCCATGACCTGGCTTCAGAGATCTCTTGTCTCTCTCCATTCTGACCATACTACCCCTGTTGTCCTACAAAAATACCCCCAAAAACCCCCAAAGTCCAGTCAGAGATCACAAAATTACTCCAAAATACCCCAAAAAAATCCCCAAACTTCGGTCAGGGACCATGAAATTACCACAAAATGGCCAAAATCTGGTGAGGAACCCCAAAATGACCCGAAAATACCCCAAAATGCAGTCAGGTATTCCAAAATATCCCAAAATCAGGGCAGGCACCCCAAAATCTGGTCAGAAGGCCAAACTTACCCCAAAAACACCTGAAAATACCCCAAAATACCATCAGAGACTCCTAAATTACCCCAAATCTTCACAGAATCCAGTCAGGGACCCCAAAATTACCTGAAAATACCCCAAAATCCAGCCAGGGATCACAAAATTCCCCAAATGCCACAAAATCTAGTCAGGTTCCCCAAAATAACTCCAAACCAACCCAAATCCAGTCAGGGTCCCATAAAGTCCACTCGGGGATCTCCAAAATTCCCTCAGGATGCCCCAAATCTAGTCGGAAACCCCCAAAATCCTCCCAAACCCACTCAGAATGCCCCCAAATGCCCTCACAATCCTCCAAACTACCCTCAGTACCTCACGTCCCCCGCAGGGCTCCCATATCCCCCTTAGGACCCTCGAAAATCTCCTCAGAATCCCCCCAGATTTCCTCATGAGTTCCCCATATCCCCTCAAGACCCCCCCAGATCTCCTCAGAGCCCCACAAACCCCCTCAGGATACCTAATTCTCCCCCAGGACCCTCCACATCCCCTCACCACGTCCCAAACCCCCTCACAACCCCTCAGCCCCCTCACATCCCCTCACAATCCCACCCAAACCCCCTCAGAACCCCCCAAATACCCTCAGGATCCCCAGTTCTCTCTCTCACCCCCCAAAATCCCCTCACAACCCCTCCAATCCCCTCAGGAGCCCCCAAACCTCCTCACGACCCCCAGTTCTCCCTCTCGATCTCCCCAAACGCCGTCAGGACACCCCACATCCCCTCAGGATCCCCAGTTCTCCCTCAGTCCCTCCCAATCCTTTCATAACCCCTCCAAACCCACCCTCATCGCCCCTCCCCCTCTCCCCGCTCCCGGTGCTAACCGCGGTCGCTGTCGCCCATCCCGCGCTGCCGGGGGGGGGTCCCGGGGCTCCCTCGGCGCCCGCAAATTCCCGCCCCGCCCCCTCCCCCCCCGCGGCCTCAGCCCCGCTCCGCCGCCTCTGGGCCCCACCGGGACCACAATGCCCACAATGCACCGCGGATTCGCCGGAAGCAGCTGCCGACGCCGAAGCAACGGCAACTTCTGCCAGTACTTCTGGCCGGGCGCGGCTTCTGATTGGTCCGCGCCGCCTCTGGGGCTTCTCGGCAGAGGTCTCGCGAGAGAAGCAGCGCGGCCCTGTTTGTTGAGGGCAACTCTGCGGGTTCCTCAGAGCGCTCCGCGTTCCCTCGTAAATCCAGCCGGGAACTGCGGAATGAATCCGCCTAGAAATGGTGGGATGGAGCCTAAATCCCCTGGGGATGGAGCCTAAATCCCCTTCAACTGAGCCTAAATCCCCTGGGATTCAACCAAAACGGCCAAATCCAGGCGCTTTCCATGGACAGGGGCGGTACTGGAAAGGGCGGGCGGTGACGTCACCTCGCCCAACCCCTTTTCCGGCCCCTCCTGAGGGGGCTCCGCCTTTTCCCGGCGCCGGCCCCGGGGCCTGTTCTGGGCCGGGACCGGAGCTGGTGCCGGGGCTCCTTCGGCAGCGGAGCGTCCCCAAGGTGTCCCCAGTGAGCATGGAGCCCCAAGAGGTGCGACGGTGGGGGAGGGGGCAGTGGGGAATGGGGAGCACACGGGAGCGACAGTGCGGGGTAGCAGAGGGGTCGGGGGGTTGACAGAGGGACAGAGGGGACAGCAGAGCCCTCCAGGGAGGGGACAAAGGGGAGCCCGGGAGGGCACAGGGGTCATCGCAGGAGGCCGTAAGTGCCACTAGGTCCCTGACACCTCCCCTGTCCCCAAAGCCTGAGTTTATCAGTTACATGGAGTGCCAGCTCAGGGACATTGAGGCTGCCCTAGAGGGGACAAAAGAGGCATCCCCCAATGTCCCTGAGCACTTGGTGGCGAAAGTGGCCAAGTTTGAGCAGGTGCGGGAGGCCAGCGCCCGCCTGTTCAAGCATCACCTTTTGGGGACACTTGGGTACATCCACGACCTCCTCTTGAGTTCCTATAGTGGCCACGGTGGCCCGGGTGGCCCCGGCAGCCGTGCAGTGGCTGAGCAGTGCCAAAAAGCCATCGAGAACATCCCAAGGCTGCTGCGGGGACAGTGACGTCACCACTGTGATGTCATTGGTGCAGTGATGTCACTGGAGAGACTTGTGGACAGTCGAGTGTCACCAGCTCCTTGAATGCCACAGCGCTGTGTGTCACCAAGAGCCCCTCGAGTGCCACCAGTTCCTCAAGTGCCACCAGCTTCTCATGTCACCAAGAGCACCTCCAGTGCCACCAGCTCCTTATGTCACCACGAGCCTCCGGAGTGCCACCGGTTCCTCAAGTGCCACCAAGAGCCCCCCGAGTGTCACCAGGACTGGCCCAGTCGCTGTGTGGGAGTCCCTGGTGTCACCGGGGTCTCTCTCTGTGTCACACGCCGTCCTTGAGCACCCACTGGGACCCCCCTGAGCACCGGGACCCCCGAATTTCACCGTCCTCATGCACCGGGACGCCCCCCTCAGGACCCCCCTCAGGCATCAGGACCCTCGAGTTTCCCTCCCTCTCCTCGTGCACCGGCACCACCGGAACCCCCCGAGGAACCGGGACCCTCCCCTGGTGCACCGGGACCACCGGAGACCCCCCCATCAATCAGTGCTGTCATCGTTCATTGGGACCCCCCCTCAGGCACTGGGACCACCAGAAACCCCCCCAAATCACCGAGCACCGAGACCCCCCCTCGTGCACTGGGGCCACTGGAGACTCCCCCGAATCACTGAGCACCCCCTGTGCACCCGCACCGGGACTGGACCCTCCTCGTGCCCTGATCCCCCCTCACCGAGCACCGGGACAGGGACCGGACCCCCCTCGTGTGCCGGCCCCCCCGAGCACCGGGCCGGGACCCCCCTTTGTGCCCCCCCCCCCATCACGGGGGTTCTGCCCCCTCCCCTTTGAGCCCCCAGAGCCGCGGGACCCCCGGGAGCAGCACCGGGACTGGGGGGAGCCGGGAGTGGGACCGGGGGGCTCCGAGTGCTGGGGGGGCACAGGGGGGTCCCCAGCACCGGGGGGGTCCCTTGGGGCTCAGTCCTGTCTCCCCCTCCCCCATTATCAGCCGGGACCCCCTGTGAGAAACACGGGTCAGAATTGAAATATTTATAAAAGTTTGTTAAAGGTTAAAATTGTGGGGCTAATTGCCAAAAGCTCACCGTTAATTAAGCCATGTTCTTTACGTCCTGTTACTTCAAAGAGGTTTTCATGCATATTCATTAGGGTTTATGCATATTCATAATATAATGTTAATCAAAATATATATTAGTATTATATAGAGAGAGTAATACAATAGCAATATTATATATTTTATCAAAATATTTTACATTAATGTATTTTATACTAACAATTTATGTTATACTTATGTATTATTAATATATTAACTAAAAATTTGCTCCTTTTTATATAAAATTATGCATATAATTTTCTATATTCTATATAAATTATTTTCAAACATTTCTGTGAGTTCAGATGTTCTTTTGTTTGGTTTTAACCCTTGACTTGCCCCCATGCTATTAAACCAATAGCATTAAACCAATTTATTTTATTTCTCCTTGCAGTTAAATCGTGTCGTGTTTCCACTCTCTGGTGACGAGAGAAGAATTTATAAATTCTTCTTTTTTGCTGTTTTGCTACCGGGGTGGAACTGGGGACACTGGGACAGAAATGGGAGCACTGGGACAGGGACGCTGGGACAGGATGGGGACACTGGGATGATGACATTGGTATGGGGACAATGGGGCGGTGGCACTGGGCTGGCACTGGGAGCACTGGGTTGGTGGCACTGGGACAGGACTGGGGACACTGGGCTGGCACTGGGTTGCTGATGCCAGCAATAATTAATTCATTAACCCCCCAAGCCCCGATTGTTTGTGAAGGCAAAGCTCGTTTTGCATCCATCGCTCAGGGGAACCCTTCCCATCGTTCCTTTGATCTCTCGGTGCCGGTTCGATCTCCCCGCGGAGCCAGAGCCGATGTCCAAGGAATGGCGCCCGCCGGAAAGGGGCGGTGCGAGGTGACGTCACAACACCAGGCCCCGCCCCCCGCACGGCCACGGCCCGCTGGCGGCCCCGCTGGTGGCCAGGTGACACCGCGATGTCCCCTCACTCGCTGGGCCACCTGGCAGGACACGGCCACCGCGGGCAGGGCCAGCAGCAGGTGACCGTCCTCAGCCACCCCAGGGACACTGTGGGGACACGGGGACACCGCACAGGTGGCACCCGGGACACAGCAGTGCCACCCATCCAGTGCCACCTGTTCAATCCCAGTGGCACCAGTTCAATCCCAGTGTCCCTGTGCCACTG
This sequence comes from Melozone crissalis, assembly GCF_028551555.1. Classification (NCBI taxonomy): domain Eukaryota; kingdom Metazoa; phylum Chordata; class Aves; order Passeriformes; family Passerellidae; genus Melozone; species Melozone crissalis. Next base: position 49,772 of record NW_026536031.1, read on the forward strand.
CCACCAGCCCTGTCCCCATGTCCCCAGTTCCATCCCAGTGCCAACAGTCCAGCGCCAGCAGTCCAGTGTCCCCAGGGCTGCCCCACTGTCACACCCCAGTGTCCCCAGTTCAATCCCAGTGCCACCAGGTTCATCCCAGTGCCACCAGCCCAGTTCTATCCCGGTGCTCTCAGTGCCAGCCCAGTGCCACCACCCCACTGTCCCCATACCAATGTCACCATCCCAGTCTTCCCAGTCCCCTCTCATTGTCCCCAGCTCCAGCCCAGTGTCCTCAGTCCTGCTCCAGTGCCACCTGCCCAGTTCCATCCCTGTGCTCCCAGTGCCACCACCCCATTGTCCCCATACCAATGTCTCCATCCCATTGCCACCAGTTTCACCCCAGTGTCCCCCTTCCTGTCCCACTATCCCTGTCCATTTTCCTGCCAGGATCTTGATTTGAAATTGGTTTTTGTGGATTGTTTTTGGAGATCCAGTAGGGGTCTGGGCTTTGGGATTGGTTTGGATCCAGGATTTGTGACCTTTTAGGATTGGATTTCGGGTATCCAGTGGCATTTGGGATCTGGGAAGTTTTAGATCCAGGATTTGGGATTTGAGACCATTTGGGGTTATTCCTTGGGATCCAGTAGGATTTGGGATCGCTTGGGAGCCTTGGTGTCCCCAGCAACCCCCCAGTGTCCCCAAGGGGTGTCTTTTTCTCCCCTTCCCAGGCTCCGCTTGGAACCCCGCCCCTTTCCCACGCCCCATTCCTTGCTCGCCAGGCCCCGCCCAGTTTTGTTTCCTTTTAGGCCCCTCCCCTTTCCCCGCCCCATTCTTTCTCCGTCAAGCTGCGCCCACTTTTGTTTAGCTCCAGGCCCCGCCCCTTTCGCACCCCCCCATTCCTTGCCTGCTTTTTCCCGCGCTCCCCTTTTTTCGCATCCCAGGCCACACCCTCTCCCCTTCCCATTGGCTGCAGCTCATGGGGCTCCGCCCCTTTTCTACTCTCCCATTCCTCGCCTTTCCAATCCCCGCCCCCTCCCCGCTCTGCCAGTCTCCATTGGCCGTCCCGCGGGGCCCCGCCTCCCCGTGGGCGTGACTACAAGCCCGATCGGCTTTGATTGACAGGCTCCGCTCAGAGGCGGCCCCACCGGGGCCCAACGCGGGCCGGGGGCTCGGGGGCGCCGGGGAGGGGCTGGGGGCGTTTCGGGGGGGTTCAATCAATGGGGGGGTGCCGGGGGGGTCCTGGTGAGTGCGGGGGTGGTCCCATGGATTGGGGGGTCCTGGTGAGTGGGAGGGCAGTGAGGGGTGGGGGGTGGGGGTCGGGTCCCATGGATGGTGGTGTCGGTGTCCTGGCGCACTGGGGGGAGCTCATGGATCGGGGGGGTCCCAGCGCTTTGGGGGAATCGGTGAAGGGGGGGAGCAGTGAATGGGGGGCCCCTGGTAAATTGGGGGGGGGTCCTTGATGATAACGGGGCTGGGGGCAGAGGCAGCGACTCAAGGCATCATTAGGCAAACAATAAATCGGTAACACGGTGCACACATCAACGTATAGATTATATTGTACCAGCAAGCAGCTGCAAGGGATTATCAGTCATCAGTATCAATATCAAGCACCATAGCAAAATACTTGTGATCAATAACAACAATTGCAAAAGCCAATACAGGAATTGCAAAAGCCAATACAGGAATTGCAAAAGCCAATTATTATATTGTCATTTATAACCCGGCTCCACTGCAGCCACGGCGGAAAGCTGCCTCTGCTGAAGGCACCGAGGGGGCTCATTCACCCCCTGACCTGCTACCATGTCCCTGCATGTCCCTGCGTGTCCCCAAAGTGTCCCTGCGTGTCCCTGAGCATCCCAAGTGACAGTACCCCAGGAATTCCCATCAGGATTTGGGACGATTTCAAAGAAAATTCCCAGAAAATTCCCTAAATTGGTCTCAAATCCCATGTGGGGAGTAGAGAGGGGACAAGTGACACCAGTGATGTCCCCAATGATGTCACTGTCCCCAGTGACAGCACAGTGGTGACATCACTGTGCCCACAGCAGACTTGGGATGTCCTCGATGGCTCTTTGGCATTTCTCGACCATCTTACGGTAGCTATGGTTATCAAGCCAAGGGTCATAACAGGAATCCCAGTAGATGCACTCCATGTCCCAAAGTGTGTGCAGCAGGTGATCGTTGGCCAGGCGGGTGCTGGCATCCCACAGCCGCTCGGCCTCGGCCACCTTGGCCGCCAAGGTCACACGGAAGTCGCGGGACGGCTCATTTGTCCCCTTCAGGGCAGCTTCGATGTCCCGAACCCTGTGCTGCAGCTCCCGGGGGAATGCAGTGGCTTCGTCACGTGCGGCCACCAATTGCTCCAGCATCTCCAAGGCCGCCTCTGCCTGCTCTCTCATTGTGGTGGCCTCCTCCTCCTCCTCACTGCTGTCCACCTCGGCCTCTCCCATAGCATCTTCTATGGCCGCAGTGGTGCCCTCACCGGCGACCACGTCCCTGCAGGCGTCCCGGAGCTCGGTGGCCTTCCCCAGCAGCTGGAACCAGCTGTCCACCAGTGTGGCCACCGACTTCCGCCAGGCCCTGGCCACCCTCGTCACCTGGGCCCAGGTGGTCCATGGGGTGCTCTCATAGGCGGCCAGGGCCTGGCCCAGGGAGGTGAGAGTGTACTTGCGCTCGAAGGTGACACCACGGTGCCACCAGGTGACGCCACCGTGGTCCAGGGTGTTCCGGAGGCGATTGGCGAAGCCCTCCAGGCCTGCGTGCAGGCACTCTGGGGGCACATCCAGCACCTCATCGATTTTTTCCAACGGGGCCGTGGTGTCTGCCACCTTGTTCAGGGTGGCCACCACGGTGACCAGCGACTCCAGCAGGGATGGGAACAGCTGAGGAGGGGACAGGGGAGGTGTCAGGGACCTGGTGGCTCTTGTGGCCTCCTGCGGTGCTGCCTTTGTGCCCTCTCAGGGTCCCATTCGTCCCCTCCCTGGAGGGCTCTGCTGTCCCCTCTGTCCCTTTGTTACCCCCCTTGTCCCCTCTGCCACACCCTGCCCCCCACTGTCCCCCCAACCCCACCACCCTCAGTCCCCTCCATCCCTCTGTCACGTCCCCCCTTCCTGCCACACCCTCCTGTCCCCCTTGTGAACCCCTCTCCCCTCCTGCCCCCCCACCACCTTGGTCCCCTCTGGCCCCCCGGCCCCTCCCGCCACCCCCTGTGTTCCCTGTGTCCCCTGTGTCCCCTGTGTCCCCTCCCGCCCCCGCGTCGGGATTGTCGCACTTCGCGGGGCTCCATGGCTGCTGGGGGACACGCCGGGGACGCCTTGGAGACACTCTGGTGACACTTTGGTGACGCTCCGGGGAGTGAACACACCCGAGCGACAGTCAGAGACTCGCCCGAATGGGGCGGCCGGGGGGGTGGGGAGGGGCGAGGGAAAGGTGAGGTCACCCCCCAGCACCGCCCCCCCGCCGGCAGGGCCAGGGCGGGGTCCCCAATGTCCCGCCGATGTCCCCAACGAGACCCCAGTGTCCCCTGAGTGTCCCCACATGGCCCTGATGTCTCCTCAGGGTCCTGAACAAGGCCCAAGTGTCCCCCGATGTCCTGCTGGGGACACTGCGGGGACATCAGGGACATTGTGGTGACCCAAAACGGGACAGGGAACGTCAAGTTGGCCCTGGTGTCTCGAAGGGAAGGACACGGGGGTGTCCCCAAGGTCCCCAATGTCCCTCAGGGTGTCCCCGTGCCCCAGCGGTGACAGTGCCACCCACGTGTCCCCAACCTGTCCCTACCCCTGCCCCGCCAGCGCCCCCTGGGCCACCTCCAGCCTCCGTGTCACCTCCTTGTGCCCTTCCCCCGGTGTCCCCAAGGCCACCACGATGTCCCCGAGTGCCCGGGCAGCGCTGGGGAAGCCCTGTCCCCTTGTCCCCCATAGCGTCACCTCCCTGTCCCGGGTGACAGCGGCCACCAACGTCCCCAGTGCCCGCGTCACCTCCTCCAGCTGCCCCAGCACATCCGCGGTGACCTCGTTGGTGGCCGCGGTGGCCTCGGCGCTGGCCCTGGTGGCCGCCACCCGCCGGGCGCGGTCATGCAGGCGCAGGGCCATGTCCTGCTCGTGGCCCCGCTGGTGGCCAGGTGACGCTGCAATGTCCCCAGATCCTGCCAGGCCACCCTGCAGGACACGGCCACCATGGCCAGGGCCAGCAGCAGGTGACCATCCTCGGCCACCCCCAGGGACACTGCAGGGACATGGGGACACTGGACAGGTGGCACCAGGGACACGGCAGTGCCACCAGCCCAGTGCCACCAGTTAAATCCCCGTGTCCCTGTGCCACTGCCACCAGTCCTGTCCCAGTGTCCCCAGTTCCATCCCAGTGCCACCAGCCCAGTGCCACCAATTCCACCCCAGTGCCACCAGTTCTATCCCACTGTCACCACCCCAGTGTCCCTAAGGCAGTCCCAGTGCCACCACCCCTGTGTCATCATTGCAGTGCCACCAACCCGGTGTCCCCTGTTCCATTCCAGTGTCAGCAACCCAAAGCCCCAGTTCTGTCCCACTGTTACCAGTGTTTTGGGGGGTTTGGGGGATCCAAGGTGGAGTCTGGGGGCTCCCGGGGGAGTTTGGGGGAATCCCAGATAAAGTTTGGAGGGTCCTGGGGGGGTTGGGGGGATCCTGGAAGGTTTGGAGCTCCCAGGGGAGGTTTTGGGGGTCCCAGGTGAGGTTTCCAGGGAATTAGGTAATCCCAGTTGAGAATTCCCAAAGATTTGGGGTTTCCCAGGTGAGAACACGGGCCAGGGGCTTAAGGGGGGCCAAGGGGCTCGGGCCTGGGAGCATTTTGGGGGCTTCAATCAATGGGGAGGGCCTGGGTGGTGCCGAGGGGGAGGCGTGGTGAGTGTGTGGGGGGCTCTCATGGATTTGATGCCTCAGGTTTTGGCTTTTCTGTTTTTCAGATTCTGTGCTGCTTTACTCTGTGGGTCTGGGCTTCATATTAAGGGATGCTGAGCTCTGTTCACAGAGCACGGAGACAAAACAATTCCTTTCTAGCTGGGAACCCAAGGACAAATAATCCAAACTTCAGGCCCAAGAGCATAAACAACGGGCACTGAAGAGAGAAAAACAAGAAGGATGGGACTTCATCGTCTAAAGACATAATTGGACAAATAACTCCAATATGCAAATGGAGCAGAACTTATAAAAGTGACAGACCTCGTGACCGGCCATCCATTTTGTGGCCATTTTGGTCCATCTTGGGCATAGCCCTGGCTGGGCTCTTGTTCTGCCCAAGGTGTATCCATGGAGGCCTTTTAACAAATGCCTGCTTTATTGTGTAACCGTGTCTGGCCTCTGTTCTAGGTCAGCCTTGTGAAAGCCTCAGTTTGTGGCGAGCACGAAGGGAGCCGAGGCACCTGGGCAGGGCTGGAGCAGAGGCAGAGGAAGGTGCAGCTGCTGCCCCCAGCCCGCGGCACTGGCGTGGCCCAGGTGCGGGGCAGAGGGTGCGGGAGGCCGAGAAGCTCGGGAGGAGCGAGAGAGGCGTGAGCGGCTGCAGGGGCGCTGTTTATCGGGTGAGCGCGGTGGGAAGGGGCGTTTTGTGCTCGGGAGCGCAGCGGGTGCGGGGCTCGCTGTGCCCCGGGCCGGGGAGGGCGGGCGCTGTGAGCAGCGGGGTTGGATTGCGGGGCTGGGCTTGGCCTGGGACCGGCAGTGCTGGCGCAGGGATAGTTCCCGCACCGCCGCTCCGGAGCGCCGCGATCGGAATCTCGCTCTTTCTCTCTCTCGTTGGTTCTTTTAATTTCTGCTCAGAGCTGTTAAAATTCCGTGTGTATATTCTGCTGCGAGTGCTGTAGTGATAATATCCCGAGAGACAGTCCTGTAGGATTAGCACTGAGAAACTGGGGAGCCCTTACCGGGGGGAGCCTTGTTTTTCAAATGCAAACTCATTGGACTCAGAAAAGATCTGGCCGCGGTATAGAGGAGCTAGAGGACAATCAGACGAGGCCCGAGTTTGGTAGTTGGGACAAGAGATTAATATCAAGTTTGATTTGCCGTAGACGTGAGGATAAATACTCAGGGTGCTCAGGTGAGCTGGAGTATGCGAGGCTCTTTATGGTGCCAGCATGTCAGGGGAGTCCCGCAGCAAAGCAAAAGGAAGAGCATCCCTTAGTCTGAAAGGGAAAAGGGGAGAAAAGGGAAAAAAGAGCCAATATTGGCAAACAAAAGTAAAACAAGTGAGGAAAAAGGCTCAGATCGAGTCGCTCCCGCCCTGAGGGTGGGGTCGGTCGGGTCCGGGCCAAGGCGCGCCCCCCCCGCCGCCACCGCCCCCCCGCCGCTGCCGCCGCCAGCGCCGACACGATCGGGGGGCGGGGGAGGCGCAGCTCAGACGGGGCCCAGCCGGGGAAGGAGGAGAAAGGCGAGCCCGGGCAGGCAGGGATGGCGCCGGCCCCGGGCCAGGAGGAGGAGCCGGGGGCGGAGCCTTGTGCCGGGAGAGGGGAGGGGATGGATGGCGGGCACCGCCCACGGCACCGCCCCGAGAGGAGGAGGAGGAGCCGGGGGCGGAGCCTTGTGCCGGGAGGGCGGAGAGGGAACCTCCCATGGGGGCGGGGTCTCTCCTCTCCCAGCCCTGTCAGTTTCCATGGCAACCCTGAACGCCGGGGAGCGGCTTCGGGGGATGACGTCACCGGCGCGGGCGGACGCGCAGCCCGGGTTAAAAGACGCAGCAAATCCCGCGTGGGGCTCCCTAGGATCGGGGGTCGGCAAAATAGATTATATGGTACAACAGGGTCAGCCGAACCAGAGAGCTCCTGCTCCAGCAGCTCCGGGGAAGGTGAAATTGATGAACTCATTGCAGCCTTGAGCAAGCGAAGGAGGGGAAAGATCGTGAGAAAAGCCATCAAAGAGTGTAGCCCCATAGTGAAACGTACAAGCTAAAAAATGAGAAAAGAACCGGTTTTACAATCCCCACTACGACCAGCTGTTGGCAACCAGGGACCGATACACGTTAAGGTTCCATCTTTCCTTGTGAAAAACACGGTTCACTTTCCTGTTAAAATTTAAAACTTTAATAAAGGACAGTAGGAGACAGAGACAGTAAAACAAAAATTACTGCTCAGTGCATCTTGGTACTAAGCCAAGAGCATCCCTGCTAGTTTGGGAAACACCCTTTTGATACCATTTCTATTACATCAGCCTGTTGCATATTCATAGACTCTTATGCATATCCATCATCTAGTTTACATTGTCGGAGGAAGGAGACCCAGACACCAATTGGTTCATCCAAGTCCGATTTATTGATCGAATACGGCGGGTTAAATATAGTTCTTAATAAGCTTCATACATATTGCAAAAGTTGAGCTCAGGATTGGTTAGTTACATATCAGCAACTACACCTACTTCTACATTCTTGTGCTTATTCTTCTGTTACATTCTGCAGATATTCAGGACTAATCTCACCTCCCTTTCCTCATGTTGCAGCAAGGCCATCCGGCATTCTTGCCTGTCAGCAGTCACTGAATCAGAGACTGCTGACCTCCCTTTCAAGCTTAACCAGCGGCATTAAGTCAGTATGGCCTTTCTCAGCTAACCAACTCAATAAAATCCTCCACATTTCCCCCGTTTTCTTCTTGAGCAAGGAGATTAGTTTGCATTTTTGCTATCATACGACTGACCATGTTTTGAATACAAGTAAAAATACAAGGCAAAATAAGCAAAAACATTAAGATCACACCCAGTAAGCCGATAGCATATGTCACAATGTTCCTTAGCCATGGTCCAAGCCCTAAGCCTTTAAGCTATTCGTCAATTCCTAAACCTTCTTCTTCTTTGAGATTGTGAAGTCCCTGTTGTAGTTCTTTTATCTTAGTATGAATGGACACCGAATGATCAGACAAATTCATACAACACATTCCCTCAAATTCTTCACATCCATGCCCTTGTGCTAAGAGCAAAAAATCTACAGCAGCTCTATTTTGTAAAACAGCATGGTTAACACTTTGCACATCTGCAGTCATCATGTCCAGAATTTGGGATGTCTGGTTCAGCTCATTTCTTGTCCAGCACCCTAATTGTTTTGCTAAATTCATAGCCTTATTGGCAGATCCTCCTGGTAAGATAGTTGAAACTACTACTTGTCTGAATGTACCCCAAAACTGTGGATCTCCTATCTGGCTGCAGTCCAAGTCATGTATACTATGCCTTTTCCTGTTTGATGTTTGACTGAGCTGCATTAGCAAGGACACATTAGGGTGAAACAAGGACAATTTTCCCAAATAACAGGGTCCACCCTGTGGCTTAGCTGGTACACCATTCCACGCCCTGTCTCCACAAATTAGAAATATTCCTGTAGGTAATTTCATTGGTGCCGTGATGTTTGTGCCGTTACATTGACTGTAATGCTGTGGAGAGAATTCACTCAAATTCAGGGATGAATCCAAGGTGGCCCATGTGTCTTTAGGTTGATTTAAATTTTGAACATCCAAGGGTTTGAAACTAAACTATCCTCCAGCTGTAATGTTAGGCATACTGGCATTTGCACTTCCAAAAAGATCTAATTCTTCAGGAGGAGAATGCAAAGAGGTGTTAAGTGATTGGATTAGTAAGCATTGGCGATAGCCATCACTCTGACCTGCAGTATACCCTTGCTGTGCTGGCAATGTGATGTTAGACATGTTACGCATGCATAAAGTTCGATTACTTATTAAACTGCAAAATTCTCCAGGAGACCACACCGGAAGTCCTACCAAGCATGTTCGAAATGGGTTAGTAACCCCTCCAAGACTAAGACAAAGCGATGATTGGTTAATTTGTTTAGCAAGTGTTACCCATAGATTTTCTCTTGGCTGACTGAAACGTGTTATCCCTATCGCTTCACTTACTACAGCATTGAGCAGTATAAAAACAAACTTCATTCTTCTTTCTGCTTTCTCTGTTTTTCCTTTCTTCGTTGTCTTTTCCCTGGTTTGTTAGAATGTCTATTGTGAGGCTGAGTCAATTTCTGAATACACTGATCTAATTCCAAATCAGCATCCTTGCTTACAGGTATAGCATCAGGTAGGTTTAAAAGCAAATCAGCTTTACAGCGAGCTGCTATGATGCGTGAGGATGTAGTAATTTCAAGCTCTCTAAGTACTTGCTGTAATTTCCATCTAATATATGCTATAACCACTTGTTCTGCACTCTCAAAAAGCTCCAATCCTGCCCTTCCGGGCAGGCCAGTACTTTGTTCAAGAGATCTAAACCAGAAAGAATATCGAATCCACTTCCCAAAACAAGGGTGACACCATAAAATTCCTACTGTCCTCTGTGAATACCAGTAAACCTTATTGCAATCAGCACAATGCAAAGCTACCCAAGCATAGCACTTATTATTATCCTTTTTGCAAACATAACAAGGAAGTGTATATAGGAAAGGATCAGTATTAAAATTTGTCTGTGTGATCCAATCCAACCAGTTCAATGGTGGTGATTGCAAAGCCTCTTCAGCTTTCTTACTATATACAGCTACCAATTCAAGCTCCTTCTTTAATACAAAATGTATCTTATCTCGTAATCGCTGTTCTTGTTCTTCAACACCTATAGCATGCCACGAAGCAGGGTCCCATGGAGCTACAGCATCCCACAAGGCAGGGTCCCATAGATGTGAAATTGCCCTAATCATAGAAAGCTAATTAGCAATCACTAATAGCCTTATTTAGATGAGGTTGTTCCCCATCTTACCTTCTTTTTCTTATCTGCTTTCAGTTTTGCTGCTCCTAACTTTACTGGTACTGTTACTAGCAAACTTAATTTTTGCAACTTTTCAATGCAGCAGTCTAGTGCTCTTTCAGGATTCCCTCTGAAGGACCCTACAATCGAACGTTGTGTTAAAGGTACTAATTTTCTACACCTTACAGAGACTATACGTGACTTTACTTTGAACCTCAATTCTATTTACAACACATTGTACTTCCCATCGATAATAAGCAAGAATTTTTTGTTCAGGAGACTCATAAAGATTTAAAGCTACATATGCATTTAGCCCTGTTTGTCTCCTTAATTCATCTTGCCAGCTTTTACCCCACGTGTGCTCGTGCTTACAAATGTGGCACCACAAATCCCATAATAATGATTGTTCTATCCAAAAAGTATTATCACAACCCCCACAACGTAGAGCTATCCAGGCAGCACAATGTGGATCGTGACAGTCAAGGCAATGTTCCTTTGCTGGATTTGTTAAAGGAAAAGTTGATAATGAGTCAATAAAACCAATCGGCTCCTGGGCCGTACGATAGTGACGTGTCAGTGCTTTGTCCAACACTTTCGAGTGTCCCTTCAACTGTAACAGTAGTGGTCGTAGGACTAGAAACAGTTTCTTCCCCAGTAGCTCCTTGTCCTCCTCCGTGAGACAGTCCACCAGAGGCTGCATCAAAAACAGGTTTAGTCCACTTAGCAGGCACCCACAAAGGTCCTGTAGGTGAGGAAACACAAAGATATCCCCGACCCCAGTATAATACTTTTGCAGGTTTTTCCCATAATCCTGTAGTCGAGTTTTAATTTCCTGACCTGACCTTGGATGATGTTTAATTGCAGGAGGGATATCGTCTTCCCCAAAAATACATAAATGATTGATCACATACAGAACCTTAGCTAAGCATGATTGTGGGTCTGTTAAATCTTGATGCTTCTCAATATACTGCTTAAGGGTACCATTTGCTCTTTCCACTATTGCCTGTCCAGTAGGAGAGTGTGGAATACCTGTCACATGCTTAACAGACCACTGATTCAACAATTTCTGGACCCTAGCACTCACATAAGCTCGACCATTATCCATTCTGATACTCTTTGGGACTCCCATGACAGCAAAGCAACTTAACAGGTGCCTGATAACATGTGTAGCTTTTTCTCCTGCCTGAGCCGTAGCCCATATGTAATGACTATATGTATCTATAGTGACATGCACACACTTAACTTTACCAAATCTAGGTACCTGTGTAACATCCATTTGCCATTTTTCATTTATTTCCAAACCTCGAGGATTAACTCCCATGCCTAAACCTATTCCCTCATTATGATAACTACATATTGGACATGCTCTAACAATGGCTTTAGCTTCTGATAAACTCAGCTCAAAATGTTTTGCAAGCCCTCTTGCATTTTGATGATATCTGCTATGTGCTTCTCTGGCCAATGTATGCTTGTCAATAGGACAAGAGTTATCAATGGGTAAAGTAACCAATTTGTCTGCACGTTCATTCCCTTCTCCTAAACCTTCAGACCATTTATGACTCCCAATATGAATCACAGAATACACTGCATTTCTCTCTCGTAAAGCTTTCCTTAATTGTATCAATAACTCATACAATTGTTTATTATTCACTCCCTTAATTGCTGCTTCCTCTATTCGTCTGGCTACTCCAGCAACATACATAGAGTCTGTGACCACATATAAAGGCTCCTGTAAGTTGGACACTGCCCATACTACTGCTAACAATTCCAAAGTTTGTAAACTATCTGCAGGATCTGCTGTAAGAAGTTGATGCTTCCATTGTCCTTTTTCTTGCCAGGTGACAGCAGCACGCCTTGATTTCTTTCCTGCATCTGTAAAAGCTGTAATAGCTCCTGTATCCAATAATCCATAAAGGGTTATGCTTTGATGCCCATGGGTAATTTCCACTTTTTGTTTTGGTCTATTTTGTAAATCCACAGTTAAAAGTGTAACATCAGTAGAGCCAAAACCCTTCTCATTCCGTATTTGCCCAGTAAATGATGGTATACCAGATGTCATTTGTGATAGTGGTATTAATTGTGCAATGCGTTGTCCTTTTGTTATTTTAATAGGAGGATAAAGGGTGTAAACCATGATTTGTATTTCCCCTGTATAATCCACATCGATAACACCAGGCAATACAAATAATCCCAGCATAGTTATTGAAGAACGTCCTAATAACAATGCTCCACATCTTTATCCATTTAATATAAGAGGACCCTTTACTCCAGTTTGTATCCTCTCAGGCCTGTTCGTCATTAGTGTGACGTCTACTGCTGCTGATAAATCCAAACCGAGGCTCTCTGCTGTTGCTGTTGCAGACAGGAGGTGACAGCGATGTTACGGCAGCAGCTGATGTCTCCGATGTCACGGCGGCTACTTGTGTCTGGGCGCGTATGTCCCTCATTGCCGCATCAGTAACACTTGATGAATGGTCTCGAGCTCTGCGTGTCCGCCAGTGAGCCGCTTCGGAGAGGAGCAAGAGCAGCTAACACCTGATTCTGAGCAGACTCTGCTTGCCTTTGTAACCCTAATCCTAATTCCTTTAAAGTATCTACTATAAATGCCTGTGAAGCTGTTGGCATTAATGCCATTCGCTCTAAAGCTTCCTCAATAGTCCAATTTGCCCCTAAAGTAGTTAACACTCTTGCATTTGCTTAACAGGTTCACTTTTTACTCCAAACTAACCATAGAACGTAATTGAGCTAACATCTTCCAATCTAAGGGAGTATATTCCGCTATATTATGTGTAAGGTTCCCCTGTGCATCATACTGTGGTGTGTATGTAACCGGACATGCGAGATTAGAAGCTACTTCCACCGCCTCGCCATCCCCCATCTGCATTACTTCTTTTGCCACAGCAGCCCAAGCTTCCCTCCTCTGTTTAGCCATCTCCCCCCATAGGTCACTGTGTGCCCCCGGGATAGAATCTGGCCCTTTAAGGGTGCTATGCTGCTGGCACTTCGGTACCGAGACCGAGTTCTCGCACGGGGAAGGCGGTGGAGCAGGAGCTGACTCCAGCGCGGGGGAAGCGGCCCCCCCGCTGCTGGAGCTGACAGTGAAACCGGAGACGACTCGCGCGGGGGAAGTGGCCCCCCCGCGGAGGCGGCCCGCTCGGGGGAAGCGGCGGAGGCAAAGGTGGCGGCGGAGGCGAAGCTGGCTTGCTCTCACCCCCACCATCCGACCCGCCTGAAGCTGGCGGCGGAGGCAAAGCTGGCTTGCTCTTACCTCCACCATCCAACTCGTCTGAAGCTGGCGGCGGAGGCGAAGCTGGCTTGCTCTTACCTCCACCATCCAACTCGCCCTCCCCCTCTGACAGGAAGGGTGCAGATGGTTCCACTGTATCTAAGGGAAAATTTTCCACACCATTTTGCTGGGGACCCTTAGGCATAAGTATCTGATTTACAGAAGGTGCTAAGGGATCATCCTCACGACCATACCCTATATTCCTCTTATGAGCTTCTGTCGCCCTTTCTGCTGCCTTTCTCTCAGAGACCTGCTGAAGTAACGTATTATACACCACCCGCCATAACTTGCCAAATTTCTTTGCTGACTTATCATCATCTAACACTGTATGCCACAGGATATCCCCAAACTTTTTCCACTCTACTATCTCATGAACTGTATATGAATTAGCAAAAATTGCTTTAGAATAACCATAAGCTAATAACCCTGGTAATTCCTTTTTTAAATCTATCCCTTTTACTCCTCGTCTTTCTAAATATGAGGAGAAGGGACCGTATGTCGCTTGCCTATCCATACCTATATATCAGCGCGCGCTGTTGCAGCCCTTCCAGGCTTCCTGCGACACGTAGAGACTTGAGATACCTTTTGTAATCCTCAAGGGTGCTTTTAAAATCCGGCACCGTCCCGGCTGCAAGGACTCTCACCCAACTTCCTCGACCGTGGCGAATTTATAATCCAAAAGAGCGAACGTTCAGAATGCTGCCTTTGCCCGCATTCTCCACCATTTGTCGGAGGAAGGAGACCCAGACACCAATTGGTTCATCCAAGTCCGATTTATTGATCGAATACGGCGGGTTAAATATAGTTCTTAATAAGCTTCATACATATTGCAAAAGTTGAGCTCAGGATTGGTTAGTTACATATCAGCAACTACACCTACTTCTACATTCTTGTGCTTATTCTTCTGTTACATTCTGCAGATATTCAGGACTAATCTCACCTCCCTTTCCTCATGTTGCAGCAAGGCCATCCGGCATTCTTGCCTGTCAGCAGTCACTGAATCAGAGACTGCTGACCTCCCTTTCAAGCTTAACCAGCGGCATTAAGTCAGTATGGCCTTTCTCAGCTAACCAACTCAATAAAATCCTCCACATTACATATTTCAGGAACTGTTTAGCATGGCTCCTCCTCAGCTCTGCCTTTTCAGAGCATGTGTGTTTCTTGGCTGTGGTTTTGGTTCCCTCTCTTGATCACTTCCACTCTGGGCCTTGGTCCACACTTTCTTCAGACAGCAGATGCTGATAGTTGGCACATCAATAGCAGGGTGCTCATGACGTGTTCACTGGATGTTATCCCGACCAAAGAGACAGTTCACTCCTGACTAGATCAGCTACCACTACTGCCATGTCTAAGTTTTTATTAACAGCAGAAATAAGAGCAAAGTTATTTTAACACTGTACATATAAGATTCGTCTTAATATAACAATATAATAAGCATCTATAATAATCATTCCTCTTCCCTTTTTACAAATAATTTGGCTTGAGCAGTATTTCTTTTTTTCTATCCTCCATTATTTGCCTTTATTTTTCATAAATAATTTTTGCTTCTTCCAAGTGGTCTTTCTTATTATTTTGTATGCACATAATCTTTTGTGCAGTCCCAGATGTAGTCAGTTTTGGGTCTATAGCATTGTCACTTAATCATTAAAACTGAAAATCAGGGACAAAGACTCTCTAACTAGTTAAAGTTAGAAAGTGGTATGTTTATTACGCTGGTGGGTGGCCTGGAAGGGGTCATTCTTGAAATGCGTGACCGCCCTACACAAGGATTTTTGCCTTCTATTTATTTCCCAAAATAATACATATGCATAACCCCAGCACCTCCCATCCCCGCTTTGTATTAAAATGAGGTTATTAGTCCTTCACGTGTGCGCAATTCTTCTCTTGAATTGGGTCAGTGGTCCCAAATTGGGTCAGTGGTCCCAGGGATGAAGTCAGGAATGTCTTCATCAGTTCTCTGTGACCCTCTGGCACAATCCAAGGCCCCCTGCTTCGTGATGGATTGACACAGAGTCCAGGTGCTGGGCATTGTTCTGCTGGTTTCAATATGTTCCTATATTGCTTCACTTGCTCCTCTTCCTTCTACAAATGAGCTCATAATGTAACAATTAGCTTTAACTTAAGCATCTAATAATCATTAACCAGTTGTTGGTGTATCTGACTTCAATATGAATTGGTTCTAACCCTCAGTTAAAATCTTAAATTTTTTAAATCATAATTCAATCCCTACTCCTTCTTCAAGGTTGGTAAATTCTTTTACTGACATATAGATTCTTCTTTGTCTAGCCAACTTATGTGGTGTTTCTTAAAACCGTACCATATGTTCTCAGTATTGAAGTTAAAGCTGCTACTTGCTGCAACAGTCTCTAATTCTAAATAAGTACTGTAATAGACAAAATCAAACTTAAACTAACCAAGAGAAGTAAAACAATAATTGGATGAACGAATGTACTGAGCAAGTCAGTTGCCATTGGAGACTGCTCACAAAGCACATCCCACTAATGATGGGATGGGCCTTTTTCCAATCTTTTAAATACTTTCCGTATAGTCTCTGTGTCATGGTGTATTGTAATCAAAGTTCTTTTCCTTTTATCTTTAACTTTTTTAAGAATTTTCTTTAATTCATAATGTTTTAACAATTTGGCAACCAAAATTAAGTTCATCCCTATGGGCACAGGCAATATTTCTTGGACAGTGACCAAATTCGCCTTTCTATGTTGGTATGATACGACAGGTGCCTGATAGGAAAAAGCGCATCCTTTGATTTTGACAAAGTTACAAATGCACAAGTTAAATTGAGTTTCCTTCACTGTGATCTCATCTACTATTATAGTGGGGCATGCTGTTCTGAGGCAGATACAACCTTGTCTTGTATACACAGGCAAGGTTGTCTGGTTAATGGGATGCATTTCAAAGTGATAAATACTTTGCTCTGTATCTAAGTCTAAACTCAGAGCAGCTAGTTAAGCATTTGTCACGGTATTTAGAATTCTTGATGAGATTCATGGAATCTGTCTTGGACAAACACATATTTACATCCCCAACCATTTCTTCTTTCTTACACAGTGGCATTTGTAATTTTTAGCATTTGACCCAGAGACTTATGGGAGTTAAAATCATAGGCTTTCCCTTGGCACTTATATACTAGTCCCATGATATGGAAGTGGTGCTGCATTAGCTGTGGTTACAGCAATAATCATAAATGCCACAACTCTCTAAGCTACACCTACTTGATTATCTATTTCAACCACAAGTCGTTCTGTTCTTTGGGGGGATTATTACACTGTGCTTATCATTTTACTCACACTCTATTTTCTCGAGAAAGTTTTAATTTCAGTTTGTTGTTACCCATTGTAACTTTCTAAAGTCCCTCAGGAGCCTTCTTCACTCGGGAATGATGGATCTAGGTGCTTTCTTCCTTAATCGTGATTGCAGTAAAGGTGGTGAGGAGCACTTGGGCGGTCACCAGATGTCGCTGTAGGACACGAAAGAACACAAGCACACCACCGTTCTCAAGGTGAAGGAAAAAAGGGAAGTTTATTTTCTGACTCCAATATTTATAGTTTTACAAAAGTGACAGTGGACTGGAGGGTGACAGTGACACCTCTCCAATGACACTGGTTAAACCAAGAGTCCATCAACTCTCTCCTCCTCCATCAAGGAATGCAAAACAATGAGTTATTTACAGAAAGTGTGTGAGAAAGTTCACTACAAGAATGTCAACATCTGAAGGCATAGAAAATCCTAAAAAACCAGGGTGACACACCCCTTGTAGTTGTATGTCTGTTTTGATTACTATTATTGTATTATGGCTTACCTTCGAGGAAAATCTGTCCATAATTACCTCACCCTTTGCTGCTTTCTTTGCCTCTCCATCCGCCAGCTCATTTCTTTCCTCCAATTTTAAGCTCACTCTCTGGTGTGCCTTAATATGCTTTTTCAGGTAGCTGAACTGCTTCCAGCAGCCGGATTGTCTCTTCTTCCCTTGTGATTCCATGCCATGTGAGTTTTCCTAAACTTTATGTAGTCTGAACCAGTCTAAATCCACTGCTTTAATGTTCATTGCTTCCAAGTTGTGTAAGTTTTCAGTATTTGGTTTCCTGTTGGACCCGGATTCCTTCCCCTCTGATGTGAATTCGGTCTCCACACTCCTGGATTTCCTTCTCAGCCTTTTCCAGCCCAGGTGTCTCCAGCTCTGCCGGGGGCAGTGCCTGGGGTAGCTGTTGGTTGCTGTTCGCTGCTGGGTATTCCCAGTCTGTTCGGATGTTAAACTCATCTCCATTGAGTGGTATAACATCCCTTAAATAAAACCTTGAAAATTCCTTCCCAAACTCAAAGACAAACCAAGCCTGAGCAGAGAAATAAGATTTAAAAGGATCAAAATCGGTACATTTTGCAGCAGTGCAATGGCAGGCAGCCCAGAGTGTGGGTGTCAGTGAGCCCCAGAGTGGAATTGTGCCGTGGTGTTCCCCAGCAGCTGTGGCAGTGCAGGCCCAGCCAGCGCTGAAGCTGCAGCAGTGGCAGCAAGGCTTGGCCCCAGTGGCTGGAGATGGCAGAGGAGGGTGGCCAGGATTGCAGAGGATTCCGGCCGAGGATCTGTGGGCAGACGCAGGGGCTTGGCCCGCTGTGGAGCCCTGGCTGCTGCTGCGTTGCCTTCAGGGCAGGCTCAGGGGCGGCCTCCCATCCTCCTGCTGCAGGCGGGAAGTGCAAATCTGCGGGGCTTCAGAGCCCTTGAGGCCAGGCTGAGGGGTCCCCCGTGTAGAGCTGTGCTGGCGGCTGTTTGTGGCCTCAGGGACACTTGGCATGGGCCCCTTGGCCACCAGTGGTGCTGCTTTGCACTCCTTAGGCAGGAGCCGATGTCCTGGCTGGGTGTTGGCAGCAGCAAAGTGCCAGGGCAGGCTGTGTGCCAGCCCAGCTTGCTGTGGGAGAATGTGCCTTGATATCTGCTCCAGTGGTTGCTGAAGCAGTGAGAATTGCTTTTGCCCCCCTGTTAGGTGCCATGGTGTCAGCAGAAGATGTTGAAGCCTTCCTGCTCAGGGCATTTCAGTGCCAGGCTCTCACAAGCAGCCACAGCTCCGCGGGTTGAGCTGAGCACGGGGCGGTGACCTGCGCTGTGTCTGATTCCCCTTCCTTCCCTCCCCCAGAACAGGCTGTTGCTTTTAGACACCACTTGTCCTGGTTGCTTCAGAGTACTTTGGAGAGGCTCCATATCTAATTTTCCCTATTTTCCTGGGGCTGCCACCACTTCTGGGTTCACTTCAGCATGGGCCTCATCAGACATTTGACACAGAGTTACAACAGAACCGGCCTCTGTATCCCTTTTTATAATATTTATTTGTGTTACGAGTTTAGTGATCAAATCCCTTCCCAGTAAATCATGATAACAATTAGGAGCAAATAAAATTTCACGCATTTCAAACCCATCTCCCGGATCTACTAAAAGTGATTGAATGAAACCATACATCTTTCCCACTTATCCCCTCACTAATGAAACATATTTTTAGCATTTTCCCCCCCTTAGGTCTAAGATTTAGAGTGGATTTAGAGACCCCTGTGTCCGTCAGGAAATGCCTCCTCTCAATGCAGACCCACCCTGAATGTTCCCAAGGGCTGCAGTGTGGAGGGTCCCTGGTGTGATGGGAGCTGTGACAGCCCTGCCAATCCATGTCCATCAAGGGGTGGACTTGCTGGTCCTGAGGGTGCTGCTGTCTGTGCTTGCAGTGTCCTTGTGCCCTGCAGCTGGAGCCCTGGTTCCTTGCTATTGAAATGAAGGGGTGAACGACCATTCTATAATGCATTGAACTCCAACTTTATTGATCAATCAATCACCTTAAATAACAGTGCTAACGAACTCCATGAATATTCTGTAATCCAGTTTCATGATAGGCTAACAGAGAAACTTCTAACCACTCCTCTTGTTTTAGAATACCTACAATTATTTATTAAAAACAGAACCAGTGTTCCCAAAACTTCTTCATCTGTTCCCAGGATGGCAGGCCTTCCCAGAGACGGTGTTCTGCTTGTTATGGGAAGACAGTCTGAGAACTTTATTGTTTATAAAGTGATCCCTGAGAGAGTCTAATTGTTTATACAAATCAGAAGGCTGAGAACTGTTAGAAACTGCTTTTACTTTTCCCTCTTACTTTTCTCTCAATTGTATGTCTCATGGCCCCTTTCTTTAAGCCATTCTTGAACTAAACTCTCCACACCTTGCCAGGGGCTGTTTGGGTGGGCTCTCCCCTGCCGAGGAGGGCAATGCCTCTGCCAGGTGCTTGTGGCCGAGCCCGTGCCCTGGGTGCTGGGGCCCCCTTGGGCCCTGGGGTTGATCCCTCAGGGGCTGTAGGAACTGTCCCCTGGCCTTTGCCTTCAGCTTGGCCTTTTGCTGCTCCCTGCTTGCACTCACCTGCTCACTTTGTGCCCAAGTGCTGCAGGGCCTTCTTGTGCCCCTCCTGCAGCCCCCTCAGTGCCTGTGGGTGCTTGTCTTGCTTTACAAGAGAGGTGTCTGCGCGGGAAGGCAGAAAAAGCCTCTCTTGGAATGGAGAATGGAAACCCCCTCCCTCTTAATTTCTAGATCAGTGAAATCAAGGGACTCTCAGGCAAAGATATGGGAATAGGAATACCAGTTGTTTACTAGTGTGTATAATAAAGCAAACAAACACCAACAGCTGCGGCACTGACAGCAAACAGAGCCCGGACCCAGTCCCGGCCTTTGGGCTGCGGCGCTTTGCCCTTGGGCGCAGTTCCGGGCACGGCCGGCAGGGGCGCTGGTGGCTCCCGCGGGGCGGGGCAGCGCATCCCTCCCATGGGAACCTCTCTGAACGGAAATAGAGCAATGCCTTCATCTAACTCTTTCACTTTTTTACCTTCTATAGCCTTTCTCCCATGTTTTGAGAAAGAATTTGGAGAGGGCTGCCTTTTAACTGAGCTCCTAGTGTTTCGATAAGGTGCTTCCTGTAGAGAGACAGAGTTTCCCTGAACAGCCGGAGCTGTGGTAACCAAGGGGACGTAACTCAGAGCAGGACGGGGTCAGGGGAGGATATCCCGCCGAGGCTCGGTGGGAGTGTGGGCAGGGTCTGCTGCCGGAATCAGCAGAGGGGGATCTTCCCGTGGAGCCCGAGGCGGAGCGTGGGCAGCCCCCACATGGCTGATGGCGGCTGATCCGGCAGCTGCCGGCAGAGCAAAGGCAGGTGGGAGAGCCTGGCAGCAGCGGCGGTGCCCAGCGCAGGTGGCACGGGCAGGGCAGCCGGGGATGGGATGGCTGGGACCCCCCCCTGGGTGCGGTGGGCGCAGTGACCTCGGAGCAGGCGGCAGGACAGAGCAACCCCCATCTTCCCCAGCATGGGCGGCAGAGCGGCCGCGGGCCAGGCAGTGGGAGCAGGGCACACAAATTGAGCGACAGCGCCGGGGCAGGTGGAGCTGCCCTGGGCCGTGAGGCCGCACCTGGGATGGAAACCGGGGCAGGCGGAGCTGAGGCGGGCAGCGAGCCGGGACCCGGGACAGGCGCCTGGGCCGCGAACGGAGGGGGCAAGACCTGCAGAGGATCCCAGTCTTTATGATTTTTCCTCGTGTTCCCTTCCCTTTCATTTCCCTTTGTCTTTTCTTGTTTTTTTCTCGGAGGTTTTTCATACTTTAAAGATTTTTATTCTTCTAAAATCTCCTGTCTAACATATGGCATATTCTCTTTCTTCTAGATTTAATGGGTTTTTTTACAAATAAATCCAGAGCCTAGCAAATCTAAACTTCTTCTTGGATACTTTGAAATGGCCGATGAGCTAACTCACGACCCCCTAATGTTGTTTTTCTCATCACCTTTTCATTTATCCTTTGGCAAATTAGGCATCTTTCAGTTACTTGCTTTGCAAATCCAAAAATCCCAATGCACCCATAGTTCCTTAAAAATGATGGCACAAATCTTGAGTGCCCCAGTGGGTTTTCTGATGCCTGTCTTCTAATATTTTCCTAGAAGCACATTTTATTAAGTAATTGTCTTCCATCATGAAGTTTCCATTTCCCTGATTTATCTTGTTCACGTCCTGTCTTGTTTAAGTCTTTTTTCTCGGCTACCCTAAACTTTGGAATTTGTGGTTTTTTCCTCATTTGGAGTTAATATTAACATAACTCTTTCAGCTCCATTTTCTGCTGCATCCTTAGCTTTGTGATCTGCCAAATTATTTCCTCTTCTTTCTGGTGTCTTTCCCTTTTGGAGTTCCATAATATGTTCTATAGCTATCTCTTTTAGGTAATTGTAATGCCTCTAAAACCTCTAAAATAAGTTCCTCATGTACTAGTCCTTTTCTTCTTGTATTTAGTAATCTTTTCCCTTTCCAAATTTTTTAAAGGTATGTACTACTCTAAAGGCATACCTTGAATCAGTATATATAGTTCCTTTATTTTGTGTTAAATATTCTAGTGCTCTTTTTAAAGTATATAATTGACAGGTTTGAGCTTACTAATTTAAGGTTCATTTCCCTTTTTCCATAGTTTGCATGTTTTTCCCATCGACTACTACATACCCTGTATTTTCTCTTTTTGCAAGGAGTTGTAACTCTGTTAGCTAACATAACTCCCACAGGACTATTTTTTTTTCTTTTTTTTCCCTGCATCCAACTTACTGGTTTTTGATCTCATTTTTCAAGATCTTATCTTTCATCTTCTGTTTGTGTTTTTCACATTCACTAACAACCTAAATACCACTTTTCTTTCAACTACACACACAAAAATAAAAAACTTTTTTCTCACACTACTTTCAGTACAATACACCTCCCTTCAAGGAGATATAGTGAAGCTAAAAATACAGAATCTACATTATCTATACTTCCATTCGTCTACATTCACTCACTTTTATTTCCCATTCACTTCCACACATTCTTTCCCACCCTCAGGACACAGAGTGGATCCCTGTTGGCAGAGAATCGCGGGTCCCTGTGGCCCCCCCTCACCTTGGGGTGGCCTCTGGGTCTCAGTATCTCCGGGCCTCCTGGGAGGGCCCTGACTCTGCTGCCTCCGGTGCCGTTCACCTGTGAGGCTGATTTGTGTGTCACTCACACTCTTTAGCCATGCCCCGTCACACGCCCTGGGGACAATGGCCCCTTTGCAGGTCACCTGTACCTTATGCCACAGCCCCCACCCACCCAGGAGAACAATGGCTTATTTGTGGGTCACACACTCCTCTTTCCACAGCCCCCCTTCCCACCCGCCCGGGAAGCTGAGGCTGATTTTGTGTGTGACTCACTCTCACACACAACAAGACAACAATAAGTTATCTTTTGTTATAAATGATCAAATCGAGAGCCAAACTTATAAGAAAATTTAGCAAAGATTTATTAATTTGTCTGTGAGACTGAAAGTTCAGTCGTCAAAACCAGCACAGCCAAGGGTCAGCGTCGAGCCCGGGTTCGGTGCTGGGTGAACACGGATCTGAGCTTCGAATGTCAGAGTCTCCCCCTGTTCACAAATGCTGCCTGACGCAGCGAGTTCTTTTACAGTTTATTCTGCTCGAGGCAGAGATGACCGAATGTTCTTTGTGTCTCTTCCCATGCATTACTGTGTCTTTACCTGTGCAGAGGTGGACAAAGACTCAGTCCAGGTGTCTGATGTTGTCAGTAGACTCCAGGGAAGTCAGCATTCACATGCATCAGAGTGGGGCTGTGGATCATTGTGGTAGCTGTAATCGACGAGGCGTTAATCACTCTTGGGTGGACCTGGTGACCCGGGGAAGCCAGCGATTATCGCCCTGGAAGCTTCTATGCTTTCATTAAAAACCCCGATGTTTATCTCAGCCAAGTCCAGGAACTAGATGTATATGAATAAGACACTGCTCCTGGCCAGGATGCTCAAAAGACATAATGCGGATTTTACAATATTTTATACATTAGTAGCAGAAATTATCTCTTCCATATACTAGACTTTCACATCACCTATTACAAGTTTAGGTGTTTCTGGCCAGTCCTGGTGCTCTTGGATATCCCTCAACCCAGCTGTGTTGTCCAATCCCAGATGCTCTTGAGCATATCCTCAATCCGGCAGAATTTTGCTCAATCGTGGATGCTCTTGGAATATTAATTCCTCAACCCAGCAGGTTTTAATTCTGGATGCTCTTGGGCTCTCTTATCCCTCAAACCAACAGCATTTTTAGGGTTCCCTTTTGTCCCATTTCCTAGTGTATTGGGCTCAGAAACTCCTCTGCTCCCTTCCTCCGAGAGGGGTCCAGCCCCTCACTGGGACCCAGTCCCAGTTACCTCGGGGGATTCTCTCACTCCTCTTATCACTCGCTGTGTCTCTTTACTGGCTGCTTCCCTCGAGGAAAGTTGGAAACGCAGCGTGGGAGACTCCAGCACTCACTTGGCAGGTCTGGGACAACCAGCCCTCGTCTCATTCACAGCCCAAAGCAGAGAATGAGGGGAGAAGGGAGCCCGGGAGCCCAAACAGCCCCGGCATCCTGAAATGGGGAGAGAGAATCAGGGGGAGCTTTTGGGATTGCTGGGACTGCCAGCAGCCTGGGCAGGGCGGGCACCGAGGAGAAGGGGGACCCCCAATCCAAGCATGACCCCCAGCAGCTGGGACAGGGGGGAACCGCTGAACACCAGAAGGGAGGGACCAGGGACGGGGAACTCCTGGGAGGCTTTTTCAGGGCTGAATCTTGGTGTTTGGGAGGTTTTTCTGGAGCCCAGATGGCCAGTGATTGTAGAGATGGACTTGGGCAGAGGGACCTTCAAACTCAATGTGTGTTGGGGAAGATGAAACAGGAAAACCTTATAAATACGATTGTCTGGCAAAAGATTTTGTGAACATAAAAAGTATAAGGAAGATTGAAATGAAATCAAGCTTTGAGATACGTTAGTTAGTGAACAACTGGAAAACAATGGTGTGGCCCAACTGAAGGTAATCCCCTTTTGATGAAACAATTCCCTCTGCTTGCAGACAGATCCAAGGGTCAGAGCAGACCCTACTAGCTCAATAGAAGGGGCCCAAAGAGGAGTTTTTAGGGTTTAAAATGTAACACAGTATGGTGATGTAATGATTTTTACAGGCTGTATGTAAATACTCTAGGATTTGTATCTTGTACTAGATTGGTTAGTGAGAAATAGAATATTCAACACAGAAGAAAATTTATTGTATTGTAACGGAACCCTTCCTCTCTTACGCTCTTCTCCTCTTACTCTCTTGCCCTCTCATCCTCTCTACCCCTCTCTTCTCTCGGGCCTGCTCCGAGCTGTGCCTGGCAGCTCCAAGCAGGGCCCTGCACCCAGGCCCTTTGCAATAAACCGCAAGTTCCACGACCTGGCTGCAGAGCTCTCTCGTCTCCGTCCGTCCCGACCGTCCTACCCCCTGATACTCCTACAAACACGCTCATCCCTTGTTTTCCCCAAACCAGGATTTCCCATTGCCAGCCCCAGGGAGGCCGCGAGGAAGAGGAAGATGCCCTGGGACACTGAGGCAGGTGAGGAGGAAGTCAGTGCCCCTTTCCCCTCTGTGCTGCTCCATCTCCCAGCCCAGCACGGCCCCGGCTGCAGCTCAGCCCTGGGGGGATCTCCTTGCCCTTGCCTGTGGCACGGAGGCAAATCCCATCCTGTCCTTGTCCTTCCTCCCCCAGAGCAGGAGCTGAGCATGGAGAGCAGGGAGGACAAATGCCCGCGGCAGAACCTGGTGGCAGAGGCCGTTTTGAGCGGCTCCACGGCGCAGGAAGCCAACGGGGAGGAAAAGCCCCGGAGATGCCGCACGAGGAGGGGCTGCAAACGCAGCCGGCGGGGATCTGAGGCGGAAAGAGCCAGCCTGGGCCGGGAAGGCGGCCGGAGATGGAGCCAGAGCTCGGAGCTGGTGCTCCATGAGCAGCTCCATGATGGGGAGAAGCCCCACACGTGCGTGGAGTGTGGGAAGAGCTTCAGGTGGAACTCCAACCTGATTGTGCACCAGAGGATCCACACTGGGGAACGGCCCTATGAGTGTGGGGAGTGTGGGAAGAGTTTCAGCCAGAGCTCCAACCTGATCAGGCACCAGAGGATCCACACTTGGGAGCAGCCCTACGAGTGTGGGGAGTGTGGGAAGAGCTTCAACCAGAGCTCCAACCTGATCAGGCACCAGAGAACCCACACTGGAGAAAGGCCGTACAAGTGCTCCGAGTGTGGGATGTGCTGCAGCCAGAGCTCCGGCCTGATCCAGCACCAGAGGACCCACACTGGGGAGAGGCCCTATGAGTGTTCCAAGTGTGGGAAGGGGTTTCAGAACAGCTCCAATCTCCTCCGGCACTATGAGATTCACAGAGAGGAGAGGCCCTTCCAATGCCCCGACTGTGGGAAGGGATTCAGGCAGAACTCCACCCTTGTCAAGCACCGGCTCATCCACACTGGGGAGAGGCCCTATGAGTGTGATAAATGCAGGAAGAGGTTTCAGACCAGCTCCTGTCTCCTCCGGCACTATCGGATTCACAGAGATGAGAGGCCCTTCCGCTGCCCCGACTGCGGGAAGGGATTCAAGCGCAACTCCCACCTCATCAGGCACCGGCGCATCCACACTGGGGAGAGGCCCTATGAGTGTCCCCAGTGTGGGAAGAGCTTCTCCAGCAGCTCTAGCTTGACCCAACACCAACAGAGGCACCACTAAGGGAAGCTCTGCGAGTGCCCCGAGTGCAGGCAGAGCTTGGTGCGCTGCTCCAGCTCCATCCCCCACTGGAGGAGGCACTTTGGGCACAGCCCAGGTGAGCCACATTCCCTGTTATCCATGTTGAGAACACACCTGGCTGCTTCTACTTTTAATTTCACCTTAATTTTTTTCTATTCTCCATCTCTTTGCACTGCAAAAGCCAAGAGGAATAGATCTGTCACCTCCAAACCACTCAAATCCCAGTGAAAACAGCTCAATCTTACCCCAAAAAGAGCACAAACCCACCTCAAAAAACTCAATCGCATGCCAAACTCACTTGATTCCGCAGCCATCAGGCTGAGATGAAGTTGGGAAATGATTTAGAGTGGTGGGATGGAGATTGTGTGGGGCTGGGTGTGTGGGATGTATTTGACAGCAAATAAAACTCAGACTTACTGATTTCTCTCCCGTTCATGTTCAGTCTGTTGCAGTTCTGTTTGCAGAGTGCCGCCTTCTCAGCTCATTGTCTTGGTGTCCCCTTTTCTCTCCTGCCTCTCTTTGCCTGCTCTGTTTCTCTCTCAGTGTCTCCCTGGACCCATGGACCACCAGAGACCCTCCCCTGATTTAATTGACCCAGGCACCACCAGAGACCCTCCCTATATTTAATTGCCTCAGGGACCACCCAATACCCTCCCCTGATTTATTGCCCCAGTGCCCACCAAAGACCCTCCCCTGATTTAATTGACCCCTCCCCTGATTTAATTGACCCCCCCCACCAAAGAGCCTCCCCTGATTTAACTGACCTTTCCCTCTTTTAATTCCCCTTCCCCTGATTTAATTGATCCCTGCCCTGATTTAGCTGTCTCCTTCCCTGATTTAATTGACCCCTGCCCTGATATAGATGACCCCTCTGTCACCACAGACCCTCCCCTGATTATTTATTATTTTATTTCCCAATTATTATTTTAATTCCCAGTCCCAGCAGCTGAAGTCCTGAAGGCTGGCAGGGAAATGTCTCTGTAGGATTTTGCTCCATTTCCCTTCAAGGGCAGGAACATCTTTTCCTGGCTGGGAGCTGGAATTGCAGACTTTTGGAATGTGTGCAGGGCAGTACGGACTGGCATCAAACATGGACTAGGATCAGATAGGGGTTGGGATCAAATATGGACTAGGATCAAACAGGGACTGGGATCAAATAGGGGTCGGGATCAAATATGGACTAGGATCAAACAGGGACTGGGATCAACTATTGATTGGAATACTACAGTGTGGGATAAACTGGACTGAGCTTATATAGACTGAGATCAAATACGGGCTGGGATCAAATATTAATTGGGATAAAAATGGACTGGGATCAAATATGGACTAAAATCAACTATGGAGTTGGATAAACTGGACTGGGATCAAATCAGGACTGGGATCAAATATGGCCTGGATCAAATATGACAGATTTTATGGACTGGGATCAAATATGGACTAGGATAAGCTATGGACAGGGATTAAATATGGACTGGGATCAAATATGGATTGGGATCAAATGGACTGGGTTCTTACAGACTGGGATGAACTGGACTGAGATTATATAGATGTCGTGGTTTGAGAGGAAGTTAGTTTTCTGGGATATGAAGTGGTCAGGCCAATAGGTGCTCACATTTGAATACTGGCACCTGGTTTGGCCACTGGGGACATTGGATACGCCTCTGAGAACTCAGGAGTTAAAGAGCAGAGCACTCCCGGGGGAAGCTCTCTTGGGTTCCAGCAAGGGAAGCAGGTCGGGCCTACCCTGCCCAGCTCCTGGCTGGTTTGGGGCTGGGTGAGGTAGGCCTGGCCCGAGGATGGAAGGGTGGAAGAGCCCCGAGAGGCATCGGGCAGCCACACCTTCCCCCCAGGACACAGAGGGAGACAGAGCGCCTGTGCCACCGTGAAATTTGATATCCTGTGCTGGCAGCACAGCCCGGCTGGGGGGGAAGGGAGAAGGGCAGCAAGAACGGGTCCGGCCACTGTGGGAGCTCTGGATGGGCAGAGCCCGAGCTTTTAACCCTTTTTCAGACAAGGAAAACTTTGCAGAACATTAATCTTTCCTAGAAGAGAGATAAGAGATGAAATGGAGGAAGGAAATGTGCAAGTGTGAAGGTCTGGGCAAGTGAAAGATGTCAGGAGAGTAGAGAAGAATCTTAGGTGGGAAGAGATGATGGAGTGGCCTTAGCTGGACTTTTCCTGTATGGCCATGGACAGAACCATGTTTCCTGTGACACAGAGACTGCATCCAGGGGGAGGCAATGGCTCAAAGCCAAGAGGGTTCAGTGTTGGTACCCCTTGGCCCCAGGGGGTGAAATTTGGGAGGCACAGGTGTCCCAAAGGTGAGACTGTGCCCTTTTTGGAACGGGACAAAGCATCCTTAAAAGGACAACCCTAGAAGCAGCTCTGGTCCATGTGCAGTGGTGAGAGCACTGGACATGGAAGGAAGAGGTCACGATGTTCTCTGGGTGGTGCCACGTGTGACGTGGAAACACACAAGGTTTCAATGGTGTTTCCTGGGGAAGCCTATGGCACAAGAAGGACTCCTCTCTCCTTGATGAACTGAGAATTGATTACCTAAAGGGTGGTGATGGACCGAGAGTTGGTGATTTGGGGGATAGATGTATTGGAAATTTGGTGGGGGGGGGAGGAAATATTTTTGGAAAGTTTTCATTTTCTCTGTGTGTTTCTTGTTACTTAGAGTTGTAGTTTAGTTAATAAAGGTTTCTTTATTTCTAAGTGGGGGCCTGCTTTGCTTATTCCTGGTTACATCTCACAGCAGACACCAGGGAGCATATATTTTCATGGGGGCACTGGCATTGTGCCAGCATCAAACCATGACACCTACACTGCCAGTTGGCCTTTTTCCATCTCTCCAGCCATCCCCACAGAGCATTGGCTACCATCCATGAATCAGTGTAGAGGTAGAGCTTTGGCCATTTCTCTGCCTTAGCATTGTCCAGGCCCAGCTGAACAGCTTTGAGTTCTGTAAGTTGACTTGATCCACCTTCTCCTTCAGCAGCCTCTGCAACCTGTCATGTGGGGCTCCATATGGCTGCTTTCCACTTCTGGTCCATCCCTGCGATGCGACAGGAACCGTCAGTGAAAAGAGCGTAGCGCGTTTCCTGTGGGGGCAGTTGGTTATAGGGAGGAGCCTCTTCAGCACGTGTCGCTGGTTCTTGTTGCTCTTCATCAGTAAGACCAAAGTTCTCACCTTCTGGCCAGTTTGTAATTATCTCCAAAATCCCAGGGCGATTCAGGTTTCCAATACGGGCGCACTGTGGGATAAGAGCAATCCGTTCACTCCATGTAGCGTCAGTGGTGTGGTGGGGGGTGGGAACCTTTCCTTTGAACATCCACCCCAGCACTTGTAGTCGGGGTGCCAGGAGGAGTTGTGCTTCTGTGCCAATCACCTCTGAGGCAGCCTGGACTCCTTCATAGGCAGCCAAGATTTCCTTCTCTGTGGGAGTGTAGTTGGCTTCTCACCCTCTGTAGCTTCGACTCCAAAATCCCAGTGGTCGGCCTCGAGTCTCCCCAGGCACCTTCTGCCAAAGGGTCCAGGACAAGCCATGGATCCTGGCTGCAGAGTAGAGCACGTTCTTCACCTCTGCTCCTGTCCTGACTGGGCCAAGGGCAACTGCATGAGCAATCTCCTGCTTGATCTGGGCAAAGGCTTGTTGCTGCTCAGGGCCCCAGTGGAACTCGTTCTTCTTGCAGGTGACCAGGTAAAGAGGACTCACCATCTGACTGTACTCAGGAATGTGCATCCTCCAAAAGCCTATGGCACCTAGGAAAGCTTGTGTTTCTTTCCTATTGGTGGGTGGAGACATCGCTGTGATCTTGTTGATTACGTCTGTAGGAATCTGATGCCGTTCATTAATAAGGCCTCCGATCAGCCTTATCATGAAGCAGAGCCTTGGTGCTCAGGATCTCAGTCCCTGAGGAGGGACCGGGTGCCCGAAGCCAGCTCAGGCCAATGCCGCAGGCTGCCTTTCTAGCAAGCCTGGTGATATTCAGCTCTATAGTGATTAGCAGCTCTTAGGACCTCAGCTCTTTGCTTGCTGGGTAGTGGAGCCCCGGGCTTGAGGCAGCAGCAGACGGAGAGAGGAGAAGGAGAAGGCAGAAGCTGTTCCACAGAGAAGGCTTTATCTGGGGGTCCGCGAAGGGTCTCGGCTCTTCTTCTTCTGAGCTAGTAGGGTACAGCATGCTACTTTTATAGGCTTGGCAAGTATCCAAACTTGACCAATGGCAAGGGATTAGGGGGACCATAAAATGTCCGATAGGTAAAGGCTACCATGGCATTGCCTTACATGGTTATAGAGACAGTTTATAGGGCAGGTGTCCATGGAGTCAAGAAGCTTCCTTGCTGCTGTGTCAGCATTCCTTTTGTTAGATTCTCCATGGTGCTTTTGCTAAATGTATGGGGTTTACTACAGTCCATCTTGCCACTTCACTGCCAGGAACTGAATCTCACGAGCTGGTCCCTTTACCTTGACTTTTTAATGGCAAAACCAGCTCCTAGGAGGATTTGGATGATTTCCTTCCCTTTCTCAAACACTTCCACAGTTGTGTTCCCCCACACAATGATGTCATCAATATACTGCAGATGTTCTGGAGCCTCTCCCCTTTCTAGTGCAGCCTGGATCAGTCCATGGCAGATGGTGGGGCTGTGCTTCCACCCCTGGGGCAGTCGGTTCCGGGTGTACTGCCCTCCCCTCCATGTGAAAGCAAACTGAGGCCTGCATTCTGCTGCCAGAGGAATGGAAAAAAATGCATTAGCAATGTCTATAGTGTCAAAGCACTTTGCTGCCTTGGACTCCAGCTCATACTGGAGCTCTAATATGTCTGGCACGGCAGCGCTCAGTGGTGGAGTCACTTCATTCAATGCACGGTAGTCCACAGTCAATCTCCATTCTCCTTCAGATTTTCGCACAGGCCAAATGGGGCTGTTGAAGGCTGAGTGGGTCTTGCTGACCACCCCTTGGCTCTCCAGCTCTCGGATCATCTTTTGGATGGGGATCATAGCATCTCGCGTGGCTCTATGCTGTCGTCGATGCACTATGGAAGTGGCAATTGGCTCTTGTTGCTCTTCTTTCGTCAGGCATCCTACTGCAGATGGATTCTCAGACAACCCAGCAAGGTGTTCAATTGCTGGATGCCCTCTGTCTCTACAGCAGCTATTCCAAATGCCCATCTGAGTCCTTTTGAGTCTTTGAAATACCCACTTTGAAGGTAGTCTATGCCCAAAATACATGGGGCCTCTGGGCCAGCCACAATAGGATGCTTCTTCCACTCATTTCCCGTTAGGCTCACATCAGCTTCCACCAAAGTAAAATCCTGGGATCCCCCTGTCACCCCAGCAATAGAAACAGACTCTGTCCCCACATGTCTTGATGGGATTAATGTGCATTGCGCACCAGTATCGACCAAAGCTTTGTACTCTTGTGGTTCCGATGTGCCAGGCCAACGAATCCACACAGACCAAAAAACACGATTTTCCCTTGCCTCTACCTGGCTAGAGTCAGGGCCCCTCTAAGCCTGGTTATCCTTCTTTCCCTGGGCATATGTTTTGGATGTTCCTTCAAGGGGATCAGACATGTCATCATCATCATACCTGGCCGTTCGGCTACGGGCAACTGGAGCTGCTTTCCTTCTCGTGGCTTCCTTCAGTTCTCTCACCCATCGTGCCAGAACAGCAGTAGGTTTCCTATCCCACCTTCTCCTGTTTTCCCCACAATCACGCAGGTAAAACCACAGCTCAACTCGTGGGGTGTATCTTCTCTCACCATCTGGGAAACATCTGCCTTGGATACCAGAACCTCGGATCTGTACTGCTGAAATTTGGAGAAAGAGAAGGTCTTCTTTAATCTCCTCTCTAAGCTTCTTATAGTTCTCCTCTATCTTATCCTCTAAGTTCTGCAGACGTGTTTCTACCGCTGCGATTCTGGCATGTGTCAGGCCATGTACAGCATCTGCATATGCTCGGAGCTTCCTTGCCATGTCAAGCATAGTCTCACCCCTCTCATCCCTCTTCATGATGGCTAAGGCAGAAGCATATTCTTGTGACCCAAGTTGTACAAGTTTTCGCCACATCACAGACGTGCATGGTACTAAGTCTGGGTTCCTAGTTGTTACATCATCTGAGAAGATAATCTCTGCCACTGCCATTTCTCTCAGGCATTGGATCCCTTGTTCTATGGTTTTCCACTGGGTTTGCTGCATATAGAGATCGTCTGCGCACAGGTATTTTGTGCTACACTTCTTAGGACCCAGAGGCTGTGAGAGTTAGCCCCCCTCATCATTCCTTGGTCTATGACAGGATCCTGTGACAGGGATCCCAAATGCCTGGCTTCAGTGCCGTCCAGAATTGTAGCCTCACCTGCAGCATCCCAGAGATGGACCAGCCAACTAATTATGGATTCATCAGGCCTTCAAGTGTAATCCTTCCTTAGGCCACGAAGGTCCTTCAGGGAATAAGACTCAATATTTGCATCTGATCTTGCACCTGCTGCTTTGACTCCTGATTTTATGTCAGGAGGCATTGAGGTTCCTTCTCCTTCATCATCATCATCATCATCATCATCATCATCATCATCATCATCATCATCGTCATCCCTTGGTTGATTGGTCTTGTCCGTGCATTTCCCACTTCTAGTACTGGCAGCAACAGCCATTGGTTGAGGCTTATTTTCTGGGTTAGCTGCTGGCTTAGGCTCACTATCTGGTTTGGCTGCTGGCTTCGAGCCTGGGCTGTTGGCTGCAGCCTGAGTCACCGGGATAGTTGCTGATTTATCTCCCTGCTCCCCTGCCTCTGTCTGCTGCCCGACAGGATCTAGCAGTGAGCGATGGGCACAAGCCAGGGCCCAGCTCACTGCAATGACCTTCCTCTCCTTAGGCTCATCCTGGTACTTCTCTTTCAGATATTTCCCCACCTCAGCTGGGTCCTGAATTTGTTCATGGGGAAAATCCCAGACTATAGGGTCAGAGAATTCCTTCAGGATTTGGCCCATATCCTCCCATTTCCCACACCACTTAGGATTTTCCACACCGGGGTCTACTCCTGAGTCAAGGGTCTCATCAGCCCGTCTAGAAATCTCAGCCCTCATCCTAGAGAAGCAGCAGGCTGTATAGACGAAGGTTACCAGATTGAATACCAGGAAGATGGTTTCTTTAACATTGAGGGGAAACTGAACATCCTTCCATAGTGATGCAACTGATACATAGGAGAAGAAGGAAAGCAGAGGCTGAAAACCCTCATTCCCTCCTGCTCCTCCTGCAACAAACTGGATGCATAACCATAGCCACGAACCATTCATACCTGGAGCAGACCCCAGCATGTTTATAAACTTCTTGCACATTATTGCCACCAAGCCCAGCAGGATAGCCACTCTGGTCGCTGCCCCTCTGATTTAAAAACTACGTATTAGGGACAATACTAAAGCTATTTCTGGATAAGAAAATAAACCTAGGGACCAGAGAGGTATTAAAATCTCAAAAAACCCTAGGGACCAGAAATGCATGCAAGCCTTCACCCCAACAGATATTATGAATTCAAAAAGCATGGCTATTAGCTGATTTAAACGAACACAGAGTAATAGCAACCAAAATGCAGTCAGGATGGGTGCTGAATTTTGTCCTGGTGTAGGGCAAATTTGGTAGAGAATCTCCAAAGGGGCCCCTCCAGAAAGCAAACCCACACGGCCCCTCCCCCCAACCGGTTTGGGAAGGATTCCTCAGAGAGAAGTGGAAAGAACCTGTTTATTTAACAGGCACAGCACCCCCCAGCACACAGAATGAACAATACCAGATGACACCGCTCTGAAAAAGGTGACAAATTCAGAAAGTCTCTCTCGGGGGTGGTCGCTCTGTTCTCAGTCCCTCCGGCACTGGGGCAGCTGCTGCAGCCACAAGGTGCAAACTCACAGTGTTCCCAGGTCCCAGTCTGGAGCAGGTTTGAGATGGTCAAAAAAGAGGAGAGGACAAACAGTCCAGGAAGGAATTTGGACTGTTTAGCTAAACTAGTTAATGAGCAGGAGCAAAAGCAAGCAGAAGCAAGAGTAGAGAGAGAGAGAGCAAAGCAAAAAGCAAAAGCAGCAAAATCAAGACCCGCAGTCTCTCTATGTCCCGCCAGGCTGATGAGAATACCCAAACAAAACTTTCAGTCTTCAGAGCCAGTCTTAAAGGCACAGAACATGATATCCAGCATTAACAGAACACATGAATGGGGACACAAGCATCATAACGTCACCCTAGGACACCTTCGAAATCTGGTGCAGGAGCAGTTGGACCAGGGTCATCTGGAGACTTCTACCAGTCCCTGGTAACACTCCTGTCTTCTGCATCAAGATAAAATACAGGAAATGGAAGTTGTTACAAGGCCTCCGAAAGGTCAATGCCATGATGGAAAGCATGGGAACATTGCAGGTGGGCATGCCGTCGCCTACCATGCTTCCCGCAAACTGGCCAGTCCTCGTCGTGGATCTGAAGGATTGTTTTTTGCAATTCCTTTGCATCCTGATGACAGACCTGTTGAGGTGCGTCTTAAACTTCTGGGTCCCTTTCCCAGGTGTGCCTATACCTCTCTCCCTTCCCCCTTGCCTCCATGCTGAGTGAGTCCTGTCAATCAGGCTTAACATTCCAGCAAGGCGTCGTGTGGTTGGTCAAGTTCAAAGGATGCCCCTTAGGCCCGGAGGTCATTGGCCTGTCTAGGTGTCATCCCCCCCCTGAGACCCGGCCCCTCTCACCTAGTTGGGTGACTCACCTGTACCTCCCCTCCCCCTGTCCCTGAGCTTAAAAAGGTAATCAGGCCATGCGGTCACCGATTCTGTTGGAGCAGTTACCCACGTTCAGACCTCTGTAACCATGGAATAAACCTCTGGACATTAAACCCTCCAGCAGAATCCATCTCCTTTTTCTCCTCACCATTCGCCAGAAGCTCTTCCTCCTGAGGTAAACGGAGTTCCTAACAAGCCTGGACTTGTTCAGTGCCCAGCTGCAACCTCCAGCAAGCCAAGGTATCTCTGGGGTGATTACACCACAGTTGCTGCCTTTGGCCCAGCAGCGAGGGTCAGACTGGCCCAGGCGCAATCTAACTGGTAATATTGGGATTCATATTCTAATATTTTGGCGCCCAACGACGGGCAAAGTGACTCTGCAGCCCGAGAACAGACTCGCAGTACCTCGGAGAAGCTTCTGGCAGCCGTGCATCCAGCTGGAATGGCTTTGGTTGCATCGCCCTCAGCTAGAGACTTTGGGAATATTCCCAGAAGAAGTTTTGTGGACTGTTCGGCGCCTCTGGAAAGCCCAGCTCCTTTCTGGTGAGCAGATTTTCCAGAGGGAGGACAGGGTAGCCTCTCTTGCCCACAGAGAGGTCCTGTTCCAGTGAGGAGACCTGCCTGCACCCAGCCAGCTACAGCTTCCATTTCGGGTGGGTATCTCTGCTTTCGGTAGAGCAGAAGCTCAGAAACAGACTCTGCCGTGAGTTCTGTTCCTTTTTTGCCTTTGCATTTTTGGCTGTGTAGCCCCACAGAGAGAATTCATTGCGTTCTAGCTTTAGCTTTCTGCCGCGAGTGTTGCTCTCTTTTGGAATTCGCGCCGGAGTGGGATTGCTCTCTGCCCTTCCCCCCGGCTCTGCAGCGCAGCAGCGTGCTCGGCTCTCTCCACGTGCTCGGGGGATCCCTCTCTCTCTCTCTCTCTCTCTCTCTCTCTCTCTCTCGGTGCGGGGGAGGGGCGCTCTCGGTACACGTGGCGCGGGGGGCCCCGGTTTCGGCTTGCCACGTGGTGTGGCTGCTCTCTCAGCTCTGTGGGGGGAGTTGCATTCCACGGCGGGGGAGGCTTTGTTTCCACCTCGGCTGGGCAGTATATACAGCTGCATTGTGAAGCTCTTGTCTGTTTGTTATCGCTTTCCTATCTGTGGTTTTTTTGTTTTAGAAATTGGTAGCTGATTTTGGCTTTGTTTTTGGTCAGGCAGGATTTAGTATTTTGCCTTTACATCTAACATGGGTTCCAAACTCAGCATTGTACAAAAAGGAGTGTTTATAATATTGTTAGCATTTTAGTCAGTGGTAATGTGAAGTTCTCAAAAGGAAAATAAAGGAAAATTGAAACAGTTTATAAGATGGCTTTTCCTCCACTTCCCAAAAATGCCCCCTGAAGAAATCCACAATATTCAATTCTGGGATAAAGTTGGGAATGAATTGATAACCTTAGGACAATCTGGCAATGCACCCTCAGCTAAATTCGTGTTCTGGAGTTTACAAATTTGAACAGCCTTGCGCAAACAAAAGGAAATGGAGAAAAAGCCAGATGCCAAGCCATGTACCTCTGCACTCCCTGTTTCTCCCTCTCCTAGCTCTAAAACCCCTAAACCCCTTACCCCAAAACTTGATATTTTAAAGAGAACAAACTCATTTGGAAGTCGACTCCCAGAGTCTGTTGAAATGCCTGAGTTGCCCTGTCCACAAGGCCCTGG
Source organism: Melozone crissalis (assembly GCF_028551555.1). Classification (NCBI taxonomy): domain Eukaryota; kingdom Metazoa; phylum Chordata; class Aves; order Passeriformes; family Passerellidae; genus Melozone; species Melozone crissalis. The sequence goes on from NW_026536031.1 coordinate 85,788, forward strand.
CCAGGCTGCGTGGAACCTTTCCCAATCCCCTGTGTCCCATCCTCTGAAACCCAGAGCACGTGTCAGCTTTCCAGAGAGCAGTGATGCCCAAAATAGCCCCCAGTCCCTAGGGGGTCCACAAAATGGTGGATGCCACGTGGCATCTTCCCAAACCTGGTCTTCTTCTTCCCAAAATCCTCTTAAGCATCCCAAAATTCCAGCCCCATCCCCCTCTCCTCCTGTTCCTCGTGATACCTTCCCCCCTTCCCCCCCCTTTCCTGCAGTACCCTCAGCTCCGCCCCTCTACTCCCAGGGGGTGTCTGCTGACGTGATGTCACCAGGTGTCCCCGCCCCCTCCTCGCCCTTTGACCCCGCCCCTTGTAACCACGGTGTCCCCGCCCCCTGTTCCCACGGTTTCCCCGCCGCTTGCCAGCCCCCTGTCCCCGCCCCCTCCCCGGGTTCCCACGGTGGGGACACACCCACTGCCTCTCCCCAAACCTGTATCTGTGATCCCAATGCTTCCAATTCAAGGGATACAGAGCAGAGAACAGCAGATTCAATGCATAATCCCATGCTGTCACTGGCTCCTGTTACCTTTCAGCCTGCAGCTCAGGGAGGAGCACCCCCAACTGCTAATTGGAGTTCTTTTGGACGACAATTGATTAAAGAGATCTGTAAATCTCATAAAGAATATGGTCCACACAGTCCATATTTCCATGGCCTTTTAAATTCTGAATTGCGTAGGACTGTGGTGATTCCACATGATTTAAAACAGCTTTTTTCCTGTCTCATGACCTCCACGGAATTCAAATTATGGGAAATAGCATGGAAACAAATGCTAAAAGATGCTCTCCCAGGCTTGCATACTGATCCAAACACAGCCAAAGACAACAGTGGTAACCCTATCACCACTGAGCACCTCTGCGGTGAGGGCCAGTGGTCTTCACCCTCAGTCCAAGCTACTGCAATTCCTGCAGAAACACTCAAGAAGGTAAAAGAAGCAGCTGAAAAAGTATTCTTTTCCCTCCAACCTGAGGGGCCTTTTGAGCCCTATAGTAAAATTAAACAGCTACCATCAGAACCTTTTTTGAAATTTGTAGAAAGGTTAGCTAGAGCTATTGAAATACAAGTTAAAAAAGAGAATGCTAGGGAAGCAATTTTAGAGGAAATGGCATTTACAAATGCAAATGAACAGTGTCAAGCAGCAATCCTGAGCCTTCCTACAGAACCTCCCCCAATCCTAAAAGATATGCTTCTAGTCTGTAACAGGAAAGTGCCTCTGATGAGTGTAGCTGAGGACACCAGACCAAGGCTGCTGCCAAGACCACCTCAGCGTGTCGCCGTTGCCAGCCCTGCGCCTTTTCCCTCAGCACAGCAGTACCCTGGGCAGCAGCGGAGACCAGCAATGGTTGAGCCCACAAAACCATGCCTGCTTTGTAATAACCTAGGGCACTGGAGTAACCAGTGCCCCCTGAAAAGGGAATTTGATGAATTTAGAAATGGCAGGGGAAGAGAACTACAAGCCCTCCCTGGGGGTCAACAACAACAAAAAAACTGAAGAGGGAGCGCCGGCCTGCCAGGCATGCAGACACAAAAAGAGCAGGCCAAGGGAATAAGGGTAGCAAAACAAATCAAGCGTGCGATAATATTAATATTTGTGTAAGTGAAGCAGGTGCTTCAAAGACCAGGTCTGCTGGTCCAATGTTTAAAGTGAAACAAAATAACCTTTGTTATGATTTAGGTGATCCGGTGTTAACCACGTCTTCTGTCAATGAGCCTTACAGGTTGCAGCTGACAGAGTCACTTCTCCTGAAGGACACTGCCTGGCATTTTGTCTCTGTCAATCCTGAACAGAAGGGTACTTGGAACCGAATTCGTTGTAAGTACATCGTCATTGGGGACACCAAACACACACCACAAGAGATCGAAATTGCTCTGGGAATGACAACATCAGATCCTGAGCAATTTGTTCTCGGCCTGCACTGTTTCCACCCACCGCTGTTTCTTCCCAAGGGACAAATTGTTGCACAAGCTATCCCTGTGCCATCTTTACCTGAAAATATCGAAAAACAAGGGCCCACAGTCACCCGAGTACAAGTTATTGGGAAAGACAAACCCAAATTATGGTGTAATGTCAGTGGGGGTGGGGAGTCAAAATGCATTGAGATGCTTGTAGACACAGGTGCAGACTGCACAGTGATTCCAGTACAAGACTGGCCAGCACATTGGCCTTTGCAAAATGTTGCTGGTCATCTTCGAGGTGTAGGAGGTCTGCAATTAACAAGACAATCCAAAAGTATTATTCAATTTGAGGGACCAAACGGACAATTGGCAAATATCTGTCCATTTGTGTTAGATTATTCGGAACCTTTGTTAGGGAGAGATTTAATGGCCCAGTGGGGTGTCACAATTGATATTCCAGACTCCCCACAGCATTTTTGTGCAGCAGTCATGGAACAACAGCGCCCCACCCAAAAACTGAAGTGGAAAACAGACAAACCAGTTGATGTGAAACAGTGGCCACTCAGTAAACAAAAAATAAAGGTGCTTGAGGAACTAGTGCAAGAGCAACTAAAAAAGGGCCACATTGTGGAGACCATGTCCCCATGGAACTCTCCAGTGTTTGTCATCCAAAAAGCTGACAAAAAGAGATGGCGGCTCCTCTGCGACCTCCAACAAATTAATAATGTAATTGAAGATATGGGTTCTCCCCAACCTGGTATGCCATCCCCAACAATACTTCCCCAAGATTGGAAATTAGCTGTTATTGATATTAAAGATTGTTTTTTCCAAATCCCCTTGCACCCTGACGATGCACCATGTTTTGCATTCTCGGTCCTCTCCATCAATTTAGAAGCCCCTATGAAAAGGTACCATTGGACCGTTCTTCCTCAGGGATTGAAGGTATCTCCAGCCATCTGCCAGTGGTATGTCTCTTCCCTGCTTTCCCCAGTATATGCAGCCGCAGAGAAGGCCATCATCTATCATTATATGGATGATATCCTTGTGTGTGCCCGCAATGATGATTTACTCACACATGTGCTTGACCTAACGATCAATGCATTGATTGTTGCAGGGTTCGAGCTCCAGGAAAAGAAAATTCAAAAGATGCCACCTTGGAAGTATTTGGGCTTAGAAATTGGAAATAGGACCATTGTTCCTCAAAAACTAGAAATCAATCCAAGGATCAAGACCCTTGCAGATGTCCACAAGTTGTGTGGGTCTTTGAATTGGGTAAGACCATGGCTTGGTCTGACTAACGAAGACCTTGCCCCTCTTTTCAATTTATTGAAAGGGGGAGAGGACCCAGGTGCTCTTAGGTCTATTACCCCAGAGGCACGGAAAGCTCTAGAAAAGGTTCAGATTGCAATGTCCACAAGACAGGCCAAGCGATGCCAGCCTGACCTGCCATTCAAATATATCATTCTAGGTAAGTTGCCACACCTCCATGGAATTATTTTCCAGTGGGAGGAAAAACAAACACCTAAGGCAAAGAACACACCAAAAAAGGACCGGGACCAGAGGGACCCTCTCTTGATCATAGAATGGGTTTTCCTCAGTCACAAAAGGTCCAAGAGATTGACAAAGCCTCAGGAGCTGGTAGCAGAACTGATCCGGAAAGCAAGGACCCGGATCAGGGAGTTAGCAGGATGTGATTTTAAGTGCATTCACATCCCAGTTAAGTTAAAATCAGGTCAAAATACTATGAAAATACTGGAACAATTGTTTCAAGAAAATGTAGTGTTGCAGTTTGCTCTAGATTCCTACTCAGGACAAATTTCCGTAGCGTGGCCCACTCACAAATTGTTCGAACAAGATGTTCAATTCACTCTGAAATTGAGAAGTGCTCTAAGTAGGAGACCTTTAAAAAGGGCTCTGACTGTCTTTACAGATGCGTCCGGGAGGTCCCACAAGTCTGTTATGACTTGGAAGGATCCTCAAACCTAGCAGTGGGAGACGGACATTGCTGAGGTGGAAGGTTCACCTCAGGTTGCTGAATTGGCTGCAGTTGTTAGGGCTTTTGAAAGGTTCTCAGAACCATTTAATCTGATTACAGACTCTGCATACGTGGCAGGAGTAGTATCCAGGGCAGATCAAGCAATACTGCAAGATGTGTCTAACATCACACTTTTCAAATTGCTCTCAAAACTGGTAAAGTTAGTCACTCACCGAGAGCAACCATTTTATGTGATGCATGTCAGGTCACACACGGACTTGCCAGGGTTTATCGCTGAAGGCAAGAGAAGGGCAGATGCTCTTGCTGCACCTGCAGTGATAGCCACTCTCCCAAATGTTTTTGAACAGGCAAAGATTAGCCACCAGCTTTTCCACCAAAATGCACCTGGCCTGGTTCGTCAGTTTAACATCACTTGAGAACAGGCCAAAGCGATTGTGGCCACATGCCCAAATTGCCAACAACATGCACTCCCTACAGTGAGTACGGGAGCAAACCCAAGGGGACTGAACAGTTGTGAACTATGGCAAACAGATGTAACACACATACAGTCTTTTGGACAGCAGAAATATGTTCATGTTAGTGTAGATATCTTTTCTGGAGTGGTCTATGCTTCTGCCCACACAGGAGAATCATCTATTGATGCTATTAAGCACCTCTTACAGGCTTTTTCTTTCATGGGCATCCCCAAGGAGCTGAAAACTGATAATGGGCCTGCTTATAAATCCAAGGAATTCAGGAGCTTCCTGCAGCAATGGGGAGTAGAGCACAAAACTGGCATCCCCTACTCTCCTACAGGTCAAGCCATTGTAGAAAGAACTCACCGTGATATTAAAAGGGTCCTGGACCAGCAACAACAGGTTCTGAAGGTGGAACCTCCCCACATCCGGTTATCTAGGGCGCTATTCACAATCAATTTTCTGAATTGTTCTTTTGACAGCCTGAACCCGCCCATCCTACGCCACTTTGGGGGGAGCAGTCACAGGTTGATGAAAGAAAAACCTCCAGTTTTAGTAAAGGACCCTGAGACTTGGAAGATGGAGAGACCTTACAAATTGGTTACTTGGGGACGTGGATACGCCTGTGTGTCCACCCCCTCTGGTTTAAGGTGGGTTCCTTCCAAATGGGTAAAGCCCTATGTTCCCAAGGTCTCAGAGAAATCTACAGAAGCACCCCAGGTTGCTCATGCTGCCTGGAGAAGGAAACGCCGCACGCGTTCTCTGGAGGAAATTCCATTTAAGCCTCCTATCTGGAATAGTTTGTAATATATGTTTGTTTCAAGTTTTTGTACCAGTTTAGATCCCACTGTTCGTGTGTAGCCTCGAGATGCCATGAGACTGAGCCTGCTTCTTGTCCTACTCATGATCATCCCACCTGCGATATCCTGCATAGTGCTGCAGCCCAAACCACATATGGACTACCTTGGCAAAGGTTCTCGGACATCAACAGAGAAACTGACAACGGGCTGAATGGACTGTTCAAAGGCTGGGGACTCTCGGGCTGGTTGGGATCTATTCTGAAAACTGTGTTTTTAGTGCTGTTTATTTTTTCTATAGTTTTGTAGTTGTTAGCATTGTTTTTGGACTAATCAAACGCATGATTCTCAAGTTAATTTCAAGCTCATCTCCCCCTCCTGAGGTCTACCATTTGGAAGCCCTCAGTGCTCCAATGGACGACCTGGAAGCCTCAGTGGAAAACACTGACCCTCCTGTAGAGGAAGAACTGATTTACCAACCATGGTTTGGCAATCATTCTGCACCACAAACACAGTCCTCTTCTTTTTAAACAAAACTAGGGGGAGATGTTGCGGTGTGTCTGAAACTTCCGGGTCCCTTTCCCAGGTGTGCCTATACCTCTCTCCCTTCCCCCTTGCCTCCATGCTGAGTGAGTCCTGTCAATCAGGCTTAACATTCCAGCAAGGCGTCGTGTGGTTGGTCAAGTTCAAAGGATGCCCCTTAGGCCCGGAGGTCATTGGCCTGTCTAGGTGTCATTCCCCCCCTGAGACCCGGCCCCTCTCACCTAGTTGGGTGACTCACCTGTACCTCCCCTCCCCCTGTCCCTGAGCTTAAAAAGGTAATCAGGCCATGCGGTCATCAATTCTGTTGGAGCAGTTGCTCACATTCAGACATCTGTAACCATGGAATAAACCTCTGGATTTAAACCCTCCAGCAGAATCCTCTCCTTTTTCTCTTCACCATCGCCAGAAGCTCTTCCTCCTGAGGTAAACGGAGTTCCTAACAAGCCTGGACTTGTTCAGTGCCCAGCTGCAACCACCAGCGAGCCAAGGTATCTCTGGGGTGATTACACCACAGTTGCTGCCTTTGGCCCAGCAGCGAGGGTCAGACTGGCCCAGGCACAATCTAACTGGTAATATTTGGATTCATATTCCAATAAGACCAAAATTTGCCTTCTCGGTGCCAGCAATTACAATGCTGAGCCCACGCAGAGATATCAATGGAAAGTTTTGCGCCAAGGAATGCAAAATTCTCCGGCCATATGCCAAAGGTATGTGGCCTGTGTCCTCTCTGGAGTTCACAAGCAGTTTTCTGATGCACGTCTGTATCATTATATGGACGACATTTTAGTGTCTGCATCCAGGACAAGCTGCTGAGGATTAAGCCTCAGTTGCTCAATGCTTTGTACTCTCATGGGCTGCAGGTGGCTCCAGAAAAGGTTCAACAACAACCTCCTTGGAAGTATTTGGGGGTCAAAATTCTGGAATAGACAATCCGACACCAGGAGGTGCAATTTGTACATTTGGTGAAGACGCTGAAGCTGAAGACCCAGAAATTGGTAGGTGTCATCACTTGGTTACGTCCGTACTTGGGACTGACCAACACACAACTGTCTCCTCTGTATGATTTGTGGAAAGGAGACAATGGTCCTGCTTATGCATCACAGAAGATGTGGCAGTTCCTGCAGTTGTGGGGTGTGTCACACAGGTTTGGTATCCCTCATGCTCCGACTGGTCAGGCTACTGTAGAAGATGCTTGTGGTACTCTGAAGCGGGTTCTTCAGAAACAAAAATGGGGAATGTAGGGTAAAACCCCACACAGTCAGTTGGCAAAAGCTTTGTACACCATCAATCATCTCACTGTGCTACAGAACTCAAAAAATCCTGTCATTTTGAATCATCACCTTTTGTTGCAGGCTCTGGACGAGACACGTCAGCCTCAAGCGAAGGTTCAGATGTGGAATTTAGTCACCAAACAGTGGGAAGGTCTCTATGACCTTATCACTTTGGGGCGTGGGTATGCTTGTGTATCCACAGATACTGGGGTACCCTGGGTACCTTTGAAGTGTGTTCGTCCTGACCTGCGACTGCAGAGACAGAATCCAGCACACAGGCAAAATGGAAACTGACCAAACTGAAAGTCATCAAGTGGATGAATCGTTGAGTGATGACTCAGATACAGATGGTGTGAGTGATCACTCCGATGATTCCTCCATGAGTGGACACTGAATGTTGTTCATTTTTCCTCTTAACATTGCTTGTTTTTCTTTCTTTTTTTTTTTTTTAAATGGAAAAAGGGTGAGATGTCGCCCTGTTCTTTGAAGGTTCTTCTAAGCCTTCTGATGTTTACATTTTTGTAATGGAGTTTTTTACACACTTTCCATGTAAATAATGATTGTTTTGCAGTCCTTTCTGCAGGAGGAGAAAATTGATGGACTGTTGGTTTGACCAGTGTGGTTGGAGAGGTGGCAATTTCATCTTCCAATCCATGGATGCTTTTGGAATTTTATAAATATCGAGGTCCAGAAAAAAATGTGCCTTTTTTGCCTTGGACATCTCAGGGTGTGAGTGTCGTTCATTTTGTGTCGTATTGCGACACCCTACCTCTCTAAGCAGCTGGATGCAGCAGCTAAGGGGTGGCCAGGATGCCCCAGAGCTGTTGTGGCTGTGGCAGTGAACATTCAGGAAGCACACAAGTTCACCCTGGGCCAGAAGATGACAGTGCTGGTGTCCCACACAGTGTCTGCAGTGCTGGAAGTAAAGGAGGGACATTGGCTCTCCCCACAGAGATTCCTGAAATACCAATCCATAATGGGGGAACAGGATGATGTAGAAATTGTGGTAACTAACATTGGGAACCCAGCTTCTTTGCTCAGTGCTTGTATGGGAGAAATGGTGTGTGACAGAGGTCACAAGGGTTGCAGCATGAAGAGAGAGGCGAGAATGTTGACCTCATGTTCAGAAGGCTTGATTTATTATTTTATGATATATATTACATTATGACTATACTAAAAAGAATAGAAAGAGAGTTCTCAGAAGGCTAGCTAAGCTAACAATTGAAAAGGAATGAATAACAAAGGAGCTGTGCAGAGAAAATTATTGTGGTTATCTGTTGCCAATCAAAACTTTACTCAAGCGCTGGTGTGGAATGAACAGGGAATTTCTTCACCTGTAGAACATACAATTCTATCAAATCACCAAAACAATTTTACAATATAAGAAAATGCAAAACCAATGCAAAGAAAGTTCAAGCCCAAACAGCTGAGTTTCAGGAAAAAGTCCATGGACTGAAGATGTTCCTCTTTGCCATCTCTGAAAGTCCCTTTTGGTCCTGAAACAGGCTTGCTGCAGAAAAGTCCATCAATAGTTATCAAAAGCCATTGACAGTCATCAAACAATTTCAAACAATTTGAGACAACTTCTGGAATGTCCTGCCACAGCCCTTTATTGAATAATTTTGGGCTGAAGCTAATTTTTGGCCCTTCAATGCTTCAGAGTTGCTGCCAGCTATTTCAACTTTTTTTTTTTTCTTCTTTTTTTTTTTTTTTTTTTTTTTTTTTTTTTTTTTTTTTTTTTTTATCAAAAAGAGCAGCAGCAGCAGAGCAGCCAAAGAAAGTCCCTGGTGGGCCCTGGCCCATGTGGAGGGATCAGGAACCCCAGATCTGGCCCACAGAAAGGCGGGCCAAGACCAATAGGGAGAAGCAAAACCACCAAACCCATTAGGAGGCCGGGAGGTGGCCCTGGCCCAGGGACCCGAGCCCAACAGCCCAGGCCCAACATGGCAGGCGGGCTCTGCCTTCCCACAGCCTGGCCCCGCACTGCCAACGGAATGGTGACCAAACGCTTCTTTTCCCCAAAATCACCAAGGCATGCCAGCAGCAGGGAAATAGAAGAAGCCCCAAGAACCCTCATCTCGTGTCTAGGAATGTTTTTTCTCCACAGCAAACAAGCCATGATCACTTCCTGCTGTGCCCTCTGCAATGCAAATGCAACAGGTGTGTCTCCCATCTGCCTCACGGCACCACCCCCTCTGGGCTGGGGACCAAAGGCAGAACTCTCGGCACCCACCTGCCCCTCGCCGCTGGGGCGCGAGAGGGGCAGCAGAGAGATTCGCACCCCCCAAGGGAAAGCAACTGACCAAACAGCCCCCAACCCGCCAAGAATGCTGATTTTGAATGCAGGCAGATGGGCTGCACCCACAGCCAGCTGTCGGGCCATGCCTCCTCCACAGAAAGGGAGGCCGGCGCCCTCTTCCCCTGTCCCAGCTTCCCCTGCAGGGGCAGCCCCGGGACAGCCCGAAAAACTTGGGGGGGAAGCCACGCTGGGTGCAGGAGCCGCTGTGGGCTGCTCCGAGGGTCCCGTGGGTTCGGCGCCGTCTTCAGCATCATCCTGAACAGGCACTGGCTCGGTTTGAGGCGGCGGGGCCGGAGAGGGGGCTGGTGGACGCAGCAGGGCAGCCGGGGGGGCGGTGCCGAGTCGCTGTTGTCGCCGAGGGCGTCTCCTGCCAACAGCGATGCAGCCGCAGGGAGCGGTGTTTCTGAGCTCTCAGGCGCAGGCGTGGAAGCCGGTGAAGCCATGGGCAGGACCACCCGGGGAGGCGGCCGCGGGGCGGGTCCAGGAGGAGGCCCTGAAGGCCTGGCAGGCGGGACCTCGGAGACCGGTGCTGCCCCCATCTCTGAGCGGGGCAGGGCCCAGGAGGCCGGCCAGGGCGGGGCCTGCAGGGCTGTAAGGGGCGGTGCAGCCCACTCCCATCCCCCCAGAGAGAGAGAGGGGGAGGGAAGGGATGGCTGCATCTGACCATGCTCCGAAGACGCAGTAAAAATACTTCGTCTCCTGGCAAAACTTCCCCCCCACTGCCGGGATGCAGGGGGGCTGGGAAGCAACAGATCATCCTCCTCCAAAGGATCTTCTCCCGCTGGAGTCAGAGGACATGGGACGAGCCCGTTGCAGTTGGCAATCCAGGGAAAAACAGCTGCTCTCCGGTTCAAAACTGGAAAGAACATCCTAAATGCTGGATAAATCTGGGGGTATCCAAACCCATGGTCCAAAACGAATTGGAAAATGGAGTCCATGTACTCCCATACAAAAGCATCAAGGGCACAGAGCACATTTGTAAAGAACCCAAAAATCTTTGCCCATTGAAAAAACTCATAGAAATCTGTCTCCAACAGGCAAAGTCCGTCCTCTTCACCCCATTTTTGACAGAGGGCAATAAGCTTCTCCTCTGAAGGGGAGAACCGAACCTCCTCCTCTATGGGGGAAGCCCTCCACATCAGCAGCCACAAACTACCAAGGGCTGCATTTTCAGGAAGGGAAAAGCCAACAGTACCTTTTGAAAGAGTCCAGCATGCTCTTGCCAGCTCCATTGCGCTACTGTGCTTTCCGAACATCTTCCTGGAGGCTTTTCAGAAGGTTCTCTTTGTGGTCAGCCTTGCTGTGAACTCCAAATCAGGATCTTCAGTTCTTCAGCTCCTGGCTAGAATCCACTTCTGTGGTCACTTGTGAAGCAACCATCAATGCCACACATTCGGGGTTTACCCAGTGCAGCAATTGTTCCTCTGGGGGTCTCTCCAAGTAATTTGCTCTTCAGACGAGGGATCACCAATTGATGGTTTTGTCCTCCTCACTCACTCGGGGTTCACCAATTGTCACAGACGCACAAGGGTCTTCAGGGTGTAAAGAGAGACGAGAATGTTGACCTCATGTTCAGAAGGCTTGATTTATTATTTTATGATATATATTACGTTATTACTATACTACAAAGAATAGAAGGAAAAGTTCTCAGAAGGCTAGCTAAGCTAAGAATAGAAAAGAATGAATAACAAAGGTCTGTGTCCCGGCAGAAAGCAAGAGCAGCTCTGCCAGGAATGGTCAGTAAATCCAAACATCCACAGGAGACCAATCACGGATCCACCTGTTGCATTCCACAGCGGCAGATAACCATTGTTTACACTTTGTTGCTGAGGCCACAGCTTCTCAGAAGGGAGAAAAATCCTAAAGAAAGGATTTTTATGAAAAGATGTCTGTGACACCCCACCTATCTCTCTAACCCTCAGATGCCTTGCCTACCTTTTTGCCGTGGATCTTGTCCTCTGAGAGTTCTGTCGTTGTCCTGGTGTGAGGGTTGCTGTCCTGTCCCACCGGGAGGGTTCCGCTCTGGTCTCCCTGTCAGGGTTGCTGTGTTGTGCTGCTGTTGGGGGAAAAGGCTGTGCTATTGTTAGGAGGGCTGCTTAGGCTGAGGTGAGGGCTGGGCTGAGGGCTGGTGCACCTGTACCCTAACTTGCCTCCTAAGCTGTTCCCTGTAGCCCTGATCTCCAGTGCACTGTGCAGCCCTCAAGCCTTCTCCCTTGACCCCTCAAGCCCTCCCTCAACCCCTCAGGCTCTGTCTGTCACCCTCAAGCCCCCCCTATGCCCCTCAAGGCCCCTCTCAGCTGCCCCTCAGCTCCTGTGTGTCACCATTAATCCCTCTCCTTTGCCCCTCAGCCCCCAGCTTCTCAGTGTCACCCTCCAGCTGCCCCTGCCACCCTCAGCATCTCTGTGTGTCACCCACTGTCCCCTCTCCCTGCTCCTCCCTCAGCTCCCAGCCTCTGCCACCCTCCAGCCCCCACAGTACCCCTCAAGCTGCCCCTCAGCCTCTGTCATGCCCTGAAAGGACCCTAAAAAACCCTCTCAATTCCCTAAAAAAGGCATAGTTTTCAAAGTGTCCTAAACACCCCACAAAAACAAAAAATAGCCTCAGAATACACTAAAAACACCCTACTTTTAAGAAGCCCCTAAAACACCTCTAAAAATCTCCAAAGAACCTTTTGGGACTACTTAGAGATTTTTTAAAGAGCTCTGAGAATACCCCTAAAATCTTGAAAATGCCCTGTAAGACCCTAAAAAAGCCTATAAAATTCCCCCAAAAACCCTAGAAATAACCTAGTCGTAAAAAAAGTTCTCCATATACCCTCAATACCCTTCAAAAAGCCCTAAAACCTTTTAAGTAGTCCTTAAAAAGCCCCCAAAATATCTGAAAACACCCCTAACAATTCCAATTAGTGGTAAGACATCCCTTAAAACACCCTAAAATGTTTTTTAAAAGCCCTGAAAAAGCCCTAAAGGTTCTTAAACATTCCCAGAGAATTCCTAAAAAACTCTTGCAAAAAAAACCCCTAAAATATCCTTAAAAATCCCTGAAAAAAAACCTAATGAAACCCCTAAACGTCTGTTCAACTCCTACCTGTAACTCTGTGGCCTCCAAACCTCATCTCTACCTTCCAATCGGGGTAACTGCCTGCAGCTGCTGGGAGCGCTCTGGGGCTGTCCCACCATGAGGGTGGCACCTGTGCCCTAACCCTGCCTGGTACCCCGTGTCCTGTGCACCCCAACCCTCAGGGTCAGCTCTCCAGCTGTCCAGCCCCCCCATCTTTGCCCCTCAGCAATGTCTGTGTGTCTCCCAGAGGCGCGTTCAGGATCCCACGTGCTGCTGCAGGGAGTCACCGGTGGGCAGTGGGGGAAGTGAGGGACGGGGCAGGGGCAACCTGGATTTCAAAACCCCAGCAGACGGCCGGGCACTCAGCACCACAGGAATCCAAACACCATCGCCACAATTGTTCCTTGCACACAAAACTCACCCGGCCAGGTTCCCGATGGAAGATTGTAGGAGCCACTTGGCACTGTCAAACCAACCCTGCCAGTTTTAATCTGGGAGGCATCCTGTGCAATGCGGAATTTCAGCAGCCAGCTGGCCACTCTGGGACACAGGCCCCTGAACAGCAATGCCAGCCCATTTCCCTGGAAACAAAACTCACCTGCCCAGGTCCCTGATGGCAGATTGAAGGAGATACTTGGCACTGCTAAACCACCCTTCCATCCTGCAGGGGCATTCACCTCCCTTCTCTGTCCAAGGCCCAGCTCCCCTCACCCGGCCGCATGGCTTCCCCTCCCACACCCAGCCCGCAGCCGGGCAGGGCAGCTCTGAACCTTTCACCCACCGGAACCAAGAGAGCTTCCCCTGGGAGTTCTATGCTTTTAACCCCCTGTGTGCTCAGAGGCATATCCATGTCCGCAGTGGCCACACCAGGTGCAAAATTCAAATCTGAGGACCTATTGGTTTGACCTATTAGTTTGATAAAACCACACATTGGTTTGATCCCAAAAAACGCACTTCCTTTTCAAACCAGGACAGCGGGACCAATGGATCCGAACAGAAAATCCTAAACTAGCTCAGTAACCCAAAAAGAGGGGTTAATTGTGAAATGAGCGGCTCTGATTGGCTGGCCCACCACAGCCCGCGCCTCTCCATCCCCGCCCCCACCTGCCCAGCGCCCCAAGGTTCCCCCTGCCCAAAAAACCCCCAGCCCGGGGCTGCAGCGTCCCGGAAAGGTCTCAGCCAATGGCAGCGCAGGCAGGAGGCGGCTTAGCCAATGAGAGCTCGGGGCGTTGGATTGCCTCATCGGTTGTCGGGCAGAGCCCGTGGCCGGTCGCTGCCCAGAAGCGGCGGCAGCCAATGAGAGCGCGCGGCGCTGCCGAGCCCGCCCTGCTCCGGACTGGCGCTCCCAGCGCAGCGCGGCTGCTTTGGGGCTGCTGCTCCCTGCCCGGCCCCGGCCATGGGGCGAGGGGCGGCAGCTGGGGCCCTGCTGGTGGCACTGGTGGTGCTGGGAGCCCCTCCGGCTGCGGGGGCGGAGGTCTCGGGTGAGCGGGGGGCGGGAGGCGCTGGGACGGGGGGGAGAATGGGGAAAAGGGGGCGAAGGGGGGAGCCCGGAATGGAGGGGGAGGAGGAGGGGACCCCCCAAAGGGAGAGCGGGAGGGGCTGAGGTGTGGGGGGAGGAGAGGGAGAAGTGGGAGAGGGTGGGGAAGGGGGGAAAGGGGGGAACGGGGGAGGGGTGACCCCCCCGAGGGGGCTGGGGATTGGGGAATTTGTGGGAAAATGGGGAAATGGGACCCCAAAAGTGATTTGGGAGCGGCCGGAGGTGGGAGGGGAGAGGATGTGGAAGGGGAAATGGGGGAAGGGTGGCAAAGAGGAAGCGGCAGCGCGGGCAGGAGCGTCCCATGGCGGCCGTGGGGCACAGGGGGTGCGGAGTGGGGATCCGGGGTGGGCCCCGGAGCTCTGCGGTTTCTGCTGGGGTGTGCTGGGAGGGCACCCCCCGATCTATGTTCTGCACTCACAGGGGTGTTTCAGGAGCAGATAACATCGGAGTGTCACTTCATTAACGGCACGGAGAAGATGCGGTACGTGGAGTGGTTCATCTACAACCGGATGCAGTTCGCGATGTTCGACAGCGACGTGGGGCACTACGTAGGGTTCACCCCCTATGGGGAGAAGGTGGCTAAGTCCTGGAACAGCGACTCGGCTAAACTGGAGTACAAAAGGGCTCAGGTGGACAGGTACTGCCGGAACAACTACGAGGTGGCCACCCCGTTCCTCCTGGGGCGCCGAGGTGAGCTCGGGGCAGAGCGTGTCCCCTCGGGCCCTGCCCTGCCAATGACCCCGGAACACCACAAAACCTCCCTGGACATCGACCCAGAGCCCTCAGCGCTCCTTGAACACATCTCCGGAACCCCCTGATCCACCCATTGACCTTTGTGGCTCGCCCAGTCCATCCCAGTTCCTCCCAGTGCGTCCCCGCGCCTCCAGCTCAGCCGAGCGTGGAGCTGACGCTTCTCAGCCAATCAAAGCACGAACCTCTGATGACTCATCTGTTGCCAGGCAGACCCGCAGCGCCGACTGCCCCGGGCTGGGCTCGGCCTCCCAGTGCCGCGCACGTCATTCCCAGTTCCTCCCAGTGCCACCAGAGTCTTTCAAACTCCCTCCCAGTCCATTGCCAATCCCTCCCAGTACCTACTCAGTCCCTCCCAGTCCTACTGAGGCCATTCCCAGTTCATTCCAAGTTCATTCCCTCAGCACAATCTCCAATTCCAGGGCCCCTCATCTCCTCCCATTTCTCTCAAAACCACCTCAGTTCCTCTCCGTCCATTTCCAGTTCCTCCCAGTCCTTCCCAGTTCGGTCCACCCACTCTAACTCAATTCCCAGTCTATTCTCAGTTCATTCCCAGTTCACTCCCAGACCTCCATCCTCTCTCCCAGTACTCTCCATCCCCTCCCACCTCTCCCAGTGCCATTCAATTCCCTCCCCGTCCATCCCACTCCGTCCCAGTACATTCCCAATCCATCCCAGCCCATCCCCAGTCCCTCCCACCACATTCCCCTGGCCATTCCTTATCACTCCCAGTCCATGCCAGTCTCTCACCAGCCCACCCCAGCCCTCCCCTCTCTCTTGCTCTCTCTCCCAGTGTCCCCCAGCGTGTCCATCTCGCTGGTGCCCACTCGAGCTCCCAGCCCGGCCCCGGCCGCCTGCTCTGCTCCGTCATGGATTTCTACCCTGCTGCCAACCAGGTCAGGTGGTTCCAGGGCCAGCAGGAGCTCTCGGAGCACGTGGTGGCCACCGACGTGGTCCCCAACGGGGACTGGACCCACCAGCTGCTGGTGCTGCTGGAAACGCCCCCCCGGCGCGGGCTCAGCTACAGCTGCCAGGTGGAGCACGTCAGCCTGGAGCAGCCCCTGAGGCGGCACTGGGGTACGGGGGAGCCCCTGGGGGCGCTGGCAGAGCCGCTGGGCTGTGCTGGGAGCCACTGGGAGGGAGCTGGAGAGAGGCGGGCTGCAACTGGGAGAGGGGCTGGGGGCTGGGCAAGGGCTGGGAAGGGGTTTGGGGGATGCTGGGGAGGGTGGGATGGGGTTGAGCGGGTCCTGGTGGACACTGGGAGGGAGTTTGGGGGTCCTGGTGGGCACTGGGAGGGAGTTTGGGGGTGCTGGGTGTGCCTGGGAGGGATCGCAGTGAGCCCCGAGGGGCTGGAAGGAGATCGGCGATGGCAAAGCGGGGCTCGCCATGAGCTCGGTTGTGCTGGGCACAGCCTGGGAGGGCTCTGGCTGAGTCCTGCTGGGGCTGCCAAGGGACTGCGAGAGGCTTTGGGGGTCCTGGGGCGCTGGGGGCACCTGGGAGGGGGCTGTGGGATGCTGAGAGGGACGGGAGGGGCTTTGGTGGCTCCTGGCCAGGACAAAAAGGGATCAGGGGGAGGTTTCAGGGGGCCCTGGCTGGGCCGGGGGCCACAGGGAGGGCGCTGGGAGGGGCTCGGGGTGTCGGTGAGAGGTTTTGGGGGTGCTGAGCCCTGCGGACCCCCCAGAGATGCCGCCGGACGCCGCCCGCAGCAAGATGCTGACGGGCATCGGGGGCTTCGTCTTGGGCTTGGTCTTCCTGGCGCTGGGGCTCGGCTTCTCCCTGCGCAAGAAGGTCAGGGCGGGTGCCGGGGGTGGCGTCCCCGCCGTGGCGGAGCGTGTGCGCTCCCGCCGGGGCCCCCAGCCCGGTGTCACCCCCTTTTCTCTGCCCACAGAGCTCCTGAGCCGGCGGCGGCCGCAGCCCCTCCCCGTGGGCTCGGGCCCGGCCGGGACCCCCCGCTCCGTCCCCGCTCCGCTGACTTTGGGGGGGGTCCCGTGTCCCCCCCAGCCCCGCTGGCGCTCTGCCCCCGCCCAGTGCCTGCTCCCAGTGCTCCCAATAAAGCTTCCCAGTTGAGCCCGGAGCCGTTTATTGGGGGGCGATGGGGAGTGGTTTGGGGGGGGGCGATGGGGAGGGATCTGGAAAGAGGGAGGGGGACAAAGGGTGGGGGCTGGGCCCGGGGGGAGCGGGAAGAGGAGGAGGAGGAGGAGGAAGAGGAAGAGGAAGAGGAAGAGAAAGAGGAAGAAGAGGAAGAGGAAGGATCAGGAGAAAGGCCAGAGAGAGGAGGAGAAGGAGGCAGGATAAGAAATGAGGAGCAGGTGGGGGAAGGAGAAACTGGAAAGAAGAAGAAGAGGAGGAAGAAGAGCAGCAGCACCAGAACCTCGCCGTTTTTCCACGCCCCCAGAGCTGCAGCCCCCCCAGCCCCGTCAGCATTGCCTCCTCCCTACATCCTGCACTGAGCAGGGAGGGAGAGCTCAACCCTTGTTAAGAATATCTAATTAATTTAAAATAACTAATACTTTTTAATTTTAATAAAATGTTATTTCAATTTATGAAAACACCATACAACTTAAATTTATATGATTTAAAAAATAATTTTATATTGATGTAAGAGTCGGTCCCGAATTTTCCCTCGTCTGCCTCAGGATCATCATTTGGGGACCACTAAGAAAAGACCACCCCTGTCTTAAATCTCTAGCTCCAAAGGAGAAAGTCACATGCCAACAACGCCCTAGATCTGAGAGCGTTGCTAAGCCATTGTTCTCACAGCTGTTGTTTGCTGTGTGCTACACTGAACCCAATGAGAAGAAGAAGGGGCACCACGCCCTTTTTGCAACAACAGCCTTGGGAGCTGTCCCACCTCTCGGCCTGGCTGGACTTCTCCTCAGTTTCAGGTGGTCCCCCCACAGAAGACCCTCACCTGTTTTACAACCACCGGGACAGACAGACTGAGATGTAAGGAGCCTCTCCATCAAGGACTGAGACATGGAACCCCCATGTGAAAAGGCCCCTCTGCTCCTTCCAAGGACTGGGACTGAAACCCCCAGCCCGGGGCAGGTGTGTGGGGGAGGCAAGCTGACCGAAGCGAGATGTTTGCCTGCAGGTTGTGACCGCTGGACCAAGAAGACAATGGCTCTCGCTCACTGCTGAGAGCATGGACTACCTGTTACATCTGTTCCTTATTGTATCTGTTTCCCCCCCCTCGTAATTTCCAATAGAGTTATCATAATAAAAACCTCTGAGTTAGCAAGAGACTTCGAGATCTCCCCGATGCAACAGGCGGATCCTCAACTGGACTGGACCAAAGGAGTTTGTCTCTACGTTTGGCAGCCCTATTCCCTCTCTCTTCCTTTATCTTTTCTCTCCCTTAATCCCTTTATTGCATTTTGCTGTGGTCATTCAATAAAGGTGCATTTGTTTCGATTATCATTGCAAACCCCCTTGTACCGTGTCGGTTCTTTTTGCACCCTGAGATCAAATCCACGAACCATCACGAAACCCGTCCATGAGGACGGATTGTGACACCCCCCGAGGACCCCTCCCCAAATTCCTCCCCAAAGCATCCCCAACACCCCCAGACCCCGCTAAAACCCCCTTAAGTTCCCCCCAGACCCTCTCCAAATCTCCTCAAGACCCCTCCCCAAATTCCCCTCACGACCCCTCCAGGACCCCTCACCTGTCCCTGCGCCTCCTCAGCAGCTCCCGGAGCCCCCCGTCCTCTCCCAGCGCCTCCCCCGCTCTCTCCAGCGCCTCCCGCAGGACCCGCCCAAGCCCGGGGCGGCTCCCGGGGGTCCCTGAGGGGGTCCCGGGGGGCGGGGCGGAGGGAGGGGGCGCCCGCTCCATGCCCGGCCCCGGGGTCAGGGGGCGCTGCTTCGGGCTCGGTTCTGATTGGCTGGTACGCGTGGGGAGGGCGGGAGTTGCTATGGGGAGTTGGCCAGTGATTGGTTGGTTTCGTAGAGGGTGCGGTGATTGACAGGAGATGGGCGGGGGAGGCGGGTTTGCCGAGGGGAGGCGCACGGTGATTGGTTGGATAAAGGCAAAGAAGACGGGAGCTGCTGAGGGAAGACGCCCGGTGATTGGTCGGTTCAGGACGAGAGAGGCGAGAGTAGCTGAGAGGAGAAACGCGGTGATTGGATTGTTCGGTGTGAGAGGCGGGCGTGTCTGAGGGGAGGCATGCAGTGATTGGGTGGATCGGTGCACAGAGAGCCTGGTGTTCCCGAGGGGAGACCCGCGGTGATTGGATGGTTTGGAGCAGGGCGCGCAACTACTGGTTGAGAAAAGTCCGGGATTTTTAAGGGAACATTCCCGGACTTTTGGGGGGAAACTCTCAGATTTTTAAGGAAAAATTCCCGATTTTTGCAGGAGAAACATTCCTGGAGCTTTTGACCCTACGTGACCCCAAATAACTCAAATAACCCCAAAACACTTGGAAAAAACCCCCAATAACCACAAAGAACCCCAAACAATACCTAGAAATCCCCCAAATAACCCCAAAAAACGAAAAAAACCCCTCCACCAAGTTAAAGCCAAAAAACCCCTAATGATATCAAGCACACCGAAAAAACCCCCATATACACCAACATTAACCCCAAGAACCCCAAATACTTCCAAATAAACCCACATAAACCCAAATAAGCCCAAACAAACACTAATACTTCCAAATAAATAATTCCAAATAACCCCAAATAAACAAGAAATAAACCCAGTAAAACCCAAGATAAACCCCAAATAGTCCATCAATAACCCCAAACAAACCCTAAATAAACACAAATAAACCCCAAGAATCCCCAGTTCCTCACGTCCCCACCCCAAAACAGATCCCGACCAATCAGAACGCGCGGCACTGACGACGTTCCAACTGCTGGGCTCAAACTCAGAGCACGAGCCCCGCCCAGCGATTTTCAGCCAATCAGCGCCCGGCTCGACTCTGACTCATCACTTGCCGGGCACAGACCAAGGCCTCTCACTGCGGTAAATACTCAGAGATCTGGCGGGGTAATTTCCAGCCAATCAGAGCGTGTCTTGCTGATGACTCATCAGTTGCCAGGAGCGCATTTGGTGGGGGAGGGGGGAAGGTGACCCTGGGGATGGGCTGGGGACCCCAAATTAATCCAAAACGGGGTCGGGACCCCAAAACGGAGCAGGAGGGGCCTGGAGCCCCCAAAACCAAACACGGGGGAGGGGATTGGGGGAACGATCGGAAAGGGGAGGGAGAGTGGGGAAAAGAGGGTTGGGACCCCAAAATTGAGCTGGGAGGGGATGGGACCCCCAAATTGAGGTGGGAGGGGAATGGGACACCAAAATTAAGCTGGGAGGGGAATGGGATCCCAGAACTGAGCTGGGAGAGGGATGGGACACCCCAAATTGAGCTGGGATGGGGGTGGGACCCCAAACAGGAGGAAGCCAATTTTGTTCCAAGGATATGTAAATGCATTTATGGATATGCAAAGAGTCTATGAATATGCAACAGGCTGATGTCATGGGAGACAAGGACCATCGAGCAAAGGTTGTTATGGCCACCAAGACGCGCCAGTTATTTTCGGGGACACCCCTCAATTATTCTGGCTTGATTACATCAGCCTGTTGCAGATTCATAGACCCTCATGCATAACAATAAACTCATTTACATATTTCATGAAATATTTTATATGGCCCATCCTTTGATTACTACTACTACTACTACTACTAATATTAATAATAATAATAAAAATAATTTGAAATTAAAGGGCTCTCAGGAAAAGATATGGGAGTAGAAATAACAGTTCTTTCTTAGGAAAAACTAAAAATACAAACGCACTAGTACAAACAAAAAAACAACAGTGACAGAGTCAGAATCCTCTTGGAATCCAGTGAAAAAGGTTGATCCCTTGGAATCCAGTGGGAAAAGGGCTGATCCCCTGGGAATCCAGTGGGAAAAGCTTGATCCTCTAGGAATCCAGTGAAAAATGACGGTGATCCTTTGGAATCCAGTAGGAATAGGGCTGATCCTTTGGGAATCCATTTCTTACCCCCCTAAGACAGGGCATAGGAAGTGGAGTTTTTATAGGGTATCCCAAGGGTGGAGTTGGGGTTGGGGTCAGGGGAGGAGTTCTTAGCAACACAAGAAGGGTGACATTAAATTCCTGCCTCATAGCAACAGCAGCACTCCACACAGAACCTGTCCCCAAATCCTAAGTTCCCTCTAAAACAACTGAGAAATTATGGAACTCAGATATATTCAATCAATTTCCTTGATTTAACCCAGTTTTGGGTGTTTTTAAAGGATGAAGGTGAAGTAGAGGAAAATTAAGGCCAAACAAAAAGGCGAAGCAGCCAGGTGTGTTTCCAACATGGATCACAGGGAATGTGAGTGACCAGGGCTGTGCCCAAAGTGCCTCCTCCAGTGGGGGATGGAGCTGGAGCAGCGCACGAAGCTCTGCCCGCACTCGGGGCACTCGCAGGGCTTCCCTTAGTGGTGCCTCCGTTGGTGTTGGGTCAAGTGAGAGCTGCTGCAGAAGCTCTTCCCACACTGGGGACACTCGTAGGGCCTCTCCCCAGTGTGGATGCGCCGGTGGGTGACGAGGATGGAGTTGCGCTTGAATCCCTTCCCACAGTCAGGGCAGCGGAAGGGCCTCTCCTCTGTGTGAATATGATAGTGCTGAAGGAGACTGGAGCTGGTCGGAAACCTCTTCCTGCATTTATCACACTCGTAGGGCCTCTCCCCAGTGTGGATGCGCCGGTGGGTGACGAGGATGGAGTTGCGCTTGAATCCCTTCCCACAGTCAGGGCAGCGGAAGGGCCTCTCCTCTGTGTGAATCTGATAGTGCTGAAGGAGACTGGAGCTGGTCGGAAACCTCTTCCTGCATTTATCACACTCGTAGGGTCTCTCCCCAGTGTGGATGCGCCGGTGCCTGATGAGGTGGGAGTTGTGCTTGAATCCCTTCCCACAGTCGGGGCATTGGAAAGGCCTCTCCTCCGTGTGAATCCGATAGTGCTGGAGGAGATTGGAGCTGGTCTGAAACCCCTTCCCACACTTGGAACACTCATAGGGCCTCTCCCCAGTGTGGGTCCTCTGGTGCGTGATCAGGCTAGAGCTCTCTCTGAAGCACATCCCACACTCGGAGCACTTGTACGGCCTCTCCCCAGTGTGGATCCTCTGGTGCACAATCAGGTTGGAGCTCTGGCTGAAGCTCTTCCCGCACTCCCCACACTCGTAGGGCCGTTCCCCAGTGTGGATCCTCTGGTGCACAATCAGGTCAGAGTTCCACCTGAAGCTCTTCCCACACTCCACGCACGTGTGGGGCTTCTCCCCATCATGGAGCTGCTCATGGAGCACCAGCTCCGAGCTCTGGCTCCGTCTCCGGCCGCCTTCCCGGCCCAGGCTGGCTCTTTCCCCCTCAGATCCCCGCCGGCTGCGTTTGCAGCCCCTCCTCGTGCGGCATCTCCGGGGCTTTTCCTCCCCGTTGGCTTCCTGCGCCGTGGAGCCGCTCAAAATGGCCTCTGCCACCAGGTTCTGCCATGGGCATTTGTCCTCCCTGCTCTCC
The DNA here is from genome assembly GCF_028551555.1 of Melozone crissalis. Lineage (NCBI taxonomy): Eukaryota > Metazoa > Chordata > Aves > Passeriformes > Passerellidae > Melozone > Melozone crissalis. The sequence goes on from NW_026536031.1 coordinate 107,952, forward strand.
ATGCTCAGCTCCTGCTCTGGGGGAGGAAGGACAAGGACAGGATGGGATTTGCCTCCGTGCCACAGGCAAGGGCAAGGAGATCCCCCCAGGGCTGAGCTGCAGCCGGGGCCGTGCTGGGCTGGGAGATGGAGCAGCACAGAGGGGAAAGGGGCACTCATCGCCAGCTCGGGGCTGTGCACAAATCACCAACAGGACTGGACTGCTGGGAATGCGTCCTGAGCTGTGTGATTTTCCAACCATCTGTCTCATTACTTGGTTATGACAATGGGAAGATGCCTGTAGCTCACTTCACAGGTAGCAGACAAAGGACTTCATGTTAAAACTTACTTTAAAAGGTTTTTGACAAATCACACAAAGCAAAAGCATATTGACAGTAGTTCTATCCAAGCACTATAAGCACATTGACAGTTAAAACAATGCTTGCTTATTTCAAGTATAATACCTGCTTGTAAGCCTTAAAACACAATGCACAGAGCTCCACTATTAAGCTTGGAACTTCCTAATATCTTGCTAGATACACTTTTCCGCAGGTTAGGGATTTATTCTAGATAAGTGTTAATGCACAGACCATTGTTCTATTTCTCCTTACTTTCTACTTCTTATATAATTTTTCTGCTGACCAATCTATTGGCTGCTGCAAAGCTCAAATCAGTTCTACTGTCTCTGAGGCTTGTCTTTTGCAGCTTTCCCAAAACCCTCTGATTTTAAGCATTCCAGACACACTGACTTCCTCCTCACCTGCCTCATTGTCCTGGGGCATCTTCCTCCTCCTCGCAGCCTCCCAGGAGTTGGCAATGGGAAATCCTGGTTTGGGGAAAACAAGGAATGATCACGTTGAGTTTGAAGGTGCCTCTGCCCAAGTCCATCTCTACAAGTCACTGGCCATCTGGGCTCCAGAAACACCTCCCAAACACAAGATTCAGCCCTGAAAAAGCCTCCCAGGGGTTCCCCATCCCTGGTCCCTCCCCTCTGGTGTTCGAGGGTTCCCCCAGTCCAGCGGCTTGGGGTCACGCTTGGATTGGGGGTCTCCCTTCTCCTCAGTGCCCGCCCTGCCCAGGCTGCTGGCAGTCCCAGCAATGCCAAAAGCTCCCCCTGCTTCGCTCTCCCCATTTTGGGATCCAGGGGCTGTTTGGGCTCCCGGGCTCCCTTCTCCCCTCATTCTCTGCTCTGGGCTGCAGCGGCTCCAAGGAGTCCCCCCTGCCCCTCTCCAGGCTCTTGAGGCTCCCGCCAATGGCGGCGCTCCCCCCTCTCTGGGCTCCCCACTTTGGGCTCCTGGGGGACACAGGGCTCTGCTCCTCCAGGCTGCCTCTGCCGGCAGCCGCCAACACCACCGCCCCGATATCCCCCCAAGGGGCCTTTTCCGCTCAGCCTTGGACTTCTTCATTCTCCAAACATCCCCCAAAAGCCCAACGCAGGGACCACACGTGATATCTGGGCCGAGCTCCCCCTCCTCGCTCACCGGCTCAATGGGGGGGGGGGGGGGGGGCAATGATCCCACAGGTGGGGGCTGCGAATTCAGGCAGGGATCGACCGCGTGGTTCCCTCAGCTCAGCCTCCATCTGCCTCTGTCCCTCCTCTTCCTCTCCCTCCCGCTCCTCCCCTTCCATCCCCTGCACTCCTCCTCCTCTCTAAGGCCACCTCCTTCACCTCTTCCACCACTGCTCTCTCTCCGCCTTCATCCCTTCTCTTCCATCTCTCCCCCTGCTCCTCCCCTCTAACCCCACCTCCTCCTCCCCCTTCATCCCTGCCCTTCCCTCCCTCCTCCTCCTCCCCCAGCAGCAGCCACACCCTCGGTGCCCGTTCCCGCAGCCCTCGCAGCCCGCGGCAGGAGCGGGGATGGAGCCGGGACAGGTCGGGATGGGCAGCGCGGGGCTCTCGGCTGCTCCCAGCCACAGCGAGCGGGGAGAACCCGGCCCGGGCCAAAGGAGAGGCAAACTGGGCAAACTGGGGGCTGCACATCCAAACTGGGCCTTGCTGGGGACCCTGCCTGGGCACTGCCAGCCCTTGGGGCTCCTCCTGGCACATCCGCCAGGGGGGAACGCACACAGGGCTGAGGGATCCCAGCAGTGGCAGCACTGCCAGGGACTGGGCTGGACAGGGATCGTACTGGGAGTGACTGGGACTGTACTGGGCTTGTACAGATATCATACTGGGATTGTACTGGGAGTAACTGGGACTGTACTGGGTTTGTATTGACATTATTCTGGGATCATATTGCCATGCCAGGGCAGACTGTGATCGCACTGATGGACACTGGGATCATACTGGGATCATACTGGGAGTGACTGGGACTTTACTGGCTTTCTATTGACATCCTATTGGCATCATACTGGGATTGTACTGAGTTTGTATGACTCCATGCTGCCATCATACTGGGATCATGCTGAGATCACACTGGGAGTGAGTAGGAGCCTGGGGGGGGCAACTGAGACCATGTTAGGGGTAAATGGGATATACTGGGATGAACTGGGATGGTGCTGAGGATGGCTAGGATCATACTGGCAGTGAGTGCCACTACACTGAGGCTGACTGGGAGTGCTTGGGAGCAAATGGGATCATACTAGAAGGAACTGGAAAGATGGTGGAGGGAACTGGGGTACGCTGGGATATACTGGGACTGACTAGAAGGAAAATGAGGGTGAAAGAGAGCAGCTGGAACCATGTGGAACACAACTGGTTTATTCTGGGAGAGACTGGGAGCACACTGGGGCCAAATTTGGATCATACTGGGAGTGACTGGACTAATACTGGGAGGAACTGAGTGTCACAGTGAGCACACCCTGCACATCATCCCCCATACTGGGCCTGACTGGGAGCAACTGGGAGCAAATGGCATCATACTGGGACTCACTGAGTTGATTGAGGAAGCAACTGGAACCATGCTGGTGGCAGCTGGGACCATACTGGGAGAGACTGGAAATAAGTGGGAAAATATTTGTGAAAAGTGCATTTTTTGTGATTGGGTTTTCACAATTATTAAAATGAATATTATATGTCTTGTGTTAGAAAGTAACGCTGTATTAATTCTCTGAAGTAGTGGGTTAAATATAGTTTTAGGTTATTAAAAAAATGTTAGAATAGAAACTATGCTTGGTATGAGACTTTTTTAAAAGAAATTACTTGCAGCGAGACAGCAGCCACAGGGCACCTAAATCTTTCAGCGAAAAAGAATTTATTGCTCTCTTATCAGAAGAAATGAACTTTTCCCCACCTCGAAGGTGCTGTTAGGATTCAGAGGAAGAAATTGAGGATGACCAGACAGAATCCTGTGTTTGAATGGAATTTATGCATCATGTATGAAGTCTATGAATATGCAACAGGCAATTGTTTGTAAGGGTTAATCCTGTGTTAACGGGTGTCCTTTGGGTGTCCTTTTCCAGGCTCGTGCTGCCCAGAAAAAGGTACCTGGACATCCATAACTCTTTGTATTTGTGGTCTCATATTGTCCGAATTGGATTTGTCGCAATTGTTATTACTCTAATATTATTACTATATTTTATAACCATTTTATTACCATTAAACTTTGAAAATTTTAAAAGCAAGTGATTGGCGTTTTTCACAATTTTGGTAGCAGAGGATGCTTACTAACACCTCGCTGCCGGTGCTTTAGGAGAGTCAGAGTGGGGAAGGCGCGCCCTGCCCCGTTGGCAGCCTCACTCTGTTCCCCCTGGGGTGACCGACAGACGCAGGTTATGGTGGACAAAAGGGGACAATAAAACAAAGAGAAGGGAAAAAGGATCCCTACAACCGCGGTAATTGGCCCCCTAAGAGTAGTAATGTGCATTAAGAACCCGGGAAGGAAGAGGGATTGGTAAATATTTCTCAGGGGGGCAGGTACAGGGGGATGAATGTGTGTGAATCAGAGGAGGGCTGGTTGTCCCAGACCTGCCAAGTGAGTGCTGGAGTCTCCCACGCTGCGTTTCCGACTTTCCGCGGTAAGTGGCCAGGAGAGAGAGGAAGTGAATGTTAACAGGAGTGAGAGAATCCCCCGGGGTAACTGGGACTGGGTCCCAGAGAGGGGCTGGACCCCTTGGAGGAAGGGAGCAGAGGAGTTTCCTAGCCCAATCCACTAGGAAACGGGACAAAAGGGGCCACTAAAAATGCCTGCTGGAATGAGGGATAAGAGTGCCCAAGAGCATCCAGAATTAAAACCTGCTGGGTTGAGGGACTAACATTCCAAGACCATTCAGGGTTGAGCAAAATTCTGCCAGAGTGAAGATATGTTCAAGAGCATCTGGGATTGGAGCACACAGCTGGGCTGAGGGATAAAAAAATTCCCAAGTGTTGGGGAAGATGAAACAGGAAAGCCTTATATATATGGTTGTCTGGCAAAAGATTTTTTGACAATATAGAAACTATAAGTGAGACTGAAATGAAAGCAAGCTTTGAGGTACCTTAGTTTCTGAACAACTGGAAAACAATGGTATGGCTGACTAAAGGTAATCCCCTTTTGATGAAACAATTCCCTCTGCTTGCAGACAGGTCCAAGGGTGAGAGCAGACCCTACTAGCTCAGCAGAAGGGGTCCAAAGAGGAGTTTTTAGGGTTTAAAATGTAACACAGTATGGTAATGTAATGATTCTTATAGGCTGTATGTAAATGCTATAGGATTTGTATCTTGTACTAGACTGGTTAGTGAGAAATAGAATATTCAACACAGAAAAAGATTTATTGTATTATAACAGGAACCTTACTGTCTTACGCTTTTGCTCTCTTACTCTCTCACCCTCTCATCCTCTCCACCCCTCTCTTCTCTTGGGCCTGCTCCGAGCTGTGCCTGGCAGCTCCAAGCAGGGCCCTGCACCCAGGCCCTTTGCAATAAACCGCAAGTTCCACGACCTGGCTGCAGAGATCTCTCGTCTCCGTCCGTCCCGACCGTCCTACCCCCTGACACTCCGACACCCAAGAGCATCTGGGGTTGGAAAACACAGCTGGGTTGAGGGATATCCAAGACCACCAGGACTGGCCAGAAACAACTAAAATTGTAATAGGTGATGTTAAAGTAAAAGTTACCTTATTGTTGTCTTGTTGTGTGTGAGAGTGAGTCACACACAAAATCAGCCTCAGCTTCCCGGGCGGGTGGGAAGGGGGGCTGTGGAAAGAGGAGTGCATGACCCACAAATGAGCCATTGTTCTCCTGGGTGTGTGGGGGCTGTGGCATAAGGTACAGGTGACCTGCAAAGGGGCCATTGTCCCCAGGGCGTGTGAGGGGGCCGTGGCTAAAGAGTGTGAGTGACACACAAATCAGCCTCACAGGTGAACGACACCAGAGGCAGCAGAGACAGGGCCCTCCCAGGAGGCCCGGAGATACTGAGACCCAGAGGCCACCCCAAGGTGAGGGGGGGCCACAGGGACCCGCGATTCTCTGTCAACAGGGATCCACTCTGTGTCCTGAGGGTGGGAAAGAATGTGTGGAAGTGCGTGAGAAATAAAAATGAGTGAATGTAAATGAATGAAAGTATAGGTAATGTGGATTGTGCATTTTAGGCCTTACCATATGTCCTTGGAGGGAGGTGTATTGTACTGAAAGTGTGAGAAAAAAGTTTTTTATTTTTGTGTGTGTAGTGGAAAGAAAAGTCATATTTAGCTTGTTAGTGAAAGGGAAAAACAGGCAGAATATGAATAGATAAAATCATGAAAAATGAGACAGAAAACCAGTAAGTTGGACACAGGGAAAAAAAAAAGAAAAAATAATCCTTTGGGAGTTATGTTAGCTAACAGATACAACTCCTTGCAAAAAAAGAAAATAGAGGGTATGTAGTAGTCGATGGGAAAAACATGCAAACTATGGAAAAAGGGAAATTACTGTTAAACTAGTAAGCTCAAACTCGTGAATTATATACTTTAAAAAGAGCACTAGAATAATTAACACAAAATAAAAGAACTACATATATTGATTCAAGGTATGCCTTTAGAGTAGTACATACCTTTAAAAAATTTAGAAAGGGAAAATTTTACTTAATTCAAGAAGAAAAGGACTAGTACATGAGGAACTTATTTTAGAGGTTTTAGAGGCATTACAATTACCTAAAAGAGATAGCTATAGTATATATTAGGGAACTCCAAAAGGGAAAGACCCCAGAAAGAGAAAATAATTTGGCGGATCACAAAGCTAAGGAGGCAGCAGAAAATGGAGCTGAAAGAGTTATGTTAATATTAACTCCAAATGAGGAAATACCGGAAATTCCAAAGTTTAGGGAAGCCGAGAAAAAAGGATTAAACAAGACAGGAAGTGAACAAGATAAATCAGGGAAATGGAAACTTCATGATGGAAGACAATTACTTAATAAAATGTGCTTCTAAGACAATATTAGAAGACATGCATCAGAAAACACACTGGGGTACTCAAGCTTTGTGTGACCATGTTTTATGGAACTATGGGTGCATTGGGATTTTTGGAGTTGCAAAGCAAGTAACTGAAAGATGCTTAATTTGCCAAAGGATAAATAAAAAGGTGATGAGAAAAAAAATATTAGGAGGTCATGAGTTAGCTCATTGACTATTTCAAAGTACCAAGCAGAAGTTTAGATTTGCTAGGCTCTGGATTTATTTGTAAAAAAACCCATTTAATCTAGAAGAGAATATGCCATATGATAGACAGGAGATTTTAGGAGAGTAAAAATCTTTAAAGTATGAGAAACCTCCGAGAAAAAAGAAGAAAAGAAAAAGGGGACATGAAAGGGAGAGGAACAAGAGGAAAAATAAGAAAGAGAGTGGGATCCTCTGCAGGTCTTGCCCCCTCCGTTTGCGGCCCAGGCGCCTGTCCCGGGTCCCGGCTCGCTGCCCGCCTCAGCTCCGCCTGCCCCGGTTTCCATCCCAGGTGCGGCCTCACTGCCCAGGGCAGCTCCACCTGCCCCGGCGCTGTCGCTCAATTTGTGTGCCCTGCTCCCACTGCCTGGCCCGCGGCCGCTCTGCCGCCCATGCTGGGGAAGATGGGGGTTGCTCTGTCCTGCCGCCTGCTCCGAGGTCACCGCGCCCACCGCATCCAGGGGGGGGTCCCAGCCATCCCATCCCCGGCTGCCCTGCCCGTGCCACCTGCGCTGGGCACCGCCGCTGCTGCCAGGCTCTCCCACCTGCCTTTGCTCTGCCGGCAGCTGCCGGATCAGCCGCCATCAGCCATGTGGGGGCTACCCACGCTCCACCTCGGGCTCCACGGGAAGATCCCCCTCTGCCGATTCCGGCAGCAGACCCTGCCCACACTCCGACCCAGCCTCGGCGGGATATCCTCCCCTGACCCCGTCCTGCTCTGAGTTACGTCCCCTTGGTAACCACAGCTCCGGCTGTTCAGGGAAACTCTCTCTCTCTACAGAAAGCACCTAATCGAAACACTAGGAGCTCAGTTAAAAGGCAGCCCTCTCCAAATTCTTTCTCAAAACACGGGAGAAAGCCTATAGAAGGTAAAAAAGTGAAAGAGTGAGATGAAGGGATTGCTCTATTTCCGTTCAGAGAGGTTCCCATGGGAAGGATGCGCTGCCCCGCCTCGCGGGAGCCACCAGCGCCCCTGCCGGCCGTGCCCGGAACTGCACCCAAGGGGAAAGCGCCGCAGCCCAAAGGCCGGGACTGGGTCCGGGCTCTGTTTGCTCTCAGTGCCGCAGCTGTTGGTGTTTGTTTGCTTTATTATACACACTAGTAAAGAACTGGTATTCCTATTCCCATATCTTTGCCTGAGAGCCCCTTCATTTCACAAGTCTAAAAATTAAGAGGGAAGGGGTTTGCATTCTCCATTCCAAGAGAGGCTTTTTCTGCCTTCCCGAGCAGACACCTCTCTTGTAAAGCAAGACAAGCACCCACAGCCACTGAGGGGGGCTGCTGAAGGGGCAGAAGAAGGCCCTGCAGCACTTGGGCACAAAGGCACAGCAGGTGAGTGCAAGAAGGAAGCAGAAAAAGGCCAAGCTGAAGGCAAAGGCCAGGGCACAGTTCCTACAGCCCCCAAGGGATCAACCCCAGGGCCCAAGGGGGCCCCAGCACCCAGGACACGGCTTGGCCACAAGCACCTGGCAGAGGCATTGCCCTCCTCACCAGGGGAGAGCCCACCCAAACAGCCCCTGGCAAGGAACCAGGGCTCCAGCTGCAGGGCACAAGTACACTGCAAGCACAGACAGCAGCACCCTCAGGACCAGCAAGTCCACCCCTTGATGGACATGGATTGGCAGGGCTGTCACAGCTCCCATCACACCAGGGACCCTCCACACTGCAGCCCTTGAGAACATTTAGGTCTGCATTGAGAGGAAGCATTTCCTGATGGACACAGGGGCCTCTCAGTGCACTATGAGTCTTAGACATATGGGGGGGGAAAATGCTAAAAACATGTTTGATTAGCGAGGAGTTAAGTGGGAAACATGCGTGGTTTCATTCAACCACTATTGGTACATCTGGGAGAGGGATTTGAAATTCATGAATTTTTACTTGGTCTGAATTGTTATCATGATTTACTGGGAAGGGATTTGATCGCTAAACTTGGAATGCAAATTAATATTATAAAAGGTGATACAGCGGCCAGTACTGTTGTACCTTTGTGTCAAATGTCTGGCGAGGCCTATGCCCAAGTGACCCCAGAAGTGTGGGCAGCCCCAGGGAAATAGGGAAATTTAGATATGGAGGCTCTCCAAAGCACTCTGACGCAACCAGGACAAGTGGTGTCTAACAGCAACACCCTGTTCCAGGGGAGGGAAGGAAAGGGAATCAGACACAGCGCAGGTCACCGCCCCATGCTCAGCTCCATCCGCGCAGCTGTGGGTGCTTGTGAGAGCCTGGCACTGAAATGACCTGAGCAGGAAGGCTTCAATATCTTCTGCTGACACCATGGCACCTAACAGGGGGGTAAAAGCAATTCTCACTGCTTCAGCAACCACTGGAGCAGATATCAAGGCACATTCTCCCACAGGAAGCTGGGCTGGCACTGAGCCTGCCCTGGCACTTTGCTGCTGCCAACACCCAGCCAGGACATCGGCTCCTGCCTAAGGAGTGCAAAGCAGCACCACTGGTGGCCAAGGGGCCCATGCCAAGTGTCCCTGAGGCCACAAACAGCCGCCAGCACAGCTCAACACAGGGGGACCCCTCAGCCTGGCCTCAAGGGCTCTGAAGCCCCGCAGATTTGCACTTCCCGCCTGCAGCAGGAGGATGGGAGGCCGCCCCTGAGCCTGCCCTGAAGGCAACGCAGCAGCAGCCAGGGCTCCACAGCGGGCCAAGCCCCTGCGCCTGCCCACAGATCCTCACCTGGAATCCTCTGCAATCCTGGCCACCCTCCTCTGCCATCTCCAGCCCCTGGGGCCAAGCCTTGCTGCCACTGCTGCAGCTTCAGCGCTGGCTGGGCCTGCACTGCCACAGCTGCTGGGGAACACTTCCACTCTTGGGCTCAATGACACCCACACTCTGGGCGGCCTGGCATTGCACTGCTGCAAAATGTACTGATTTACCGATTTTGGTTCTTTTCAATCTTATTTCTCCTCTCAGAAGGGTTTCTCTACTCAAAGGTTTGCCTGGGGGAAAGGAATTTTAAAGGTTTTATTTAAGGGGTTTTACACCACTGAATTGAGATGAGTTTAACATCTGAACAGACTGGGAATAGCCCAAAAGACACGCACAGAGATAACGACCAGCAACAAAACATCAACATTGCCCAGCAGCAAACAGCAACCAACAGCTACCCCAGACACTGCCCCCGGCAGAGCTGGAGACACCTGGGCTGGAAAAGGCTGAGAAGGAAATCCAGGGTTGTGGAAACCGAATTCACATCAGAGGGGAAGAAATCCGGGTCCAACAGGAAACCAAACACGAAAAACTTACACAACTTGGAAGCAAAGAACATTAAAGTAGTGCATTTAGATTGGTTCAGACTACATAAAGTTTAGGAAAAATCCTGAAAAACTCACATGCCATGGAATGATTTTCTCTGCACAGCCGGGCTATTTGTGAAAGAAATTATTTCTGTTGCACATCCTGGCCAGAACCAAGGAATGCCTTGGCTCTCTAACACTAAAGAGATTGTTTCAGTGACAAAACTACAACATGAGAAAAATTTTACATAATATTCCCACTTTATATTGTCAGGTAGGTTTGGGACAGAAGTGTGAGAATCAAGTTTTGGTCTGCGTTTTTCCATGTTCGCCTTGATGTTCTATTTTACAAAATTGAAGAGCTTTAACCGTAACACTTTTAACTGGTAAACAGTTCATACTTTTTTTAAAAACAGAAGATTCTGAGGGGGCCACATGTGACTCACCAGATGGCTGCCCTGGATGAGAAGCTCCATTCCAGGCAGCCTCCAGAGGAGCTTTAGAAATGCAAATGAACACTGCTGGGCAAAGTGTGGACAAAGCACCTGGGTCTCTTGCCTGGGGCAGGAATTGGGCTGATTCCCTCTGCCCCTCACCCCAAGCTCTGCCTGCTTGCACTGTTGGAATTTGCACAGCTCAAGGCAGAGCCCAGGGGGAGGATATCTGACCCTGCAACACAAACCGGTGAAGCTGCAAAGGGAAACAGCATAGAGAATGTTGGGAAAACTTCACTATAAATAAATGGGGAGAATCATCCCTCTGCCCACTCCAACATGTGCTGTCGCTGTCTTTGTTATATAGGGTATATTACAGCACTGGGGATTATTTTGCTACCTAAAATTCAGGGAAATCAGTTGGGAATCCAAGGATTTGATGATTTAATTAGAGAAAAGCAGTCAATTGATGCAGCCCTGGCTGGAGAGAGCGGCCAAAAATGGAAAAAGATGAACGGCCAGCAGAACAAATCCTACAACACCATGGACCAGCCTCTGGGAACCCGAACCAATTCATATCAGGAGCCACAGAACCCATTTCTCATTTCAATGGCATCATTAGATTACAAGCTCTGCTCGGAATAATAACCAACCAGACAGCTCCAGCTCCTGACCTTCCTGCCGACCAATCCACTGAAATGAGGAACACACCATTTAACCATGGGATGGGATCAGATCATCTGTTAGCAGAAAAAGGAGGAGGATTCTGGAAAATTAAATGACACAAACTGCTGTTGGCAAATACATGACAAAGGAAAAGTGATGAAACAGATAGCAAAGCAAACAAGAAAGCAGCTCATGTACCAGTCCAAACGTGGAAAGGATGGGAATGGGACACGGATTCGTGACTGCCTGGCAGACCATGGGTTAAACGAATGCTGTTTCTCCTCGGATGTGCTACAGCAACTCTCATCTTTTTACCATGCTCCACACCTTGAGAGTGCAGCTCATTCAGCAGCGGAGAGAGGGGATGCAGGCGGCAGCCAGGCCTCCTGATCCAGAAACGGCTACAGAACGACAGGGAATGAAGGCATTGAGAATAATCGCAAAACCAAAGAAGACTCAGTAAGGAAAAAAGAAAAAAAAACCTAAAAAAACAAAACAAAACAAAAAAAAAAACCAAACTGAGTGAATATTCCCGGAGAACTCTTACTAAATAACATCGACTGCTGCTCAGACAAAGTCTCGCTGAATTCCTGAACTTCCAAGAGAGTAAAGACTTAACAGAGCCGTGAATATCGGCTGTTATACAAAAGTGGGGGTGCACATTAACGAGGACATGCAGTTGGCGGATCGGCAGGTCTGAACCTTCCAAGTACCTCAGCCAGTGGGCAAAGGGAGAGGGAGATGAAGCCGGGAAAATGAGGATAAAAAGGAGGCTGCGAACTACAACAACGGCAGAGACCGCACGGCAAATGCCCCACGGCCTCTCCCTCTGCTCAGCAATAAAGTCACTTTTACAGGACTCCTCTGTCTCCTCCGGGCACAGAAACCTCCGGCCACGGGAATTTCCCCGCACAGCCCCGGGCACGGGGCAGCCCCCTCTGTCCCAGCCACAGCAACCGGGCCGAGCCAGCGCTGCTCCGCCAGCGGCTCCTGCCGAGGCAGCGGCCGCAAGGAGACCGCGGGCAGCCGCTCCCGCGGGGCCCTCACGCCAGCGGCAACACGGGCCGGACACGGCACAACGAACCCGCCCGAGCCCCCTGCCGCCCCCGAGGCCCGCAGCCAGCCCCGAGCCCCCGCACAACCCAGCGCGGCTCCCACCTGCGCTGCGGCCGCCTCCGAGCTCCGCCGCCGCCTCACCGCGCTCCGGCCGCTGCCGCCGCTCACGGCACCGCACACACGCTCCCACATACGAGCCGCTGCCCAGCCACGGCCGCCCTCAGCCCGCCCCCGGGACCCTGCTCCGCCCCGCTCCCACCAATCAGCGCGCCACAACCACGACTGACGCCACCATCGCCCAATCCCAGACAGGGGCGGGCTCTGCACACGGCACAGACCCGCCCCGCGCTCTCAGGGCGCCCCGGGCTGCGTGAGGGCAGAGCCGGAGCTGAGGAACAGCCCTGGAACGGGCCCGGGCCCGAGGGGATTGAGCTGAAAACACAAACAAACTTCTCCGCACCTCCCGCCACGGCTTTTCTGGCACTGCGGCTCCGGTGGCTCCAGCTCAGCCGGGAGTCTTGGAGCCTGACTTCTCCTACCCCTAATTAAGAGCATCAGTGCATCGCTTTGATTTCCCCCAAAAAGGGAACACCGCCCCAAACCCCTGTGTATGAGTCGGGGAGGGGAGAGATTTCGGACAGAAAACTCCCAAAAACTCAGAGCAGGATAATGAGAAGTAAGTGAAGACCCTTAAATGCAGCTTTTCCCCGCCTCCCTCCTTCCAGCTGCACCTCCTACCCCAGCAGTGCCGGAGACAGGGAATGGGGCCGGGCTCAGTTCATGCCCCGGGGCTTCTCCCTCTGCTCAGGGACAGGAGTCGTTCCCCTGCTGCACCCTGGGATCTCTCCCACCGGAGACTTCTCCAGGAACTTCTCCGAGCTGAGTCCATCCCACGGGGCACAGCCCCCTCCAAGTGCTGCAGCGTGGGTCACTGTGCCCCAGTTTCTCAGTGCTAATCTCAGGGGACTGTCTCTCGGGATATTACCACGACAGCACTCGCAGCAGAATATACGCACGGAATTTTAACAGCTCTGAGTAGAAATTTAAAAAACCAACGAGAGAGAGAAAGAGCGAGATTCCGATCGCGGCGCTCCGGAGCGGCGGTGCGGGAACTATCCCTGCGCCAGCACTGCCGGCCCCAGGCCAAGCCCAGCCCCGCAATCCAACCCCGCTGCTCACAGCGCCCGCCCTCCCCGGCCCGGGGCACAGCGAGCCCCGCACCCGCTGCGCTCCCGAGCACAAAACGCCCCTTCCCACCGCGCTCACCCGATAAACAGCGCCCCTGCAGCCGCTCACGCCTCTCTCGCTCCTCCCGAGCTTCTCGGCCTCCCGCACCCTCTGCCCCGCACCTGGGCCCCGCCAGTGCCGCGGGCTGGGGGCAGCAGCTGCACCTTCCTCTGCCTCTGCTCCAGCCCTGCCCAGGTGCCTCGGCTCCCTTCGTGCTCGCCACAAACTGAGGCCTTCACAAGGCTGACCTAGAACAGAGGCCAGACACGGTTACACAATAAAGCAGGCATTTGTTAAAAGGCCTCCATGGATACACCTTGGGCAGAAAAAGAGCCCAGCCAGGGCTACGCCCAAGATGGACCAAAATGGCCACAAAATGGACGGCCGGTCACAAGGTCTGTCACTTTTATAAGTTCTGCTCCATTTGCATATTGGAGTTAATTGTCCAATTATGTCTTTAGATTATGAAGTCCCATCCTTCTTGTTTTTCTCTCTTCAGTGCCCGTTGTTTATGCACTTGGGCCTGAGGTTTGGATTATTTGTCCTTGGGTTCCCAGCTAGAGCAGGAATTGTTTTGTCTCCCTGCTCTGTGAACAGAGGTCAGCATCCCTTAATATGAAGCCCAGACCCAGAGAGTAAAGCAGCACAGAATCTGAAAAACAGAAAAGCCAAAACCTAAGGCATCAAATCCATGAGAGGCCCCCACACACTCACCACGCCTCCCCCTCGGCACCCCCCAGGCCCTCCCCATTGATTGAAGGCCCCAAAATGCTCCCAGGCCCGAGCCCCTCGGTGCCCCTGTGCCCCAGGCCCATTTTCTCACCTGGGAAACCCCAAATCTTTGGGAATTCTCAACTGGGATTACCCAATTCCCTGGAAACCTCACCTGGGACCCCCAAAACCTCACCTGGGACCTCCAAACCATCCAGGATCCCCTCAACCCCCCAGGACCCTCCTAACTTTATCTGCGATTCCCCCAAACTCCCCCAGGAGCCCCCAAACTCCACCTGGGATCCCCCAAACCCCCAAAAACACTGGTGACAGGGGGACAGAACTGGGGCATTGGGTTGGTGACACTGGAATGAGGCTGGGGACACCGGGTTGGTGGCACTGGAATGATGACACAGGGGTGGTGGCACTGGGACAGTGTCCTTAGGGACACTGGGGTAGTGACAGTGGGATAGAACTGGTGGCACTGGGGTGGAATTGGTGGCACTGGGCTGGTGGCACTGGGATGGAACTGGGGACACTGGGACAGGACTGGTGGCACTGGCTTCGTGACAATGGAATGAAGCTGGGGACACCGGATTGGTGGCACTGGAATGATGACACAGGGGTGGTGGCATTGGGACAGCCCTAGGGACACTGGGGTGGTTACAGTGGGATAAAACTGGTGGCACTGGGGTGGAATTGGTGGCACTGGGGTTGAATTGGTGGCACTGGGGAACTGGGGACACTGGGACAGGACTGGTGGCAGTGGCACAGGGACATGGGGATTGAACAGGTGGCACTGGGCTGGTGGCACTGCCGTGTCCCTGGTGCCACCTGTCCAGTGTCCCCATGTCCCTGCAGTGTCCCTGGGAGTGGCTGAGGATGGTCACCTGCTGCTGGCCCTGGCCATGGTGGCTGTGTCCTGCAAGGTGGCCTGGCGGGATCTGGGGACATTGCAGCATCACCTGGCCACCAGCGGGGCCACCAGCGGGACATGGCCCTGCGCCTGCATGACCGCGCCCGGCGGGTGGCGGCCACCAGGGCCAGCGCCGAGGCCACCACAGCCACCAACGAGGTCACCGCGGATGTGCTGGGGCAGCTGGAGGAGGTGACGCGGGCACTGGGGACGTTGGTGGCCGCTGTCACCCGGGACAGGGAGGTGACGCCATGGGGAACAAGGGGACAGGGCTTCCCCAGCGCTGCCCGGGTGCTCGGGGACATCGTGGTGGCCTTGGGGACACTGGGGGAAGGGCACAAGGAGGTGACACGGAGGCTGGAGGTGGCCATGGGGGCGCTGGCGGGGCAGGGGTAGGGACAGGGTGGGGACACGTGGGTGGCACTGTCACCGCCAGGGCACGGGGACACCCTGAGGGACATTGGGGACCCTGGGGACACCCCCGTGTCCTTCCTTTGGAGACACCAGGGCCAACTTGACGTTCCCTGTCCCATTTTGGGTCACCACAATGTCCCTGATGTCCCCGCAGTGTCCCCAACAGGACATCGGGGGACACTTGGGCCTTGTTCAGGACCCTGAGGAGACATCAGGGCCATGTGGGGACACTCAGGGGACATTGGGGTCTCGTTGGGGACATCGGTGGGACATTTGGGACCCCGCCCTGGCCCTGCCGGCGGGGGGGCGGTGCTGGGGGGGTGACCTCACCTTTCCCTCGCCCCTCCCCACCCCCCCGGCCGCCCCATTCGGGCGAGTCTCTGACTGTCGCTCGGGTGTGTTCACTCCCCGGAGCGTCACCAAAGTGTCACCAGAGTGTCTCCAAGGCGTTCCCGGCGTGTCCCCCAGCAGCCATGGAGCCCCGCGAAGTGCGACAATCCCGACGCGGGGGCGGGAGGGGACACAGGGGACACAGGGGACACAGGGGACACAGGGGGTGGCGGGAGGGGTCGGGGGGGCCAGAGGGGACCAAGGTGGTGGGGGGGCAGGAGGGGAGAGGGGTTCACAAGGGGGACAGGAGGGTGTGGCAGGAAGGGGGGACGTGACAGAGGGATGGAGGGGACTGAGGGTGGTGGGGTTGGGGGGACAGTGGGGGGCAGGGTGTGGCAGAGGGGATGAGGGGGTAACAAAGGGACAGAGGGGACAGCAGAGCCCTCCAGGGAAGGGACAGATGGGACCCTGGGAGGGCACAAAGGCAGCACCGCAGGAGGCCACAAGAGCCACCAGGTCCCTGACACCTCCCCTGTCCCCTTCTCAGCTGTTCCCATCCCTGCTGGAGTCGCTGGTCACCGTGGTGGCCACCCTGAACAAGGTGGCAGGCACCACGGCCCCGCTGGAAAAAATCGATGAGGTGCTGGATGTGCCCCCAGAGTGCCTGCACGCAGACCTGGAGGGCTTCGCCAATCGCCTCCGGAACACCCTGGACCACGGTGGCGTCACCTGGTGGCACCGTGGTGTCACCTTCGAGCGCAAGTACACTCTCACCTCCCTGGGCCAGGCCCTGGCTGCCTATGAGAGCACCCCATGGACCACCTGGGCCCAGGTGACGAGGGTGGCCAGGGCCTGGCAGAAGTCGGTGGCCACACTCGTGGACAGCTGGTTCCAGCTGCTGGGGAAGGCCACCGAGCTCCGGGATGCCTGCAGGGACGTGGTCGCTGGTGAGGGCACCACTGCGGCCATAGAAGATGCTATGGGAGAGGCCGAGGTGGACAGCAGTGAGGAGGAGGAGGAGGCCACCACAATGAGAGAGCAGGCAGAGGCGGCCTTGGAGATGCTGGAGCAATTGGTGGCCGCACGTGACGAAGCCACTGCATTCCCCTGGGAGCTGCGGCGCAGGGTTCGGGCATCGAAGCTGCCTGAAGGGGACAAATGAGCCGTCCCGCGACTTCCGTGTGACCTTGGCGGCCAAGGTGGCCGAGGCCGAGCGGCTGTGGGATGCCAGCGCCCGCCTGGCCAACGATCACCTGCTGCACACACTTTGGGACATGGAGTGCATCTACTGGGATTCCTGTTATGACCCATGGCTTGATAACCATAGCCACCGTGAGGTGGCCGAGAAATGCCAAAGAGCCATCGAGGACATCCCAAGTCTGCTGTGGGAACAGTGATGTCACCACTGTGCTGTCACTGGGGACAGTGACATCATTGGGGACATCACTGGTGTCACTTGTCCCCTCCCTACTCCCCACATGGGATTTGAGACAAATTTAGGGAATTTTCTGGGAATTTTCTTTGAAATTGTCCCAAATCCTGATGGGAATTCCTGGGGTACTGTCACTTGGGATGCTCAGGGACACGCAGGGACACTTTGGGGACACGCAGGGACACGCAGGGACACTTTGGGGACACGCAGGGACATGGTAGCAGGTCAGGGGGTGAATGAGCCCCCTCGATGCCTTGCAGCAGAGGCAGCTTTCCGCCGTGGCTGCAGTGGAGCCGGGTTATAAATGACAATATAACAATTGGCTTTTGCAATTCCTGTATTGGCTTTTGCAATTGTTGTTATTGATCACAAGTATTTTGCTATGGTGCTTGGTATTGATACTGATGACTGATAATCCCTTGCAGCTGCTTGCTGGTACAATATAATCTATCTGTTGATGTGTGCACTGTGTTACCGATTTATTGTTCGCCTAATGGTGCCTTGAGTCGCTGCCTCTGCCCCCAGCCCCGTTATCATCAAGGACCCCCCCCCAATTTACCAGGGGCCCCCCATTCACTGCTCCCCCCCTTCACCGATTCCCCCAAAGCGCTGGGACCCCCCGATCCATGAGCTCCCCCCAATGCGCCAGGACACCGACACCACCATCCATGGGACCCGACCCCCACCCCCCACCCCTCACTGCCCTCCCACTCACCAGGGCCCCCCAATCCATGGGACCCCCCCGCACTCACCAGGACCCCCCCGGCACCCCCCCATTGATCGAACCCCCCCGAAACGCCCCCAGCCCCTCCCCGGCCCCCCCGAGCCCCCGGCCCGCGTTGGGCGCCGGTGGGGCCGCCGCTGAGCGGAGCCTGTCAATCAACGCCGATCGGGCTTGTAGTCACGCCCACGGGGAGGCGGGGCCTCGCGGGACGGCCAATGGAGACTGGCAGAGCGCGGAGGGGGCGAGGATTAGAAAGGCAAGGAATGGGAGCGTAGAAAATGGGCGGAGCCCCATAAGCAGCGACCAATGGGGAGGGGAGAGGGCGTGGCCTGGAATGCGAAAAAAGGTGATCGCGGGAAAAAGCGGGCAAGGAATGGGGGTGTGGGAAAGGGGCGGGGCCTGGAGGGAAACAAAAGTGGGCGTGGCTTGACGGAGAAGGGATGTTGCGGGGAAAGGGGCGGGGCCTAAATGGGAACGAAACTGGGCGGGGCCTTGCGAGCAAGGAATGGGGCGTGGGAAAGGGGCGGGGTTCCAAGCGGAGCCTGGGAAGGGGAGAAAAAGAGACCCCTTGGGGACACGGGGGGGTTGTTGGGGACACCAAGGCTCCCAAGCGATCCCAAATCCTACTGGATCCCAAGGAATAACCCCAAATGGTCTCAAATCCCAAATCCTGGATCCAAAACTTCCCAGATCCCAAATGCCGCTGGATACCCCAAATCCAATCCTAAAAGGTCACAAATCCTGGATCCAAACCAATCCGAAAGTGCAGACCCCTACTGGATCTCCAAAAACAATCCACAAAAACCAATTTCAAATCAAGATCCTGGCGGGAAAATGGACAGGGATAGTGGGACAGGAAGGGGGACACTGGGGTGAAACTGGTGGCAATGGGATGGAGACATTGGTATGGGGACAATGGGGTGGTGGCACTGGGAGCACAGGGATGGAACTGGGCAGGTGGCACTGGAGCAGGACTGAGGACGCTGGGCTGGAGCTGGGGACAATGAGAGGGGACTGGGAAGACTGGGATGGTGACATTGGTATGGGGACAGTGGGGTGGTGGCACTGGGCTGGCACTGAGAGCACCGGGATAGAACTGGGCTGGTGGCACTGGGATGAACCTGGTGGCACTGGGATTGAACTGGGGACACTGGGGTGTGACAGTGGGGCAGCCCTGGGGACACTGGACTGCTGGCACTGGACTGGTGGCACGGGGATGGAACTGGGGACATGGGGACAGGGCTGGTGGCAGTGGCACAGGGACACTGGGATTGAACTGGTGCCACTGGGATTGAACAGGTGGCACTGGATGGGTGGCACTGCTGTGTCCCTGGTGCCACCTGTGCGGTGTCCCCGTGTCCCCACAGTGTCCCTGGGGTGGCTGAGGACGGTCACCTGCTGCTGGCCCTGCCCGCGGTGGCCGTGTCCTGCCAGGTAGCCCAGCGAGTGAGGGGACATCGCGGTGTCACCCGGCCTGCGGGCCCGGGCCATGCGGGGGGCGGGGCCTGGTGTTGTGACGTCACATCGCCCCGCCCCTTTCCGGCGGGCGCCATTCCTTGGACATCGGCTCTGGCTCCGCGGGGAGATCGAACCGGCACCGAGAGATCAAAGGAACGATGGGAAGGGTTCCCCTGAGCGATGGATGCAAAACGAGCTTTGCCTTCACAAACAATCGGGGCTTGGGGGGTTAATTAATTAATTAATGCTGGCATCAGCGACCCAGTGCCAGCCCAGTGTCCCCAGTCCTGTCCCAGTGCCACCAGCCCAGTGCTCCCAGTGCCAGCCCAGTGCCACCGCCCCATTGTCCCCATACCAATGTCACCATCCCAGTGTCCCCATCCTGTCCCAGTGTCCCTGTCCCAGTGCTCCCATTTCTCTCCCAGTGTCCCCAGTTCCACCCCAGTAGCAAAAAAGCAAAAAAGAAGAATTTATGAATTCTTGTCTCGTCACCAGAGAGTGGAAACACGACACGATTTAACTGCAAGGAGAAATAAAATTAATTGGTTTAATGCACAGGATAGCATGGGGGCAAGTCAAGGGTTAAAACCAAACAAAAGAACATCTGAACTCACAGGAATGTTGGAAAATAATTTATATAGAATATAGAAAAATATATGCATAATTTTTTATAAAAAGGAGCAAATTTTTAGTTATTATATATATAATACATAAGTATAATATAAATTGTTAGCATAAAATACATTTATGTAAAATATTTTTATAAAATATATAATAATGCTATTGTATTACTCTCTCTATATAATACTAATATATATTTTGATTAACATTATATTATGAATATACATAAACCCTAATGAATATGCATGAAAACCTCTTTGATGTAACAGGACGTAAAGAACATGGCTTAATTAATGGTGAGCTTTTGGCAATTAGCACCAGAATTTTAACCTTTAACGAACTTTTATAAATATTTCAATTCTGACCCGTGTTTCTCACAGGGGGTCTCGGCTGATAATGGGGGAGGGGCGGACAGGACTGAGCCCCAAGGGACGCCCCCAGTGCTGGGGATCCCCCTGTGCCCCCCCAGCGCTCGGAGCCCCCTGGTCCCACTCCCAGCTCCCCCCAGTCCCGGTGCTGCTCCCGGGGGTCCCGCGGCTCTGGGGGCTCAAAGGGGAGGGGGCAGAACCCCCGTGATGGGGGGGGGGCACAAAGGGGGGTCCCGGCCCGGTGCTCGGGGGGGCCGGCACACGAGGGGGGGTCCGGTCCCTGTCCCGGTGCTCGGTGAGGGGGGATCAGGGCACGAGGAGGGTCCAGTCCCGGTGCGGGTGCACAGGGGGTGCTCAGTGATTCGGGGGAGTCTCCAGTGGCCCCAGTGCACGAGGGGGGGTCTCGGTGCTCGGTGATTTGGGGGGGTTTCTGGTGGTCCCAGTGCCTGAGGGGGGGTCCCAATGAACGATGACAGCACTGATTGATGGGGGGGTCTCCGGTGGTCCCGGTGCACCAGGGGAGGGTCCCGGTTCCTTGGGGGGGGTCCAGTGGTGCCGGTGCACGAGGAGAGGGAGGGAAACTCGAGGGTCCTGATGCCTGAGGGGGGGTCCTGAGGGGGGCATCCCGGTGCATGAGGACGGTGAAATTCGGGGGTCCCGGTGCTCAGGGGGGTCCCAGTGGGTGCTCAAGGACAGCGTGTGACACAGAGAGAGACCCCGGTGACACCAGGGACCCCCACACAGCGACTGCGCCAGCCCTGGTGACACTCGGGGGGCTCTTGGTGGCACTTGAGGAACCGGTGGCACTCCGGAGGCTCGTGGTGACATAAGGAGCTGGTGGCACTGGAGGTGCTCTTGGTGACACGAGAAGCTGGTGGCACTTGAGGAACTGGTGGCACTCGAGGGGCTCTTGGTGACACACAGCGCTGTGGCACTCAAGGAGCTGGTGACACTCGACTGTCCACAAGTCTCTCCAATGACATCACTGCACCAATGACATCACAGTGGTGACATCACTGTCCCCGCAGCAGCCTTGGGATGTCCTTGATGGCTTTTTGGCACTGCTCAGCCACTGCACGGCTGCTGGGGCCACCCGGGCCACCGTGGCCACTATAGGGACTCAAGAGGAGGTCGTGGATGTCCCCAGGTGTCCCCAAAAGGTGATGCTTGAACAGGCGGGCGCTGGCCTCCCACAGCTGCTCAAACTTGGCCACTTTCCCCACCAAGTCCTCAGGGACATTGGAGGACGCCTCCTTTGTCCCCTCCAGGGCAGCCTCAATGTCCCTGAGCTGGCACTCCGTGTAACTGATAAACTCAGTGGCTCTGTCACACGCACCCACCAAGCGCTGCAGCGGCTCCAGGGCCACCTCTGCCCAATGTCTCCTCCTGATGGCCGCCCTCGCCCGCCTGGAGGCCACCACAGCCTCTCCCATGGCCTCGTTGGTGGCCATTGCCACCTGGGCATCACGTGTGGCCCTCACTGAGGCCGCCTCATCCCTGTCCAGGGCCACCATCAGCTGCTGGGCTGTGGCTGCCAGGTTGTCCCCAGCTGTCCCCCCGCGGGTGGCCTTGTCCTGCTGGTCCCTGGCCCAGGCGAGGGCCGCGTCCTCGCAGGCATCACGGAGCTTGGTGACCTCCTCGACCAGCTGTTTCCATCTCTCCTCACACGCAGACACCAACGCCCGCCAGGCGCTGCCCGCGGCTCTCACATCGGCCCAGGTGGCCCCAGGGGTGGCCCCGAGGGTGGCCAGGGCCTGGCCCAGGGAGGTGACACCGGGGTGTTCCAGGCCCTTACGGAGGCTCCAGGTGAAGATCCTCAGGTCCGCATGCAGCAACTTTGGGGGCGCACAGCGCCGCACGCCCCGGTGTGGCCCGGTCACGGTGGCCGTCACATCGCCCAGAGTGGCCACCACGGACACCAGAGCCTCCAGCAGCTGGGGAGGGGACAGCTGAGGAGGGGACAGGGGAAGTGCCAGGGACCTGGTGGCACATGTGGCCTCTTGTGTGGCCCCTGTGCCCTCCTGGGATCCCATTTGTCCCTTCCCTGGAGGGCTCTGCTGTCCCCTCTGTCCCTTTGTCACCCCCTCATCACCTCAGCCATCCCCTGCCACCCTCCCTGCTGTCACTGCTGCCAGGCCCTGCCACCACACTCGTAGCCTCTGCCACCCTCTGTTGTCCCTTCTGCCAGCCCTCATGTCCCCATCCCCCTGTATCACCCCCATCCCCCCCTGCCCCCACACCATTTCCCCTCCCCCTCTCTGTCACCTCTCCCCTTCCTGCCACTGCCTCCTGTCCCCTTTGCCACCCCCTGTCCCCTCCCACCACATCCTCCATCTCCCCCCATCCTCCACTGCCCCTCACCCCCAGTGTCTCCTCTGTCCCCCTCTCCCCCACCCCATCGCACCTCTTGGGGCTCCACGCTCACTGGGGACACACTGGGGATGCTCTGGGGACACTCTGGGGGTCGAAGGAGCCTTGGGATGCCCTCGATGGCTCTTTGGCACCGCTCGGCCACCCCACAGGGACTGGGGCAGGCAGGACCACCAGTGAAATAGAGCTTGATGATGTCATCAACTGCCCCCAGCAGGTGATCCTTGACCAGGTGCATCTTGGCCTCCCACAGCTGCTCGGCCACGGCCACCTTGGCCACCAAGTCCTCGGGGGCATCAGGGGATGCCTCATTTGTCCCCTCCAAGGTGGCATCGATGTCCCTGAGCAGGCGCCGCAGCTCCTGGGGGAACGCAGAGGCTTCGTCACACGCGGCCACCAAGCGCTCCAGCAGCCCCAGGGCCACCTCCACCCGCTGTCTCACCATGGTGGCCCTTGTTGCCTCGCTGGCAGCAACCCTGGCCTCTCTCCTCACCTGGGCTCCATGCCCGGCCACCACCTCGGCCCCCTCCTCCCAGCCCAGGGCCTGACCCAGCTCCACCATGTTTTCCTGAGCTGTCCCATCACGGGCAGCCTCGTCCTGCAGCTCCCTGGCCCAGGTGGTGGCTGTGGCCGCCCTGTCGGCCGCCTTGGTGGCCAAATCCCTGCAGGTGTTGTGGAGCTCAGTGGCTGTCCTGGCCAGCTCAGCCCAGCTATTCATCCGCACAGACACCGACCACTGCCACTCGCTGGCTGCCATTGTCACATGGTTCCGGGGGATCCCTGGGGTGCTCTTCTAGGCAGCCAGGGCCTGGCACAGGGAGGTGACAGGGCCATCGTCATCTGATGTGACATTGCGGCGCCTCCAGGTGTCATCAGTGCTGTAGAGGGTGTCCCAGAGGTTGCTGGTGAAAACCTCCAGGTCCCCGTACAGGCACCCTGGGAACAAGAGCAGATTCATCTCCTCGTCCTGCCTGGGCAGGGTGCCCAGCAGCTCACCCAGGATGGCCACTACAGTGACCTCTGGCTGCAGCAGGGCCGGGGACAGCTGGAGAGGGGACAGGAGAGGAGTCAGGGACCTGGTGGCACTTATGGCCTCCTCGAGAGGCCCCGGTCCTTTCCCAGGGTCCCCTTTGTCCCCTCCCTTGAGGGCTCTGCTTCCCCCGCTGTCCATTTGTCACCCCCTCGTCCTCTCTGCCACCCCCTACCACCACACTCGTAGCCCCTGCCACCCTCTGCTGTTCCTTCAGCCACTGCCCGCTAGACCATGTGTCCCCAACCCCCCCAGTCATCCCCATCCCCCACTGCCACCTTCCCCCACCTTTCCCCTCCACCTGTCACCTCCCTCCTTCCTGCCACTCCCTCCTATCCCCTTTGTGACCCCTGTCCCCTCCCGCCAGCCCCCATGTCCCCTCCAGCCCCCATTGGCTCCTCTCTCCCCCCACCACTCCCCCAACCCATCGCACCTCTTGGAGCTCCATGGTCACTGGGGAGACATTGGGGACAACTTGGGGACACTCTGGGGGTTGAAGGAGCCTTGGGATTGTTTTGCGGAGAAAAGAAGAAACCTCACAACTTTGTAAAAGTTGTAAAGCCCGGTATGTTTTTATTACGACGCGCGCCGGACGCAAGTCCCCCAACAAGGCATGCATGCCTCTGAAGACCTCGGGTCTTCTTTTATCCCCCTTCCAAATGCATATGCATACAGTTTCATAATAAGTTCATACATATTTATTTTGTGTGACATTTAGCACCAGGTTTTTTTTATTAAAGGAATTTTTAAGTCGGGGGCAAATCGATCTTGTGGTCTTTTCTGTTTTTCTTTCTCTGTCTCCTTGCTGTCTCGGCATGCGAGTTCTTCCTTCAGCTTTGGCCTCACAGACTTTTCACCTCTCTTAGACACTTCACCTAATTCAGAATGGATCTTTACTCTGTCTCAGGATGTGGGCACTGGGGCGGCCAGTACCACTATCGAAATACAACTTGATGATGTCTCGAACTGTCCCTGCCAGGTGACCCTTGACCAGGCGGGCGTTGGCCTCCCACAGCCACTCGGCCACGGCCACCTTGGCCACCAAGTCCTCAGGGACTTTGGGGGATGCCTCATTTGTCCCCTTCAGGGTGGTCTTGATGTCCCAGAGCAGGCACTGCAGCTCCCAGGGGAACGCGGTGGCTTCGTCACACGCGGCCACCAAGCGCTCCAGCAGCCCCAGGGCCGCCTCCACCCGCTGTCTCACCATGGCGGCCCTTGTTGCCTCACTGGCAGCCACCCTGGCCTCTCTCCTCACCTGGGCTCCATGCCCGGCCACCACCTCGGCCCCCTCCTCCCAGCCCAGGGCCTGACCCAGCTCCACCATGTTTTCCTGAGCTGTCCCATCACGGGCAGCCTCGTCCTGCAGCTCCCTGGCCCAGGCGGTGGCAGCTCTGTTGGCTGCCTTGGTGGCCAAATCCCTGCAGGCGTTGCGGAGCTTGGTGGCCGCCCTGGCCAGCTGGGCCCAGCTGTTCACAAGCGGAACCACCGACCTGTGCCACTTCCTGGCTGCCATTGTCACACGCTTCTGGGGGGGCCATGGGGGTTTCTCTACGACGAACAGGGCCTGGCTCAGGGAGGTGAAAGGGTCTTCATCATCGTAGGGGACATTGTGGCGCCACCAGGGGACTTCAATGCAGTCCCGGATGGCCTTGAGCTGCCAGCTGAATGACCATAGGTGCGAGTACATGTGCCTTGAGGGTGTGAGCAGCAGATTCATCTCATCACAACTGGGCAGGGTGGCCAGCAGCTCGCCCAGGATGGCCGCCATTGTGACCTGTGGTTGCAGCAGGGCCGGGGACAGCTGGGGAGGGGACAGGGGAGGTGTCAGGGAGCTGGTGCCATTTGTGGCCTCCTGGGGTTGCCCTGCGCCCCCAATGGGTTCCCTTTTGTCCCCTGCATCCCTCTGTCAGCCTCTTGTTCCGTCTGCCACCCCCTGCCCCTCCCTTCGCAGCCCCTCCTGCCCCCTGCCTGTCTGCTGTCCCCTCTGTCACCACCCTGCTCCCACTGCTGTCCTCTCTGCCACCCCCTGCCACCACATTCCTAGCCCCTGAAAACCCCTCCTGTCCTGTCTGTCACCTTCTGCCAGCCCCCATGTCCCCACCACCCCATGTCCCCCAAATTCCTCACTGCCCCCTCCCCATCATGTCTCCTCACCTGGCACCTCCCCCTCGCCTGCCACTGACTCTTGTCCCCTTTACGACCCCCTGTCCCCTCCTGCCACCCCCCAGGACCTCCCATCCCCCATTAGCCCATCCCCCCCAGTGTCCTCTCTGTCCCCCTCACCCCCCCCCCCGTTGCGCCTCTTGGGGATCCATGCTCACTGGGGACACTTTGGAGACGCTCTGGGGACACTCTGGGGGTCGAAGGAGCCTTGGGATGTCCTCGATGGCTCTTTGGCACTGCTTGGCCACCTCACAGGCACTGGGGCTGTTGGGACCATCAGTGAACAAGAATTCGATGGTGTCCCGAAGTGTCTTCCCCAGGTGATCCTTGGCCAGGCAGGCATTGGCCTCCCACAGCAGCTCAGCCACGGCCACCTTGGCCACCAAGTCCTCAGGGACAGTGGGGGGTGCCTCATCTGTCCCCTCCAGGGTGGCATCGATGTCCCTGAGCAGGCGCCGCAGCTCCTGGGGGAACGCGGTGGCTTCATCACACGCGGCCACCAAGCGCTCCAGCAGCCCCAGGGCCGCCTCCACCCGCTGTCTCACCATGGTGGCCCTTGTTGCCTCACTGGCAGCCACCCTGGCCCCTCTCCTCACCTGGGCTCCATGCCCGGCCACCACCTCAGCCTCCTCCTCCCAGCCCAGGGCCTGACCCAGCTCCATCATGTTTTCCTGAGCTGTCCCATCACGGGCAGCCTCGTCCCGCAGCTCCCTGGCCCAGGCGGTGGTTGTGGCAGCCCTGTCGGCCGCCTTGGTGGCCAAATCCCTGCAGGTGTTGTGGAGCTTGGTGGCCGCCCTGGCCAGCTGGGCCTATCTGTTCACAAGCACAGACACCGACCACTGCCATTTGCTGGCTGCCATTGTCACATTGTCGCAGGTGGTCCGTGGGGTGCTCTTGTAGGCGGCCAGGGAGGTGACAGGGCCATCATCAGAAGTGACATTGCAGTGCCACCAGGCGGCATCAAAGCGGTACAGGGTGATCTGGAGCTCCTTGGTGAAGTCCATCAGGTCCCAGTACAGGCAGCTTGGAGACAGGACCAGCAGCATCATCATGTCCAGACTGGGCAGGTTGTCCAGCAGCTCGCCCAGAGTGGCCACCACGGTGACCTGTGGCTGCAGCAGGGCTGGGGACAGTTGGGGAGGGGACAGGGGAGGTGTCAGGGACCTGGTGCCACTTACAGCCTACTGAGGTGGCCCCCTGCCCCCGAGGGGTCCCCTCTGTCACCTCCGTCCCTTTCTCAGCCTCTTGTTCCCTCCATTCCCCTGCCCCTCCCCTCGTAGCCCCTCCTGCACTGTGTCCCTCTGCTGTCCCCTCTTCCACTCTGCCTGCACACTGTTGCCCCTCTGCCACCCCCTACCACCGCACCCATAGCCTCTGCCACCTCCCATGTCCCCATCCCCCTATGTCACCCCATCCCCCACTGCCCCATCCCTCTCTGTGTCTCCTCCCCTTCTCCATCACGTCCCCACTTCCTGCCACTCCCTCCTGTCCCCTTTGCGATCCTCTGTACCCTACATCCTCCATTGCCCCCTTCCCCCTCCCTGTGCCTCCTCTCCCTGCCACGTGTCCCCTCTGTCCCCACGTCCCCCCGCGTCCCCCATCCCCCTGTCGCACCTCTTGGAGCTCCATGCTCACTGGGGAGACATTGGGGACACCTTGGGGACACTCTGGGGATCGAACAAGCCTTGGGATGTCCTCGATTGCTCTTTGGAACCACTCGGCCACGATGCGGCAACAGGGACTGTCGGGACCACAACTGAAATAGAAGTCAATGATGTCTTGAAGTGTCTCCCCCAGGTGATCCTTGACCAGGCGGGCGTTGGCCTCCCACAGCCACTCGGCCACAGCCACCTTGGCCACCAAGTCCTCGGGGACATTGGGGGACGCCTCATTTGTCCCCTTCAGGGTGGCCTCAATGTCCCCAACCCTGAGCTGCAGCTCCCGGGTGAACGCGGTGGTTTCGTCACACGCGGCCACCAAGCGCTCCAGCAGCCCCAGGGCCGCCTCTACCCACTGTCTCTCCATGGTGGCCCTTGTTGCCTCGCTGGCAGCAACCCTGGCCTCTCTCCTCACCTGGGCTCCATGCCCGGCCACCACCTCGGCCCCCTCTTCCCTGCCCAGGGCCTGACCCAGCTCCACCATGTTTTCCTGAGCTGTCCCATCATGGGCAGCCTCATCCTGCAGCTCCCTGGCCCGGGTGGTGGACGCCTCAGCAGCCACTTCCCTCCAGGTGTTGCGGAGCTCAGAGGCCTTCCTGGCCAGCTCGGCCCAGCTGTCCACAAGTGCAGCCACCAACCCCTGCCACTTGCTGGCCACCATTGTCACACGGTTCTGGGAGATCCATGGTGTGCTCTTGCAAGCAGCCAGGGCTTGGCTCAGGGAGGTGACAGGGTCATCATCATTCACGGTGACAAACCTCCTGTTTCTTGCCTGGCAGTTTCTGGGATGGGGCATCAGGAATGCATTTACTTGAGTGTCAGTGGCACTGCAGAGATGCACTTGATGCAAGAATCCTCTGAAATAACACAGGCAGACCACACTGACTCTGGAAAATGGCCTGTAAAGCTGGTGTCCCCATTTGGAGAAGCAAAATGTGCTATTTCTGATGGAGGTTCCTACTAACAGAGTCAGCCAATGGAACTGGTTCTCAAGGCGAGACCATTTGGATGTTGCAGTGGCTGTGGCAGCCCCAGGGTTTGGGTTTTTGGTTGGCATAGCAAAATGAGCTCTGAGCAGCATCTGTGGCAGGGAGGAAAGTGCCCCTGGAGCTGGGGCTGAGGCCCCGGGGTGGATGTGAGCCCGTGTGGGTGTGAAGGGAGCTGGCAGAGCGCTGAGTTTGCTTTCCCTGCAGGCTCGCGCTCTGATCCGGCAGAACGGGACCCCGCAGCTGCAGGAGCCCCAGCGCCTGTCGGCTCTGCTGCGGGACTGCCTCGAGTGCAGCCTGGAGCCGGACGAGGAGCGGCGCTGGGCTGCCCAGGAGCTGCTGCAGCTGAGGGCCAGGGGCTGCAGGGGAAGCAGCAGCGCCAGGGAGGGGTTTTCTTGTGGGGCCCCCTCCGACAGTCTCCAGTCTCGCTGCGTTCCACACGCAGAGCAAGCAGAATCCTCGCCTGCTGTGGCTTGGCAGCTCCTTTGGAGCTCATCTGGGCCTGGTGCCCCACAGCGAGCAGGGACATCTTCAAGCAGCTCAGGGGGCTCAGAGCCCTGCCTGACCTTGAGCTTGGATGTTTCCAGGGAGGAGGCACCTCCCACATCTCTGGGCACCTTCTGTCAGTGTTTCCCCACTCTGCTGGTTAAAAAATTCTTCCTTAGATCTAATCTGAGCCTGCTTCCCTCTCCTGAGTTTCAAATCATTTCCCTTTGTCCTGTTGCAACAGAGCCTGTGAGGAACTTGACTCTGGAAAGTAACAGTTCATTTCTTTCCTTTGTATCCTTAGGGCAGCACCCATTTTTATCATCAGCCAAGCCTCTCTCCAGCTTGACCCCTCTGATCACTGCAGCGAAGCAACTGAGGGAGCAGCGGAGGAGATGAAGCACTTGAGGACAGCTTTCAGTTACAGTAGTCAGGACAACTAGTTAGTTATGGTAGTTAGCAGTGGTAGTTAGTTATGGTAATTAGCACTGGTAGTTAGTTATGGTGGTTAGCACTAGTACTTATTTATGGCAGTTAGGACAGCCTGTTTGTTATGGCAGTCTTTTGAATAAAACTCTCTTAACCCTCAACTGCCTTGCCGTGTCCCTTCCTTCTCCCGCTGTGCCTCAGCTGCCCGGAGCAATGTGAGGGGAGAGCGGGCCCAGCCTGGCCCAGAGCTGAGCCCCAGCAGAGCCCTGGCAGAGCCCAGAGCAGCCTCGGCACCTGCAGAGTCAGCCTGGAAGGAGGCGCTTGGAGCCTTCTCGGCTGCACCCGGCTCTTGGTTACAAACTGGGTGTGCTGGAAAATGCCACCGGCTCTGCACGAGGACAGAAGGGGCCCGGGGAAGGCCCAAGTGCTCCATGCAAGGGAAAAACCTGCCCTGGGATTGTTATAAATAACTAGGCAGTGTTGCTTTTGCTATTATGTATTGACTTCTGCAATCTATTCTTAATCACACTGATTTTGATAGAGTACAGTTTGTAATCACTTTTAACTGCTTTTGCTATAGTATAATTTGTCAGCTTTTTGTGGCCAATGCCCTGGCCCCTGTGTAGCTCATATCCTCAGAACATAATTTATGGATGATATTTTAGTTTGTGGACAGTGTGAAAGACATACACTATAGTTTTGGCTTTTGAAAAACATTAAAGTGGATGCCATGTGTTGTGCATTGGAATGTTAACTTTTGCAGAAGTAGCTGTAGTTGCGAAATAATAACTAATGCTTTTATTTTTGTAAATAACTGACAATAACACTTCAGAGATATCTGTGAAATAGCTGATGTTCATTTAAAGAACTTGTGGAAATAGGTAAAACCGTCTGCATGGTCAGATAACATTTCAGGAAGGGATGTGATGAGGACCCCTGCCACTGACCCTTCCACTGTCAATAACTGTCACCTGCTGAAACCACAGAACAGGGGCCCTTGTGAGGGAGTGACACACAACCCTCAAAACAGCAATCCACGATTCCTGCACGTGCTCTAAAACGGCGAGTTGGGCATCAAACAAACCTAAAGAATTCCTAGAACAAGTAAACAAGTTCAAAGAAATGTTTGAACGTGTATAACCATTATGAAGACGTATTTGAACAATACAGTGGAAAAACTAGACAAGAAGAGTTGCTGTGGTTAACCGGTGTGCCTCTGGCCATTGCCAAGCACCCAGCGCTGTTACTGATTTGTCCCTTATTATTCCTTATTAAACTTTCAAAAATTCTAAAGAGTGAGGCTCCTTTCTCACAAAACCCAAGGTGCTCACCCCTTGTTCTTCCCCCAAAGCCAGGATTTGTCAATCCTACACTTTGTCTGGATGGAGGAGAAGGAGGCTGCGACGGAAAAGGAAGATGCACTGGTGTGGAGGCACATGGGAGTCTCAATCACCCACCTGTGGGGGACTGGTCTCCAATAAGAAGAACAGATTTCAAGGTTATGGTGAGAAGCTTGCTTCTCCTATAGATCTTTGCAGGCACATGCTGATTTATGGAAAATTGTTACCCCATTGGCCCGTTGGCCTAATTACCCTAGTTCAACCCATGTTACCCATCTTTGGTTAGTCCCTAGAATGTTCTCCCTCTCTGTCCCTCCATTGGCCCTAATTTACTGCATTCCTCTGCCCCTGTTTCCCCATTAGCTGACCCGACCCTTTACCCCTCCTTTGCACCATTTCCCCCCATATCCATTGGACCCTGGCCCTCAGCTCCACCCTCACTACCCCATATAAAAACCCCCTGTGCCCTCAGCTTGCACCCTGTCTTTGTCCCTGGGCCCTGTTCAGCTCTGTGCCCTGTTCCTGTACCAATAAACCCAGTTTGCTGCAGATCATACCCAGACCCATCCTGCCGACTTTGTCAGCTTTATAAAGCAGCCATGAGCTTTGGGCTCCAGAGTGCCGGACGCTCCAAGGGCCTCGGCAGCGCCAGGACACTCCAAACTGGGATGCCAGGCAGGGCAGGAGGAATCACTGCCCCTTTCCCCTCTCTGCTGCTCCATCTCCCAGCCCAGTATTGCTGCAGGACAGCCTCACTGCCAACGCCATCCTGCCAGGGATGGACTGGGGG
Organism: Melozone crissalis; assembly: GCF_028551555.1. Taxonomy (NCBI): domain Eukaryota; kingdom Metazoa; phylum Chordata; class Aves; order Passeriformes; family Passerellidae; genus Melozone; species Melozone crissalis. The sequence continues at coordinate 139,336 of NW_026536031.1, forward strand.
CATCTCCTTCCCCTGCCCTCTGGCATGGAGGCAAATCCCATCTTCTCCTTGTCCACCCTCCTTCCTCTGCTCATTCTGTCCTTCATCCATCCATGTTCCTTTCCCATCTCCTTCCTCCCTTGTTCCTTCTTGTTCCTTCCTCTCCTCCTGCCTTTTCCTTTTCCTTTCTCCCTGTCTCTTCCTCTCCTTGTCCTTCCTCCCCCAGGTCCTAAGTTGCGGACAGAGACCAGGGAGAACAAATCCCTGCCACAGAACCTCGTGGAAGAGGCCATTTGGAACGGCTCCACGGCTCAGGAATCCAACGGGGAGGAAATGCCCCAGAGATCCCTCATGAGGAGGGGCTGCAAACGCAGCCTGGGGAGCTGTGAGGAGGTAAAACCCCCCCTGTGCTGGGAAAGGTGTGGAGAATGTGAGAAGAGCTTCAGGCAGAGCTCAGCCTATACCTGGTGACTCCAAAGACGGCGATGTCGGATGCAGAGATCCGTGAGGATGCAGAGATCCCCCTGCAGATCAGTGGGCATCCAGAGATCCCCCGGCAGATCCATGGGGCTGCAGAGATCCCCCTGCACATCCACGGGGATACAGAGATCCCCCTGCAGATCCACGGGGATGCAGAGATCCCCCTGCAGATCCATAGGGATGCAGAGATCCCCCTGCAGATCCACGGGGATGCAGAGATCCCCCTGCAGATCCATAGGGATGCAGAGATCCCCCTGCAGATCCATGGGGATGCAGAGATCCCCCTGCAGATCCACGGGGATGCAGAGGTCCCCCTGCAGCCCCCGGAGCAGCCACGCTGCCGCACGGCGATGCCTGAGAGGAGGCTGTGACCCCGCGGGCAGAGGGCCCCGCTGGAGCAGCCTGTCCTGGCAGGGCTGACCCCGGGGCACAGTGACCCACGCTGCAGCACTTGGAGGGGGCTGTGCCCCGTGGGATGGACTCAGCTTGGAGAAGTTCCTGGAGAAGTCTCCGGTGGGAGAGAGCCCAGGGTGCAGCAGGGGAACGACTCCTGTCCCTGAGCAGAGGGAGAAGCCCCGGGGCATGAACTGAGCCCGGCCCCATTCCCTGTCCGCGGCACTGCCGGGGTAGGAAGTGCAGCTGGAAGGAGGGAGGCGTGGGGGACAGCTGGATTTAAGGGTCTCCACTTACTTCTCATTATCATGCTCTGAGTTTTTGGAGTTCTCTGTCAGAAATCTCTCCCCTCCCCTACTCATACACAGAGGTTTTGAGCCGTTTTTCCTTTTTGAGGGAAATCAAAGCGATGCACTGATGCTCCTAATTAGGGATAGGAGAAGTGAGGCTCCAGGGCTTCCCGCTGAGCCGGAGCCACCGGAGCCGCAGTGCCGGGAAAGCCGTGGCGGGAGGTGCGGAGAATTTTTTTTCTGTTTTCACCTCAATCCCCTCGGGCCCGGGCCCGTTCTAGGGCTGCTCCTCAGCTCCGGCTCTGCCCTCACGCAGCCCAGGGGGCCCTGAGAGCGCGGGGCGGGTCTGTGCCGTGTGCAGAGCCCGCCCCTGTCTGGGATTGGGCGATGGTGGCGTCAGTCGTGGTTGTGGCGCGCTGATTGGTGGGAGCGGGGCAGAGCAGGGTCCCGGGGGCGGGCTGAGGGCGGCCGTGGCTGGGCAGCGGCGCGGATGTGGGAGCGTGTGTGCGGTGCCGTGAGCGGCGGCAGCGGCCGGAGCGCGGTGAGGCGGCGGCGGAGCTCGGAGGCGGCCGCAGCGCAGGTGGGAGCCGCGCTGGGTTGTGCGGGGACTCGGGGCTGGCTGCGGGCCTCGGGGGCGGCAGGGGGCTCGGGCGGGTTCGTTGTGCCGTGTGGGTCCCGTGTTGCCGCTGGCGTGAGGGCGCTGCGGGAGCGGCTGCCCGCGGTCTCCTTGCGGCCGCTGCCTCGGCTGGAGCCGCTGCCGGAGCAGCGCTTGTTATGAACAAAATTCGGGTAATATTTTTTTTGTGAGAAAAAAAGTTACAAAAAGCAGCCAGACCACGGGTAGCTGCTGAAGTTCTTCGTGTTTTGTTATTGTAATCACGAGTCGTTGTGGCTAATCGCTCCTTTTGTATCAGCAGAGCCTCGCCCGAGGCTAAGTTGTACCTTTCCCAGAAGGGTGGGAACCTTCCCGAACAGTAGAAGGTGGGGGGGGCTATGCAAAGTGACTCCAAGACCACAATGCAGCATGGGTCCCCCGGTGTACGGAGAAAACCCCAAAACAACGAGCCACCTAAGAGTTGAGAGACTGGAGTGATGTCTAGACGTGAAGAGCCGAATGCTGAACCTGCAGAGATGCAAAACACCTTCAGAGCCTCTCGCCCTGACCAAGAGAGACGACCCCGGCGGTGAGACGAGGCTGACTGAGCCGGCAAAGGTACCATCTGACGGGATCAGCAGGCCCTAAAGGCTCCCACGAGGACTTGATCCCCAGCTCTGCCCCTTGCGGACAGAGCTGCGCATATCCTCCTTCTCTGAGTCGCTTTGGGAGAGACGACGGAGACTGCAGACCCGTCGAGCCACCCATTCCTGAGCTGATCACTTTTAATAAAGGCATTGAAAAGGAGAAGAAGTCTCCTGGCCCTGTTTATTTCAGCGCTGGCTCGGCCCGGTTGCTGTGGCTGGGACAGAGGGGGCTGCCCCGTGCCCGGGGCTGTGCGGGGAAATTGCCGTGGCCGGAGGTGTCTGTGCGCAGAGGAGACAGAGGAGTCCTGTAAAAGTGACTTTATTGCTGAGCAGAGGGAGAGGCCGTGGGGCATTTGCCGTGCGCTCTCTGCCATTGTTGTAGTTCGCAGCCTCCTTTTTATCCTCATTTTCCCGGCTTCATCTCCCTCTCCCTTTGCCCACTGGCTGAGGTGCTTGGAAGGTTCAGACGTCCCGGTCCGCCAACTGCATGTCCGTGTTAATTTGCACCCCCACTTTTGTATAACAGCCGATATTCACGTCTGTGTTAAGTCTTTCTTCTTCTGGAAGTTCAGGAATTTAGCAGGTCTTTCTGTGAGCAGCAATCCATGTTAATTAGTAACATTTATTGTAGCTGATGGTTTCGCCCTTGCTTCCTGATCTGCAAATCCTTGACCCCTCCCTCAGCTGCTGAATGAGCTGCACTCTCAAGGTGTGGAGCATGGTAAAAAGATAAGAGTTGCTGTTGCACATCAGAGGAGAAACAGCATTCGTTTAACCCATGGTCTGCCAGGGAGCCACAAAACCGTGGCCCATTCCCATCCTTTCCACGTTTGGCTGGAGCATGAGGTGCTTTCTTACTTCCTTTGTTATCTGTTTCACCACTTTTTCTTTGTCATCTCTTTGCCAACAGCAGTTTGAGTCATTTAATTTTCCACAAACTCCTCTCTTTTTCTGCTAACAGATGATCTGATCCCATCCCATGGTTAAGTGTTGTGTTCCTCATTTCAGTGGGCTGGTCAGCAGGAAGGTCAGGAGCTGGAGCTGCCTGGTTGGTTGTTATTGCGAGGACAGCTTGTAATCTAATGATGCCATTGAAATGAGAAATGGGTTCTGTGGCTCCTGATATGAATTGGTTCGGGTTCCCAGGGGCTGGTCCATGGTGTTGTAGGATTTGTTCTGCTGGCCGTTCATCTTTTCCCCATTGTGGGCACTCTCTTCAGCCAAGACTTCATCAATTTACCTCTTTTCTCTAATTGAATCATGAAATACTTGGATTCCCAACTGACTTCCCTGAACTTGTGGCAGCAAGAATTTCTCGGTGCTCTAATCCACCCTATATAACACAGACAGTGACAGCACATATTGGAGTGGGCAGAGGGATGATTCCCCCCCATTTGTTTATAGTGAAGTTTTCCCAACATTCTCCATTTGCTGTTTCCCTTTGCAGCTTCACCCGTTTGTGTTGCAGGGTCAGATATCCTCCCCCTGGGCTCTGCCTTGAGCTGTGCAAATTCCATCAGTGCAAGCAGGCAGAGCTTGGGGTGAGGGGCAGAGGGAATCAGCCCAATTCCTGCCCCGGGCAAGAGACCCAGGTGCATTGTCCACACTTTGCCCAGCAGTGTTCATTTGCATTTCTAAAGCTCCTCTGGAGGCTGCCTGGAATGGAGCTTCTCTTCCAGGGCAGCCATCTGGTGAGTCACATGTGGCCCCCCAAGAATCTGCTGTGTTTTAAAAAAAAGTATTAACTATTTACAAGTTCAAAGTATTACGGTTAAAGCTCTTCAGTTCTACAAATGCCCCATAAAGGAGAACTTGGAAAAACCCAGACCAAAAATTGATTCTCACACTTCTGTCCCAAACCCACCTGACAATATAAAGTGGGAATTTTTATAAAAAATTATTATCATGTTGTTATCTTATCACTGAAACTGCAGGGAAAACAAAAACTCTCCAAGAATCTCTTTAGTGTTAGAGAGTCAAGGCATTCCTTGGTTCTGGCCAGGATGTGCAACAGAAATAATTTCTTTCACAAATAGCCCGGCTGTGCAGAGAAAATCATTCCATGCCATGTGAGTTTTACTCGATTTTCCTAGACTTTATGTAGTCTGAACCAGTCTAAATCCAATGCTTTAATGTTCCTTGTTCCCAATTGTGTAAGTTTTTAGCATTTGGTTTCCTGTTGGACCTGGATTTCTTCCCCTCTGATGTGAATTCGGTCCACACTCCTGGATTTCCTTCTCAGCCTTTTCCAGCCCAGGTGTCTCCAGCTCTGCTGGGGGCAGTGTCTGGGGTAGCTGTTGGTTGCTGCTTGCTGCTGGGCAATGTTGATGTTTTGTTGCTGGTCGTTATCTCTGTGGGTGTCTTTTGGGCTGTTCCCAGTGTGTTCGGATGTTAAACTCATCTCCATTGAGTGGTGTAACATCCCTTAAATAAAACCTTTAAATTCCTTTCCCAAAGGCAAACCTTTGAGTAGAGAAACCTTTCTGAGCAGAGAAATAAGGTTTGAAACAACCGAAATCGGTACATTTTGCAGCAGTGCAATGGCAGGCAGCCCAGAGTGTGGGTGTCAGTGAGCCCCAGGGTGGAATTTTGCCGTGGTGTTCCCCAGCAGCTGTGGCAGTGCAGGCCCAGCCAGCGCTGAAGCTGCAGCAGTGGCAGCAAGGCTTGGCCCCAGTGGCTGGAGATGGCAGAGGAGGGTGGCCAGGATTGCAGAGGATTCCAGGTGAGGATCTGTGGGCAGGCGCAGGGGCTTGGCCCGCTGTGGAGCCCTGGCTGCTGCTGCGTTGCCTTCAGGGCAGGCTCAGGGGCGGCCTCCCATCCTCCTGCTGCAGGCGGGAAGTGCAAATCTGCGGGGCTTCAGAGCCCTTGAGGCCAGGCTGAGGGGTCCCCCTGTGTTGAGCTGTGCTGGCGGCTGTTTGTGGCCTCGGGGACACTTGGCATGGGCCCCTTGGCCACCAGTGGTGCTGCTTTGCACTCCTTAGGCAGGAGCCGATGTCCTGGCTGGGTGTTGGCAGCAGCAAAGTGCCAGGGCAGGCTCAGTGCCAGCCCAGCTTCCTGTGGGAGAATGTGCCTTGATATCTGCTCCAGTGGTTGCTGAAGCAGTGAGAATTGCTTTTGCCCCCCTGTTTGGTGCCATGGTGTCAGCAGAAGATATTGAAGCCTTCCTGCTCAGGGCATTTCAGTGCCAGGCTCTCACAAGCACCCACAGCTCTGCGGGTTGAGCTGAGCATGGGGCGGTGACCTGTGCTGTGTCTGATTCCCCTTCCTTAATAACCGCCTGTCTTGTAGCTCTTTTCCCTTCTGCTGCCCTTGCAGAGCCATCCACAAACACATTTTCTCCCTCAGGCCAGGGAATGTCCCATCAATCTGTCCCAGCCTGGGTCTGGAGCTCTGTCCCTTGAGTGCAGTCCTGGGTTCCTTGCCAGCCCCTCTCCAGGCTGTTCCAACAGGAGGCTGGGTTAAACCCTTGCCCTGTCCTCAGTTCGAAATCCTCCTGTGCCATTGAACAAGTTTCATACTGTAATAACTGAGCCCTGCTCATCCATTTAGAGGCTCTTTTGGTTATCAGAGCTTTAACTTGATGCCAGACTTGAAGTATAGGAGGTCCTATATAGGATTAAACATTTTAGCACAAGAATTCCTTTGGCAAGACCCTGTTTAACATCCACCTGTAATTCAAATTCTTTTTCCCTGTCTGGAAGGCCCAGGCCACCCACCTCAGTTAATCTTCATTTTAACACTTGAAAATTCTGTGTTTCCTCCTGCTGTGTATCCATCCAGTTTGTTGACTGGCAGGATAGGAGTGTTGTAGGGAGACATCCCTGGCTCCAAAAGCCCTGCCTTTAACAGGGACTCAGTACCAGGCTGTGAGCCCTTCCTTCCCTCTCTTGGAACAGGATATTGCTCCTCCTCGTTGCTTTAAAGTAATTTGTGGAGGCTCCATATCTAATTTTCCCCATTTCCGCGAAGCTGCCTACACTTCTGGGTTCACTTCAGCATAGGCCTTTTCAATCTTTTCACACAAACGTAGAACAGAACTGACCTCTGCAACCCCTTTTACAGTATTAAAATCCAACTCTCAAATTCCTTCCTAGGTAATTACAATCACAGGAGGAAGAAAAATAAATTCATTTTATTCAAACCTATGCTCCACAGCTTCTAGTAGTAGTTGAACAAATCATACCTGCACATCTTTCCCACTCATTCCCTTAAAAATTAAAATATTCCTTTACTATTTTCCCCCTTAGGTCTAAGATTCAGAGTGGATTGAGAGGCCCCTGTGTCCATCAGAAAATGCCTCCTCTCAATGCACACCCACCCTGAATGTTCTCAAGGGCTGCAGTGTGGAGGGTCCCTGATGTGATGGGAGCTGTGCCAGCCCTGCCAATCCATGTCCATCAAGGGGTGGACTTGCTGGTCCTGAGGGTGCTGCTGTCTGTGCTTGCAGTGTCCTTGTGCCCTGCAGCTGGAGCCCTGGTTCCTTGCCAGGGGCTGTTTGGGTGGGCTCTCCCCTGGTGAGGAGGGCAATGCCTCTGCCAGGTGCTTGTGGCCGAGCCCATGTCCTGGGTGCTGGGGCCCCCTTGGGCCCTGGGGTTGATCCCTTGGGGGCTGTAGGAACTGTGCCCTGGCCTTTGCCTTCAGTTTGGCCTTTTGCTGCTCCTTTCTTGCATTCACCTGCTGTGCCTTTGTGCCCAAGTGCTGCAGGGCCTTCTTGTGCCCCTCCTGCAGCCCCCTCAGTGCCTGTGGGTGCTTGTCTTGCTTTACAAGAGAGGTGTCTGCTCGGGAAGGCAGAAAAAGCCTCTCTTGGAATGGAGAATGCAAACCCCTTCCCTCTTAATTTTTAGACTAGTGAAATGAAGGGGCTCTCAGGCAAAGATATGGGAATAGGAATACCAGTTCTTTACTAGTGTGTATAATAAAGCAAACAAACACCAACAGCTGCGGCACTGAGAACAAACAGAGCCCGGACCCAGTCCCGGCCTTTGGGCTGCGGCGCTTTGCCCTTGGGTGCAGTTCCGGGCACGGCCGGCAGGGGCGCTGGTGGCTCCCGCGAGGCGGGGCAGCGCATCCTTCCCATGGGAACCTCTCTGAACGGAAATAGAGCAATCCCTTCAGCTAACTCTTTCACTTTTTTACCTTCTATGGCCTTTCTCTCATGTTTTGAGAAAGAATTTGGAGAGGGCTGCCTTTTAACTGAGCTGCTAGTGTTTTGATATGGTGCTTCCTCTCGAGAGAGACAGAGTTTCCTTGAACAGCCGGAGCTGTGGTTACTGAGGGGACGTAACTCAGAGCAGGACGGGGTCAGGGGAGGATATCCCGCTGAGGCTGGGTAGGATTGTGGGCAGGGTCTGCTGCTGGAATCGGCAGAGGGGGATCTTCCCGTGGAGCCCGAGGCGGAGCGTGGGTAGCCCCCACATGGCTGATGGCGGCTGATCCGGCAGCTGCCGGCAGAGCAAAGGCAGGTGGGAGAGCCCGGCAGCAGCGGCGGTGCCCAGCGCAGGTGGCACGGGCAGGGCAGCCGGGGATGGGATGGCTGGGACCCCCCCTGGGTGCGGTGGGCGCGGTGACCTCGGAGCAGGCGGCAGGACAGAGCAACCCCCATCTTCCCCAGCACGGCCGGCAGAGCGGCCGCGGGCCAGGCAGTGGGAGCAGGGCACACAAATTGAGCGACAGCGCCGGGGCAGGTGGAGCTGCCCTGGGCAGTGAGGCCACACCTGGGATGGAAACCGGGGCAGGCGGAGCTGAGGCGGGCAGCGAGCCGGGACCCGGGACAGGCGCCTCGGCCGCGAACAGAGGGGGCAAGACCTGTAGAGGATCCCACTCTCTTTATGATTTTTCCTCTTGCTCCCTTCCCCTTCATTTCCCCTTTTTTCTTTTCTTGTTTTTTTTTTCTCGGGGCTTTCTGATACTTTAAAGATTTTTATTCTCCTAAAATCTCCTGTCTTACATATGGCATATTCTCTTTCTTCTAGATTAATTGGGTTTTTTTTACAAATAAATCCAGAGCCTAGCAAATCTAAACTTCTGCTTTGATACTTTGAAATGGCCAACGAGCTAAGTCATGACCTCCTAATGTTGTTTCTCTCATCACCTTTTTATTTATCCTTTGGCAAATTAAGGATACATCCTAAATCCAAAAATCCCAGTGCACCCATAGTTCCTTAAAAAATGATCACACAAAGCTTGAGTACCCCAGTGGGTTTTCTGATGCCTGTCTTCTAATATTTTCCTATTAAGCACATTTTATTAAGTAATTGTCTTCCATCAAGAAGTTTCCATTTCCCTGATTTATCTTGTTCACTTCCTGTCTTGTTTAATTCTTTTTTCTTGGCTTCCCTAAACTTTGGAATTTCCAGATTTTCCTGGTTTGGAGTTAATATTAACATAACTCTTTCACCTCCATTTTCTGCTGCATCCTTAGCTTCGTGATCTGCCAAATTATTTCCTCTCCTTTCTGGGGTCTTTCCCTTTTGGAGTTCCCTAATATGTTCTATAGCTATCTCTTTTGGGTAATTGTAATGCCTCTAAAATAAGTTCCTCATGTACTAGTCCTTTTCTTCTTGAATTAAGTCATCTTTTTCCTTTCCAAATTTTTTAAAGGTATGTACTACTCTAAAGGCATACCTTGAATCAGTATGTATAGTTCCTTTATTTTGTGTTAAATATTCTAGTGCTCTTTTTAAAGTATATAATTCACAAGTTTGAGCTTACTAGTTAAAGGTTAATTTCCCTTTTTCCATAGTTTGCATGTTTTTCCCATCAACTTGTACATACCCTGTATTTTCTCCTTTTGCAAGGAGGTGTATCTCTGTTAGCTAACATAACTCCCAAAGGACTATTTTTTTCCTTTTTTTCCCCTGTATGCAGCTTACTGGTTTTTGATCTCATTTTTCAAGATTTTATCTATCATCTTCTGTTTCTGATTTTTACTTTCACTAAACAACCTAAATACAACTTTTCTTTCAACTACACACAGAAAAATAAAAAAGTTTTTTCTCACACTACTTTCAGTACAATACACCTCCCTCCAAGGAGATACAGTGAAGCTTAAAATGCACAATCCACATTACCTTTACATTCATTCGTTTGCATTCACTCACTTTTATTTCTCACTCACTTCCACACATTCTTTCCCACCCTCAGGACACAGAGTGGATCCCTGTTGACAGAGAATCGCGGGTCCCTGTGGCCCCCCTCACCTTGGGGTGGCCTCTGGGTCTCAGTATCTCCGGGCCTCCTGGGAGGGCCCTGACTCTGCTGCCTCCGGTGCCCGTTCACCTGTGAGGCTGATTTGTGTGTCACTCACACTCTTTAGCCACGGCCCCCTCACACGCCCTGGGGACAATGGCCCCTTTGCAGGTCACCTGTGCCTTATGCCACAGCCCCCACACGCCCAGGAGAACAATGGCTTATTTGTGGGTCACACACTCCTCTTTCCACAGCCCCCCTTCCCACCCGCCCGGGAAGCTGAGGCAGATTTTGTGTGTGACTCACTCTCACACACAACAAGACAACAATAAGGTACCTTTTGTTATAAATGATCAAATCGAGAGCCAAACTTATAAGAAAATTTAGCAAAGATTTATTAATTTGTCTGTGCGACTGAAGTTCGGTTGTCAAAACCAGCACAGCCAAGGGTCAGCGTCGAGCCCGGGTTTGGTGCTGGGTGAACACGGATCTGAGCTCCGAATGTCAGAGTCTCCCCCTGTTCACAAATGCTGCCTGACACAGCGAGTTCTTTTTCAGTTTATTCTGCCCGAGGCAGAGATGACCGAATGTTCTTTGTGTCTCTTCCCATGCATAACCGTGTCTTTACCTGTGCAGAGGTGGACAAAGACTCAGTCCAGGTGTCTGATGTTGTCAGTAGACTCCAGGGAAGTCAGCATTCACATGCATCAGGGTCGGGCTGTGGATCATCTTGGTAGCTGTATAATCATCGAGGCAATAATCACTCTTGGGTGGCCATGGTGACCCGGGGAAGCCAGCGATTATCGCCCTGGAAGCTTCTATGCTTTCATTAAAAACCCTGATGTTTATCTCAACCAAGTCCAGGAGCTAGATGTATATGAATAAGACAGTGCTGCCGGCCAGGATGGTCAAGAGACTTAGTGTGGATTTTTACAATATTTTATACATTAATAGCATGAATTATCTCTACCATATACTACACTTTCACATCACCTATTCCAAGTTTAGGTGTTTCTGGCCAGTCCCTGTGCTCTTGTATATCCCTCAACCCAGCTGTGTTGTCCAACCCCAGATGCTCTTGAGCATATCCTCAATCTGGCAGAATTCTGCCCAACCCTGGATGCTCTTGGAATGTTAATTCCTCAACCCAGCAGGTTTTAATTCTGGATGCTCTTGGGCTCTCTTATCCCTCAATCCTGCAGAATTTTTAGGAGCCCCTTTTGTCCTGTTTCCTAGTGGATTTGGCTCAGAAACTCCTCTGCTCCCTTCCTCCGAGGGGTCCAGCCCCTCTCTGAGACCCAGTCCCAGTTACCCCGGGGGATTCTCTCACTCCTCTTATCACTCGCTGTGTCTCTTTACTGGCTGCTTCCCTCGAGGAAAGTTGGAAACGCAGTGTGGGAGACTCCAGCACTCACTTGGCAGGTCTGGGACAACCAGCCCTCGTCTCATTCACAGCCCAGAGCAGAGAATGAGGGGAGAAGGGAGCCCGGGAGCCCAAACAGCCCCGGCATCCCGAAATGGGGAGAGGGAAGCAGGGGGAGCTTTTGGCATTGCTGGGACTGCCAGCAGCCTGGGCAGGGCGGGCACTGAGGAGAAGGGGGACCCCCAATCCAAGCGTGACCCCAGCAGATGGGACAGGGGGAACCCCCGAACACCAGAGGGGAGGGACCAGGGATGGGGAACTCCTGGGAGGCTTTTTCAGGGCTGAATCTTGGATGTTTGGGAGGTTTTTCTGGAGCCCTGATGGCCAGTGACTTGTAGAGATGGACTTGGGCAGAGGGACGTTCAAACTCAATGTGTGTTGGGGAAGATGAAACAGGAAAGCCTTATAAATAAGATTGTGTGGCAAAAGATTTTGTGAAAATAAAAAGTATAAGGAAGATTAAAATGAAAGCAAGCTCTGAGATAGCTCAGTTAGTGAACAACTGGAAAACAATGGTGTGACCCAACTGAAGGTAATCCCCTTTTGATGAAACTATTCCCTCTGCTTGCAGAGAGATCCAAGGGTCAGAGCAGACCTTACTAGCTCAATAGAAGGGGTCCAAAGAGGAGTTTTTAGGGTGTAAAATGTAACACAGTATGGTGATGTAATGATTCTTACAGGCTATATGTAAATGCTCTAGGATTTGTATCTTGTACTAGATTGGTTAGTGAGAAATAGAATATTCAAAAGAGAAGAAGATTGATTGTATTGTAACGGGACCCTTACTCTCTTATGCTCTTCTCCTCTTACTCTCTTACCCTCTCATCCTCTCTACCCCTCTCTTCTCTCAGGCCTGCTCCGAGCTGTGTCTGGCAGCTCCCAGCAGGGCCCTGCGCCCAAGCCCTTTGCAATAAAGTGCAAGTTCCATGCCCTGACTGCAGAGATCTCTCATCTCCGTCCATCCCGACCGTCCTACCCCCGACGCTCCTACAAACGCGCTCATCCCTTGTTTTCCCCAAACCAGGATTTCCCATTGCCAACCCCAGGGAGGCTGCGAGGAAGAGGAAGATGCCCCGGGACACTGAGGCAGGTGAGGACGAAGTCAGTGCCCCTTTCCCCTCTGTGCTGCTCCATCTCCCAGCCCAGCACGGCCCCGGCTGCAGCTCAGCCCTGGGGGTTCTCCTTGCCCTTGCCTGTGGCACGGAGGCAAATCCCATCCTGTCCTTGTCCTTCCTCCCCCAGAGCAGGAGCTGAGCATGGAGAGCAGGGAGGACAAATGCCCGCGGCAGAACCTGGTGGAAGAGGCCGTTTTGAGCGGCTCCACGGCGCAGGAAGCCAACGGGGAGGAAAAGCCCCGGAGATGCCGCACGAGGAGGGGCTGCAAACGCAGCCGGCGGGGATCTGAGGGGGAAAGAGCCAGCCTGGGCCGGGAAGGCGGCCGGAGACGGAGCCAGAGCTCGGAGCTGGTGCTCCATGAGCAGCTCCATGATGGGGAGAAGCCCCACATGTGCGTGGAGTGTGGGAAGAACTTCAGGTGGAGCTCTGACCTGATTGTGCACCAGCGGAGCCACACTGGGGAACGGCCCTACGAGTGTGGGGAGTGCGGGAAGAGCTTCAGCCAGAGCTCCAACCTGATCAGGCACCAGAGGATCCACACTGGGGAGAGGCCTTACGAGTGTGGGGAGTGTGGAAAGAGCTTCAGCCAGAGCTCCAGCCTGATTACGCACCAGAGGATCCACACTGGGGAGAGGCCCTACGAGTGTTCCAAGTGTGGGAAGAGGTTTCAGACCAGCTCCGATCTCCTCCAGCACTATCAGATTCACAGAGAGGAGAGGCCCTTCCAATGCCCCGACTGCGGGAAGGGATTCAAGCGCAACTCCACTCTTGTCACCCACCGGCGCACCCACACTGGGGAGAGGCTCTACGAGTGTGATAAATGCAGGAAGAGGTTTAAGACCAGCTCCTGTCTCCTCCAGCACTATTGGATTCACACAGAGGAGAGGCCCTTCCGCTGCCCCGACTGCGGGAAGGGATTCAAGCAAAACTCCCACCTCATCAGGCACCGGCGCATCCACACTGGGGAGAGGCCCTACGAGTGTCCCCAGTGTGGGAAGAGCTTCTCCAGGAGCTCTCACTTGACCCGACACCAACGGAGGCACCGGTAAGGGAAGCCCTGCGAGTGCCCCGAGTGCGGGCAGAGCTTCGTGCGCTGCTCCAGCTCCATCCCCCACTGGAGGAGGCACTTTGGGCACTGCCCAGGTGAGCCACATTCTCTGTGATCCATGTTGAGAACACAGCTGGCTGCTTCACCTTTTAATTTCACCTTAATTTTTTTCTATTCTCCATCTCTTTGCACTGCAAAAGCCAAGAGGAATAGATCTGTCACCTCCAAACCACTCAAATCCCAGTGAAAACAGCTCAATCTTACCCCAAAAAGAGCTCAAACCCACCTCAAAAAACTCAGTCTCATGCCAAACTCACTCGATTCCGCAGCCATCAGGCTGACATGAGGCTGGGAGGTGATTTAGAGTTGTGGGATCTCAATTAGAGTGGTGGGATGGAGATTGTGTGGGGCTGGGTGTGTGGGATGTATTTGACAGCAAATAAAACTCTGAGACTTACTGATTTCTCTCCTGTTCATGTTCAGTCTGTTGCAGTTCTGTTTGCAGAGTGCCGCCTTCTCAGCTCATTGTCTTTGTGTCCCCTTTTCTCTCCTGCCTCTCTTTGCCTGCTCTGTTTCTCTCCTGGACCCACGGACCACCAGAGACCCTGCCCTGATTTAATTGATCCCTCCCCTGATTTAATTCACCCCTGCCACCAAAGACCCTCCCCTGATTTAGTTGACCTTTCCCTGATTTAATTGACCCCTCCCCTGAATTGACCCCTCCCCTGATTTAATTTACCCTTTCCCTGTTTTAATTCCCCTTCCCCTGATGTAATTGACCCCTGCCCTGATTTAGATGACCCCTCTGTCCTCACAGACCCTCCCCTGATTATTTATTATTTTATTTCCCAATTATTATTTTAATTCCCGGTCCCAGGAGCTGAAGTCCTGAAGGCTGGCAGGGAAATGTCTCTGTAGGATTTTGCTCCGTTTCCCTTCAAGGGCAGGAACATCTTTTCCTGGATGGGAGCTGGAATTGCAGACTTTTGGAATGTGTGCAGGGCAACACGGACTGGGATCAAACATGGACTGGGATCAAATAGGGGTTGGGATCAAATATGGACTAGGATCAAACAGGGACTTGGATCAACTATTGATTGGAATACTACAGTGTGGGATAAACTGGACTGAGCTTATATAGACTGAGATCAAATACAGGCTGGGATCAAATATGAATTGGGATAAAAAATGGACTGGGGTCAAATATGGACTAAAATCAACTATGGTCTGGGATAAACAGGACTGGGATCAAATCAGGACTGGGATCAACTTTGGACTGGGATCAAATATGCCCTGGATCAAATATGACAGATTTTATGGACTGGGATCAAATATGGACTAGGATAAGCTATGGACTGGGATCAAATATGGATTGGTATCAAATGGACTGGGTTCCTACAGACTGGGATGAACTGGACTGAGATTATATAGATGTCGTGGTTTGAGAGGAAGTTAGTTTTCTGGGATATGAAGTGGTCAGGCCAATAGGTGCTCACATTTGAATACTGGCACCTCGTTTGGCCGCTGGGGACATTGGATACGCCTCTGAGAACTCAGGGGTTAAAAAGCAGAGCACTCCCGGGGGAAGCTCTCTTGGGTTCCAGCGAGGGAAGCAGGTCGGGCCTACCCTGCCCAGCTCCTGGCTGGTTTGGGGCTGGGTGAGGTAGGCCTGGCCCGAGGATGGAAGGGTGGAAGAGCCCCGAGAGGCATCAGGCAGCCACAACTCCCCCCCAGGACACAGAGAGAGAGAGACAGAGAGCGCCTGTGCCACCGTGAAATTTGATATCCTGTGCTGGCAGCAAAGCCCGGCTGGTGGAGAAGGGCAGGGGGATGCAGCGAGAAGGGGTCCGGCAGCTGTGGGAGCTTTGGATGGGCAGAGCCCGAGCTTTTAACCCTTTTCGGACAAGGAAAACTTTGCAGAACATTAACCTTTCTGTGGAGGATTTTATTAAGAGTTGGTTATCTGAGAAAGGCCATACTGACATAATGCCACTGGTTAAACTTGAAAGGGAGGTCAGCAGTCTCTGATTCAGTGACTGCTGACAAGCAAGAATGCCGGATGGCCTTGCTGCAACATGAGGAAAGGGAGGTGAGATTAGTCCTGAATATCTGCAGAATGTAACAGAAGAATAAGCACAAGAATGTAGAAGTAGGTGTAGTTGCTGATATGTAACTAACCAATCCTGAGCTCAACTTTTGCAATATGTATGAAGCTTATTAAGAACTGTATTTAACCCGCCGTATTCGATCAATAAATTGGACTTGGATGAACCAACTGGTGTCTGGGTCTCCTTCCTCCGACAAATGGTGGAGAATGCGGGCAACCCCCTGAACGCTTGCTTTCTTGGATTACAAAGAAACTCGCCACGGTTGGGGAAGTTGGGTGAGAGTCCTTGCAGCCGGGACGGTGCCGGATTTTAAAAGCACCCTTGAGGATCACAACGGTGACTCAAGTCTCTACGTGTCGCAGGAGCCTGGAAGGGCTGCAACAGCGCGCGCTGATATATAGGTATGGATAGGCAAGCGACATACGACCTCTTCTCCTCATATTTAGAAAGGCGAGGAGTAAAAGGGGTAGATTTAAAAAAGGAGTTACCAGGGTTATTAGCTTATGGTCATTCTAAAGGAATTTTTGCTAATCCACATACAGTTCGTGAGATAGCAGAGTGGAAAAAGTTTGGGGATATCCTGTGGGATGCAGTGTTAGATGATGATAAGTCAGCAAAGAAATTTGGCAAGTTATGGCGGGTGGTATATAACACGTTGCTTCAGCAGGTCTCTGAGAGAAAGGCAGCAGAAAGGGCAACAGAAGCTTATAAGAAGAATATAGGGTATGGTCGTGAGGATGATCCCCTGGCACCTTCTGTAACTCAGATACTTATGCCTAAGAGTCCCCAGCAGAGTGATGTGCAGGATTTTCCTATAGATAGTGTGGAACCGTCTGCACCTTTACTGTTGGGGGAGGAGGGCAGGCTGGATGGTGGAGGAAAGAGCTCGCCTCCGCTGCCAGCTTCAGGCGGGTTGGATGGTGGGGGTGGGAGCAAGCCAGTTTCACCTCCGCCTCCAGCTTTGCCTCCGCCGCTTCCCCCGTGAGAGTCGGCTTCAGTGGGGGGGTCGCTTCCCCCGCGCGAGCCAGCTCCGGTTTCACCTTCGGCTTCGGTGGGGGGGGGGCGCTTCCCCCGCGCGAGCCGGCTCCGGCTTCACCGGCTTTGCCTCCGCCGCTTCCCCAGAATGAGTCAGCTCCGGCGGGGGAGGGGCCGATTCCCCCGCCGGAAACCTCGGTCTCGGTACCGAAGTGCCAGCAGCATAGCACCCTTAAAAAGTCAGATCCTATCCCGGGGGCACACAGTGACCTATTGGGGGAGATGGCTAAGCAGAGAAGGGAAGCTTGGGCTGCTGTGGCAAAAGAAGTAAAGCAAATGGGGGATGGCGAGGCGATGGAAGTAGCCTCTAGTCTTGCATGTCCGGTTACATATACACCACAATATGATGCACAGGGGAACCTTACGCATAATATAGCAGCCTATGAGCCTTTAGACTGGAAGATGTTAGCTCAATTACGTTCTACGGTTAGTTAGTTTGGAGTAAAGAGTGAACCTGTTAGGCAAATGCAAGAGTGTTGGCTACTTTAGGGGCAAATTGGACTATTGAGGAAGCTTTAGAGTGAATGGCATTAATGCCAACAGCTTCACAGGCATTTATAGCAGAAACTTTAAAGGAATTAGGATTAGGGTTACAAAAGCAAGCAGAGTCTACTCAAAATCAGGTGTTAGCTGCTCAGAATCAGGTGTTAGCTGCTCTTGCTCCTCTCCGAAGCGGCTCACTGGCGGACACGCAGAGCTCGAGACCGTTCATCAAGTGTTACCGATGCGGCAATGAGGGACATACGCGCCCAGACACAAGTAGCCGCCGTGACATCGGAGACACCAGCTGCCGACGCAACATCGCTGTTACCTCCTGTCTGCAACCAGCCACAGCAGGGAGCCTCGGTTTGGACTTAGCAGCAGCAGTAGACATCACGCTAATGACAAACCGGCCTGAGAGGATACCAACTGGAGTAAAGGGTCCTCTCATTTTAAATGAACAAAAATGTGGAGCATTGTTATTAGGAAATTCTTCAACAACTATGCTGGGATTATTTGTATTGCCTGGTGTTATCGATGCGGATTATACAGGGGAAATACAAATTATGGTTTATACCCTTTATCCTCCTATTAAAATAACAAAAGGACAACGCATTGCACAATTAATACCACTATCAGAAATGACATCTCGTATACCATCATTTACTGGACAAACGCGGGATGAAAAAGGTTTTGGCTCTACTGGTGTTACACTTTTTACTGTGGATTTACAAAATAGACCAAAACAAAAGGTGGAAATTACCCATGGACATCAAAGCATAACCCTTTATGGATTATTGGATACAGGAGCAGATACCAGCATTATTTCTCCAGAAGCATGGCCACAACATTGGCCTCTATTCCCATCATCAAATATGCTCACCGGAGTAGGGGGATTTACATTAGCAAGTAGATCACCACTTTTGTTAGTGTGTATTGATGATCAACAAGTGTCTGCTGTGTTTTCAGTTGTTCAATTACCACCTACAGTTTCTTGTTTAATTGGAAGGGACATTTTAACACAATTGGGAGTGGTGTTAACTAATCATCACCCTTTGGGGTAATTGCCATTGCTTGGACTTTCCCCATTCCACTCACCTGGAAAACGGACACACCGGTGATGGTTAAGCAATGGCCATTAAAAGGGGAGAGTCTTATGCATGCCCATGAATTGGTAAAGGAACAATATTCACAGGGACACTTACGACTTTCTACAAGCCCTTGGAATACACCTATTTTTGTTATCAAGAAGAAATCAGGGAAATATCGTTTGATACATGATTTACGGGCTGTAAATGAACAAATGGAATCAATGGGGGCCTTACAGCCTGGTCTTCCAAATCCAGCTATGATCCCAGAACACTGGCCACTTTTAATTATTGATCTAAAGGATTGTTTTTTCACTATTGGGCTGCATCCTGATGATATGAAGAGATTTGCTTTTACTTTACCGGCAATAAATCGTGGAGAGCCAGATAAAAGATTTGAATGGACGACTCTTCCGCAAGGCATGCGGAATTCCCCGATGTTATGTCAGCTTTATGTTGATGCTGCATTACAGCCACTACGTCGTAAGTGGCCAGCAACTATAATATATCATTACATGGATGATATTTTGTTTGCACAGCAACAACCATTCTCCTCTCTGCAGATTGACAGTATTAGAGATACTCTTTCAGCATATTCGCTTGTTATTGCTGCAGAGAAAATTCAGACCACCACACCATGGAAATATCTGGGATGGACTTTAACGGATCAAAAAGTAATACCTCAAAAATTGGAATTACAATTGGACATTAAAACTTTGCATGATGCACAGAAGTTGCTGGGAGATTTACAGTGGTTAAAACCTATTGTGGGAATACCAAATCATTTGTTAGAAACCCTACGGCCTTTGTTAAAGGGTATTGATCCTACTACTCCTGTACACCTGACAAAGGAGCACCACCTTGCCTTGCAACAAATTAGTAATTGTGTACAACAGGGATATGTGTCTCGTCGACAACTCAACTGCCCTATTGACCTTACTATTTGGAATAGTCCTTGCCATTTGCTTGGTGCTCTCTCTCAACAACAGGAGAAAACAGGGGAGATATGAGTTTTGGAATGGTTGTCACCATCATTACAACATAAGAGAACAATATTCTCAAAAATTGAATAATTGGCTGTGTTAGTCAAAAAAGGGCATCTCAGAATTATTGAAGTGGATGGTTGAGAACCTGCTACCATTAGATTTCCTATGGAGAAAGAAACTTTGGACTGGTACTTGATTAATTCAAAGAACTTGCAGGAAGCATTATTAGCATCATCTGCTAAAGTAGAAACCAGTAAATTAAAGTTTTGCAATGGATGACAGAATGGAACTGGATTACTCGACCATTGAGAGAAGAACGCCCTATAGAAGGAGCTATTACAGCTTTTACAGATGCGGGAAAGAAATCAAGGCGTGCTGCTGTCACCTGGCAAGAAAAAGGACAATGGAAGCATCAACTTCTCACAGCAGACCTTGCAGATAGCTTACAAACTTTGGAATTGTTAGCAGTAGTATGGGCAATGTCTAACTTACAGGAGCCTTTAAATGTGGTCACAGATTCTATGTATGTTGCTGGAATAGCCAGACGAATAGAGGAAGCAGCAATTAAGGAAGTGAATAATAAACGATTGTATGAGTTATTGATACAATTAAGGAAAGCTTTACGAGAGAGAAATGCAGTGTATTCTGTGATTCATATTGGGAGTCATAAATGGTCTGAAGGTTTAGGAGAAGGGAATGAACGTGCAGACAAATTGGTTACTTTACCCATTGATAACTCTTGTCCTATTGACAAGCATACATTGGCCAGAGAAGCACATAGCAGATATCATCAAAATGCAAGAGGGCTTGCAAAACATTTTGAGCTGAGTTTATCAGAAGCCAAAGCCATTGTTAGAGCATGTCCAACATGTAGTTATCATAATGGGGGAATAGGTTTAGGCATGGGAGTTAATCCTCAAGGTTTGGAAATAAATGAAAAATGGCAAATGGATGTTACACAGGTACCTAGATTTGGTAAAGTTAAGTACGTGCATGTCACTATAGATACATATAGTCACTACATATGGGCTACGGCTCAGGCAGGACAAAAATCTACACATGTTATTAGGCACCTGTTAAGTTGCTTTGCTGTTATAGGAGTTCCAAGAAGTATCAAAACGGATAATGGTCGAGCTTATGTGTGTGCTAGGGTCCAGAAATTCTTAAATCGGTGGTCCATTAAGCATGTGACAGGTATTCCACACTCTTCTACTGGACAGGCAATAGTGGAAAGGGCAAACGGTACCCTTAAACGGTATATTGAGAAGCATCAAGATTTAACAGACCCACAATCATGTTTGGCTAAGGTTCTGTATGTGATCAATCATTTATGTATTTTTGGAGAAGATGATACCCCTCCTGCGATTAAACATCATCCAAGGTCAGGTCAGAAAAATACTGAGGAGACAGAGGTCTGGGTTAGGTATAAGAACCCGACTACAGGATTATGGGAAAAACCTGCGAAAGTATTATATTGGGGTCGGGGGTATCTTTGTGTTTCCTCACCTACAGGGCCTTTGTGGGTGCCTGCTAAGTGGACTAAACCTGTTTTTGATGCAGCCTCTGGTGGACCGCCTCACGGAGGAGGACAAGGAGCAACTGAGGGAGAAACTGCCTCTAGTCCTACAACCGCTGCTGCTACAGTTGAAGGGACACTCGAAAGTGTTGGACAGAGCACTGACACGTCACTATCGGACGGCCCAGGAGTTGATTGGTTTTATTGACTCATTATCAACTTTGCGTTTAACAAATCCGGCAAAGGAACATTGCCTTGACTGTTACGATCCACATTGTGCTGCCTGGATAGTTCTACGCTGCGGGGGTTGTGATAATACTTTTTGGATAGAACAATCATTATTACAGGATTTATGGTGTCATACTTGTGAGCACGAGCACACGTAGGGTAAAAACTGGCAAGATGAATTAAGGAGGCAGACGGGGCTAAATGCATATGTAGCTTTAAATCTTTATGAGTCTCCTGAACAAAAAATTCTTGCTTATTATCTTTGGGAAGTACAATGTGTTGTAAATAGAATTAAGGTTCAGAGTAAATCACATATAGTCTCTGTAAGGTGTATGAAATTAGTTCCTTCAACACAACGTTCTATTGTAGGACCCTTCAGGGGGAATCCTGAAAGAGCACTAGACTGTTGCATTGAAAGGTTGCAAAAATTAAGTTTGCAAGTGACAGGACCAGTGAAATTAGGAGCAGCAAAACTGAAAACTGATAAGAAAAAGAAGGCTAGAAAGGGAACAACCTCCTCTAAATAAGGCTAATTAGTTTTCTATGATTAGGACAATTTTACAGTTGTGGGACCCTCGGGAGGATATAGTTATTGAAGAAGATAACGAGCAGGAACAACGATTACGAAATAAGATACACCTTGTGTTAAAGAAAGAACTTGAACTATTAGCTTTATATAGTAAGAAAGGTGAAGAGGCTTTGCAATCATCACCATTAAACTGGTTGCATTGGGTCGAAGAGACAGATTTTTATACTGGTCCTTACTTACATTCACTTCCTTGTTATGTTTGCAAAAGGGATGCTGATAAGTGCTATGCATGGATAGCTTTGCATTGTGCAGGTTGTAATAAGATTTATTGGTACTTACAAAAGACAATAGCAAATTTATGGTGTGGACCTTGTTTCGGGAAGTGGATTCAAGATTTTGTCTGGGTTAGAGCTCTTGAACAAAGTACTGGCCTGCCAGGAAGGGCAGGATTGGAGCTTTTTGAGAGTGCAGAACAAGTGGTTATAGCATATATTAGATGGAAGTTGCAGCAAGCACTTAAAGAGCTTGAAATTACTAGTGCCTCACGCATTATAGCAGCTCGCTGTAAAGCTGATTTGCCTTTAAATTTGCCATATGCTATACCTGTGAGCAAGGATGCTGATTTGGAGTTAGATCAGTGTATTCAAAGACTGACTCAGGTCCATTTTAATCAGCCTAACAAACCAGGTAAAAGACAGCGGAGTGTCGCCTTCTGATGCAAGGCGAGGCGACCTGGTTCTGAGGAAACGGCACGGCAACCCAAACTCTCCAGGGTCACTCGGGCCAAGAACACACGCTAGCACCAGTATGGTGGACGGTTCAAGACCTTTATTGTCCTGTCTCGTCGGGTTTTATACTCTGCAAGTTTTTTCTCTACGTCAGGGGGTCTTACCTTACTGTAATTGGTTAGCAAGGAGTAAAAGTTACTAATGTTAGGGGGAACTACATTCTTGGGTGATCCCTTATCACTAGAAGTTAGGGGGAGAGGAATCCTGCTGCTTTCCGTGACATCGCGAGATTTTCCGAGCGCCTCTCCCTGTCTACTACATCTCCCCCCCCTTTTTCACAAATGAATGAGGTAGTCATATACATAGGCACTGAGACGAGGTATGAGATTGTTGACAAAGAAAGAGGTTTGGTAAACTCGGGTAGAAAATCTTGTGACTGGCAGTGTTCTCTGGTTGAATTCACAGGAGTTGTTGCCGGCCTATGAACAGGATGTTGGCCCGTTCCAGGCGGGTCTGAATGAATGAGACTAGCTTGTTCAGCAGGCATGGTCCGAAGGTAACTGCTAGAAGCAGCAATGCCAAGGGACCTATTAGGGTAGAAATCAGAGTGGTTAGCCATGGTGATTGGTTGAACCAGGATTCAAACCAACCCTGTTGGGCTTCCCTGTCTTTCTGTCTCTGAGCCAGTCTGTTTCGGAGTTCCGCCATGGAGTCTCTAACGACTCCCATGTGGTCTGCATAGAAGCAGCACTCCTCCTTCAAGGCGGCACAGAGGCCTCCTTGCTGCATGAACAGGAGGTCTAGACCTCGCCTGTTCTGCAAGACTACTTCTGAGAGTGAGGAGACTGACTTCTCTAGGAAGGAGATGGATTTCTCGATCCTCTGCAGGTCCTCGTCGATTGTTGCCTGCAGCTGTGACAGTCCTTGGTGTTGGGTCGCCAAGGCTGAGACTCCCGTGGCCGTTCCGGCTGCTCCTAGGCCGAGCAGCATTGCGATAGTTATACCTGTCAATATTTCTCTTTTGTGAAGCCGGCTGGGTTCCTCAAAAAGGGGGTATACTTCTTCATCTGCGCGGTACAGGATCCTAGGAACAATCAGAACTTGGACACAAAAGTCGTTAGAGTCATCGAATTTGGCAAGGAACACACAAGGACTCACTCCTGATCGCTGGCAAACCCACATCCCAGATGCGGATGGGACTACCCACTTATTGTTTTTCCCATCGGGTTTGACAACTTCGGTGCAGACGTTGCCTTTCCGCTTAGCTAGGGTTGCATTGCCAGAGCATCTGCCCTGGCCTGTGACTTGACTCAGGGTGATTCCTTTGCGGGGGGTGTCCCATCTACATTGGTTGGGTGCATCTGCTGTGGAGTAACTGAAGGGAGTGTTTAGAGCAACTCCTTCGTAAAAGGGAGGTTCGACATCGTAACAAAGCCAGCAGGATTCGGTTAGGTTAGGGTTAGATTCGTTCAGGGATAGAAAGGTAGCTTCTAACATACGAAGGATTGGGTCTAAATCTGACTCGGCTAAATGGTCTACCTGAAAGGCTTCTACATGGCCGGTCGGGATATCAGCGACCCTTGTGGGTAAGGCTTTGGGGCGGGTCGCGTTTCTCCCTTTCGGCACACTTTTAATCACTTTGTTGGGTCCAATCGCTCGGGGTGCCGACGGTTGGAGCCTAATAATTCGCGCGTTCACCTTTTCTTTTGACCTTTGAAGGACTACTGTCCACGTTTTGCCTGTTGCCCAGCTAGGGTGATGAGGCTGTAAAACTGTCATGTTGTAATCTGTGCATTTCCGAAATCTGGGGATTTTATGGCGATATCGATGGAAGTTTCCAGGTATGAGGATGGATGTTTTGCAACCGGTGGGTGCCCAAGTGAACTGTAAGAATTTGTCAGGCTCTTGTGGATCCCACCCAGGCCCCGACGGTCTGGCATCTGTGACAATGGTTTCGCAGCCCCAGTGCCCACAGTGTCCCCACCCTGGGTGGTTGCAGTAGCTTTTCCCAGGGTTAGAAGCTGGGCACCAGTAGGATAGGTACATGTGTGTGGCGTGTGGGGAATGAGGGTCTACCTTTGGTCGTCCTGGGAACAGGTCGGTGATGCGGAGCACGAAGGATGGGGTGTTCAGTGTGGTGATTTCTCTGAGCACCTTGTCACTACTAAGGTGTTGCATGACCCACCTGAATGGCCGATGGGGGTAGTGATCTGGGCTGGCTTGCCCTCTGGCGACAAGCCCCAACAGCAAAATCACACAAAAACACCGTTGATGCTTGGGTCTCACCCGTGCGGACCTCTCGGGCGCTGCCTGACGGCTTGGTGGTCTGTCGCTGACCTCTGGAATGGGGATGTACGCGTCACGAGGACGTCCCACGAGCATGTCCTGTAAACAGAAACTCGCAACTCTCATCAGTCTCATTCTGCTCGCTATTGAGGTCCGGCTTAATTGACTTAAGTGGACACCACCTAGTTTTGCCGTCCTTTTTGACAGCTGCGTACCCTCGCCCCGTGAGCATCAACCTCCAGCCCCGTTCCCATTCGCCTAGCTCATTTCTGATTACAACCTGCGGGCCCTCCTCTAGCGTTCGAGTGACCCAGTGTTTTTGAACGGGACTGTTTGTTTCATCTCCCCTGGGGAATTGGTTCAATGCCAGCAGAGCGGTTGCCAGTATACGTGCCTGATCTCCTGGGGGAATGGCATTGGCAAAGCCCTCTGCTTCCACCAACACTTCTATCTTGGTTTTCAGGGTCTGATTTGCTCTCTCGACTATGGCCTGTCCGGTACTGTTATACGGGATACCTCGCACTAATGTGATGCCCCATTTCGAAGCGAACTCCTGTACTGGTTTAGAAATGAAACTGGAACCGTTGTCAGTTTTGATCTGTTTAGGGATACCAAGCCAGATCATGGCTGTCAGCCAGTGCTGAATTGTGGCCTTGGAGTTTGTTTTGGCGTGCTGTGTGGCTATGATCATTCCACTATAAGTGTCTACTGTCACTGCAAGCCATACTCGGGGCTTCAGCAGTTCGCACCAAGTGAAGTCCGACTGCCAGATTTCTGAGGGCTTGAGACCTCTCGGGTTGACCCCGTAGGTCCACAGGGGTGACTTCCGGCAATGAGGGCAGGTGGCTACCACATGTTTCGCGTCCGCTGTCGGGATTCCGCATCTCTTTGCCAGTGCTTTGGCTCCGATGTGGAGCGACTCGTGCAGTTGACGAGCTTCCTGCAACGTCCAGACGCCTTTCGCTGCGGCGTCCGCTTTGTCGTTGCCGATCTGGAAGTAACCTTTGATTGGGTCGTGGCTGTTGATGTGAATGACTGACACGGTGCCCTGTCGCGAGGAGAGTGCTTCTTCCAGCATTAGGGCTGCTGCAGATGTTGACACACCTGGTCCTGCCATGGCTAGGCAAAGCCTTGCCACGAATATAGAGTCTGTTACAATGTTGAGGTGTTCTTCTTGGAAGAGTCCGCATGCCAAGACCACTGCTGCTGCCTCCAGCTGTTGCACCGACAGTGTGGGGTCACACGCTTTGACGCAATGCCATTGCTCTCCTGTCTGCCACACTGCTGCTGCGGTTGAGGTCGTGGAGGAAGCGTCTGTGAAGACTGTTGGTCCTGGCTGCGGTCGACCCATGACCTTTGGCGGCATGTCCATGTCGACTATGGTCAGTAGCTTAGTCCAGGGTGGCTTGGAGGAGTAGGAGATTTCCCCTCCGAAGCCGGTGAGAGCGAGGGCTAGGTGCTTCGATATTATGGCTGACTCCAAGGTCGGTTGCTTGCGGAAAGGAAGGTGGATGCTTGTTGGCTCTGTTCCCAGGTGTCTCAAAGCGAGTTTCCTGCCCTTCATGATGAGGTTAGCAATGCATTCTATTCCTGGGGAAAACGCACGGGCAGGTCTTCCGAGCACCACCCATTGGATGGGTCGGGCTTTTTCGGAAAGTCCTTGGGCCAGTGCTCCCACTCCCCCCTTCGGTGTAAAGTGGATGTACAGGTCCAGGGGCATGGCTGGGTTCCACCTGGCAAGTGTGCCAGTGGCCATCTGGCTTTCGATGAAGTCGAGGGAGCTCCTTGCCTGTGGTGTCAGCTTCTTGGGATCCCAAGGGTTCTTTCCTTTCAGGAGGTCATATAGAGGGTCCATGACCTCGGGGGGAACTAGGAGGATGTTGCGAACCCACTGCAGCGATCCCACCAGGCGTTGCACGTCGTGGAGTGTTTCAATGTCTCGACGGACTTTCGCTTTGGGGGGTGTCACGTAGGAGCTTGTGATCCCCACTCCCAGGAAGGTCACGCAGGGTCCTCTCTTGATCTTTGCGCTCGCGATCTCGAAGCCGTTGGCCTGAAGGGTTTCCGTGATTGTGGACACCAGGTGATCCACTTTGCTTGCTGATGGTGCTGCGACTAAGATGTCATCCATGTATTGGATGATGGTCGCATCGGGATAGGAGTGTCGGACTGGCATCAGTGCTTTGTCCACGGTGATTTGGCATATGACAGGGCTGTCAACAAGACCTTGTGGAAGTACTCTCCATTGGAAGTGAAGGTTGGGCCGCTCGCCGTTCCGAAACACCACGGAAAAGGCGAATCGCTCTCAGTCCTCAGGGTGCAGGGGTATCGAAAAGAAGCAGTCCTTGATGTCCAGCACTGCGCACGGCTGCCCTTCGGGGATGGCTGAGTTCGCGGGGAGCAGTGTCTGGACTGGACCCATGGGTCGGATTGTCTTGTTCACTTCTCTCAGGTCGTGGACGAGGCGATAACCTTCTCCAGACCTTTTGGGGATCACGAATACAGGGGTGTTCCACAGGCTGACGGAGGGTTCTATGTGACCCTTTTGCAGTTCGCTGTTGACCAGTTCCAGCAAGGCTGCCATTCGAGGCTCTGTCAGGGGCCACTGCTCGACCCATACGGGGTCTGATGATTTCCAAGTTAATTTGATTGGCAGCGGGGGGTGCATAGCAGTGGCCCTTAGGATAAATTTGTGATCCGGAATCCTAGCAAGGAAAGAACATCCCTTCCCAACAAGGGTGGAGAATTTTGTAAAATGTAGGGGTAAATTGCTACTGTCTGTTCTGGTCCCTCTTTTGTATGAAGTGTTAAAGCCACCAGCTGGGTGCTTTTCCATGCCCGGGACTGCCCTCCCACTCCGTTCACTGGAGGGACTTCTTTGAATTGCCAATGTCCGGGCCAATGCGCCTGGGGAATAATTGTGCAGTCTGATCCCGTGTCGGCCCAGAACTGAAACCCTATGACGTGGGGATCCTGACCGCCGTAAAGACGGCATGTCCCCCACACCATCAGGGGTTCCTTCCCCATTCTCATGGCCAGGGCCACCCAGGGATCCCGCGCTGAGGCGTCCCCTGCTGGTCCTGTGACACCGGCGTGGCTTGTGGTGGTGGGGGGTGTGAAAGCATTACTGGCGGTGTTGTGTAGTTCTGGCATTGCGTTGTAGGTGGGGATGTAAAATTGACTGCTCCCTGTGGGGGCATGGGGTATGAGGGTCCCCACTGGGGGTTGCTGTAGCTGGGCCGCTGCATATTCCAGGCGGGAGGGGGCTGAGCACGGCCCGGCCACCCCCTCCCTCTGCCGTTTCCCTGAAGCCTGGATCTGCATTCCTTAGCTAAATGCCCCTTCTTCCCACATGCCCAGCACGGTCCCCTAAGTTCTCCCTGGCGTGGTGGAGCAGCTGCTGATCGGCGCCTTGGCTGGGGGCAGTTTACTGCCACGTGGCCTGCCTGGCCACACTTAAGGCACGCCATCACACTGGTTATTGCAGTGTGGACTGCTGCTTGGATGGGAGCAAGGTGTTCCTCCTTTGCAACGTGTCTGATCATGTCTGCTATGTTGGCCCCAGGTGGCAGTGATCTTAGAATGTCCTTGGTGGCTGAGTTGCATTGCTGGCGTAGGCAGTTTGCCAGCACGGGACCCTTAGCCTCTGGGGGCAATGAGGAGGAATCTAATGCTGCCTGAAGTCTGTCCACAAACCGAGTGAAGCTCTCACTTTCACTCTGTCTTATGGTAGACCACTGTGAGGGTTTGGCTACTACTTTGGCAGCAGCAGGGATGGCTTCCCGGGCAGCACGAGTGGTTGTCATAACTTCATGGGCCCTTAATCCCTCAGCCTGAGCCTGGGGGGTGATCATTGTGGGGTCTCTACCCATCAATCTCTGTATACTGGAGCCGTGCAGTGGATGGTCAGGCCCCGTTATCTGGGCTAGCTCCTTTGCGCATTGATCCTCCCACTCTTGTTTAAAAACAATCATCCCCGCGCCATCGAAAATCATCCTATGTGTCTGTTTGATGTCAAAGGGAAGCATGTCATCCCCCCCAAAAACCCCATCTATGAGCATGTTAACCATGGCAGAATTAATTCCCTTGTCTGCAATCGCTTTAATAATTGCCTGTACCTCTTTTGGATTCACTGGAGAATAGGTCCTTCTTTGGTTTTCGCCTGCCCCCCCCACACGGACAGGGAACACTAGCTTGGCTGAAGGGGTGTACTCGGCGCAGGCTATCTTTATTTTTCGCCAATCTGTAAGAGGGATCCGGTCTTTCTCTGATAACCCCTTCACCCATGTGGGAGTGCTGTGGCTAGAGATCTTGTATGCTGCTGCTCTCCCTCTGTTAAGGCTAGTATCCGAACCGGAGCTCCCCAACTCCCTCTCGGACTCGTCCCGGCTCGAGTCTGAGTCGGAGTTGGAAGTGGAATGGCCAAGCATTTCCAGGCTGCTCTGCCTTTTTCTCGGGCTCCGGCCCCACCCCCTCCTGTGGGGGGCGGACCGTTCCCTCCCCCTGGGGTCTCCCCGCCTCCTGCTGGGGGAGGTCCTTGCCTTATACGGGCTTAATTTGAATAGAGCGCTCTGATTGGTCTCACCCCTCACCGCGGGGACCGCCCCCCCTCCCCGCTCTCCCGCGCATGCGATGTTAAGCGGGCTGATCCCACTTCCACCCTTTGTCCCCTCTTCTCTTCCGCCCTGACCACTCGGCCGGCCGCCATCTTCGAGCCCATACGGCGGCGGAGAGATTGTATCGATCCGGGCGGTTTCTGACCGTCCCGCCGCTTCCCGCGCCTCCTCCATCAGCCCCCCCCCAAAAAGACCGCGCACGTTGCTCTGCCTCTTCCGTCTGGTCGGCAATCGGCGGGCGGGGGACGGGTAGAGGGGCCGCGGTTTTGTCGAGAGGCTCCGAGGGGGGGCTGGGATCTGGCGGGCTCCGCGGGGGGGCTGGGGGGTCTCCCGGGGGTTTTGGGCTCGGGCTCGAGGGGAGGTGGGACGCGCCTAGCCCCCGCACATCCCCGTCTGCAATCTGATCACTTTCCGGGGTGGTCTGTGTCGCTGCCCCCACCCCTAGCTGCGGAGTGGCTATTAAACAACTTCTGGCAGCTTTCCAGGTTTCTTGCTCTTGTCGAGCCTTTTGCAGAGCACGGATGACTCTGCCCCACGATTTTAGGGCTTTCCCCGAGCCTGAACACATGGTATCCTCGGCCAGGGTTTTCGTACAATTATCCCACACCTCCGGGTGTAAAATATCCACGGGGCTCTCTATAGCCCCCAGCTTAATCAATCTCGGCAATGCGAGAGTCATATCCTTGAGCTTACAATCGATTCCCCATTGTGCATGCATTTCACTGACTACCTTTGCGATCGCTTCCATGATTCGAGGGCGTCCCCTCCGCTGCACAAGGCCAGCTGTGCAGCCGCCGTCCTCTCTCCAGGCGATCCCCGTTCCCCAGGCACTGGTTCGATCCCGGGTTTCTGGAACCACTTGTCGCCTTCTGATGCAAGGCGAGGCGACCTGGTTCTGAGGAAACGGCACGGCAACCCAAACTCTCCAGGGTCACTCGGGCCAAGAACACACGCTTGCACCAGTATGGTGGACGGTTCAAGACCTTTATTGTCCCGTCTCGTCGGGTTTTATACTCTGCAAGTTTTTTCTCTACGTCAGGGGGTCTTACCTTACTGTAATTGGTTAGCAAGGAGTAAAAGTTACTAATGTTAGGGGGAACTACATTCTTGGGTGATCCCTTATCACTAGAAGTTAGGGGGAGAGGAATCCTGCTGCTTTCCGTGACATCGCGAGATTTTCCAAGCGCCTCTCCCTGTCTACTACAGCGGAGGAAGAAAAAACAGGCAAAAAAGAAAGAAAAATGAAATTTTTTTTTATTATACTGCTTAATGCTGTAGCGATTAACGCAGTAGGAATGACACATTTCAGTCAGCCAAGAGAAAATCTATGGGTAACACTTGCTAACCAAATTAACCAATCATCACTTTGTCTTAGTCTTGGAGGGGTTACTAATCCATTTTGAACATGCCTGGTGGGACTTCCGGTGTGGTCTCCTGGAGAATTTTGCAGTGTAATAAGTAATCGAACTTTATGCATGCATAACATGTCAAACATCACATTGCCGGCACAGCAAGGATATACTGCAGGTCAGAGTGATGGCTATCGCGAATGCTTACTAATCCAATCACTTAACACTTCTTTGCATTCTCCTCCTGAAGACTTGGATCTTTTTGGAAGTGCAAATGCCAGTATATCTAACGCTACAACTGGCGGATGGTTTAGTTTCAAACCCTTAGATGCCCAGAATTTAAATCAACCTAAAGACACATGGGCCACCTTAGATTCATCCCTGAATTTGAGTGAATTCTCTCCACAGTATTACAGTCAATGTAACAGTACAAAAATCACGGCACCAATGAAATTACCTACAGGAATATATCTAATTTGTGGAGACAGGGCGTGGAATGGTGTACCAGCTAAGCCACAGGGTGGACCCTGTTATTTGGGAAAATTGTCCTTGTTTCACCCTAATGTATCCTTGCTAATGCAGCTCAGTCAAACATCAAACAGGAAAAAGCGTAGTATACATGACTTGGACTGCAGCCAGATAGGAGACCCAAAGTTTTGGGGTACATTCAGGCAAGTAGTAGTTTCAACTATTTTGCCAGGAGGATCTGCCAATAAGGCTATGAATTTAGCAAAACAATTAGGGTGCTGGACAAGAAATGAGCTGAACAAAACATCCCAAATTCTGGACTTGATGACTGCAGATGTGCAAAATGTTAACCATGCTGTTTTACAAAATAGAGCTGCTGTAGACTTTTTGCTCTTAGCACAAGGACATGGATGTGAAGAGTTTGAGGGAATGTGTTGCATGAATTTGTCTGATCATTCGGTGTCCATTCATACCAAGATAAAAGAACTGCAACAAGGACTTCACAATCTCAAAGAAGAAGAAGGTTTAGGAATTGACGAATGGCTTAAAGGCTTAGGGCTTGGACCATGGCTAAGGAACATTGTGACATATGCTATCGGCTTACTGGGTGTGATCTTAATGTTTTTGCTTATTTTGCCTTGTATCTTTAATTGTATTCAAAACATGGTTAGCCGTATGATAGCAAAAACCTGGCAAACTAATCTCCTTGCTCAAGAAGAAAACAGGGGAAATGTGGAGGATTTTATTAAGAGTTGGTTAGCTGAGAAAGGCCATACTGACATAATGCCGCTGGTTAAGCTTGAAAGGGAGGTCAGCAGTCTCTGATTCAGTGACTGCTGACAAGCAAGAATGCCGGATGGCCTTGCTGCAACATGAGGAAAGGGAGGTGAGATTAGTCCTGAATATCTGCAGAATGTAACAGAAGAATAAGCACAAGAATGTAGAAGTAGGTGTAGTTGCTGATATGTAACTAACCAATCCTGAGCTCAACTTTTGCAATATGTATGAAGCTTATTAAGAACTGTATTTAACCCGCCGTATTCGATCAATAAATTGGACTTGGATGAACCAACTGGTGTCTGGGTCTCCTTCCTCCAACACCTTTCCTAGAAGAGAGATAAGAGATGAAATGGAGGAAGGAAATGTGCAAGTGTGAAGGTCTGGGCAAGTGAAAGATGTCAGGAGAGTAGAGAAGAATCTTAGGTGGGAAGAGATGATGGAGTGGCCTTGGCTGGACTTTTCTTGTGTAGCCATGGACAAAAACATGTTTCCTGTGACACAGAGACTGCATCCAGGGGGAGGCAATGGCTCAGAGCCAAGAGGGTTCAGTGTTGGTACCCTTCGGCCGCAGGGGGTGAAATTTGGGGGGCACAGGTGTCCCAAAGGTGAGACTGTGCCCTTTTTGGAAGGACAACCCTAGAAGCAGCTCTGGTCCATGTGCAGTGGTGAGAGCACTGGATATGGAAGGAAGAGGTCACGACGGCAGATGTTCTCCAGGCGATGCCACGAGTGACATGGAAACACACGAGGTTTCAGCGGTGTTTCCTGGGGAAGCCTATGGCACAAGGAGGATTTCTCTCCCCTTGATGAACTGAGAATTGATTACCTAAAGAGTGGTGATGGACCAAGAGTTGGTGATTTGGGGGAGAGATATTTTGGAAATTTGGTGGGAAGGGAAGGAAATGTTTTTGGAAAGTTTTCATTTTCCCTGTGTGTTTCTTGTTACTTAGAGTTGTAGTTTAGTTAATAAAGGTTTCTTTTCTTTATTTCTAAGTGGGGGCCTGCTTTGCTTATTCCTGGTCACATCTCACAGCAGACACCTGGGAGCATATATTTTCATGGGGACACTGGCATTGTGCCAGCATCAAACCATGACACCTACGTTGCCAGTTGGCCTTTTTCCATCTCTCCAGCCATCCCCACAGAGCATTGGCTACCATCCATGAATCAGTGTAGAGGTAGAGCTTTGGCCATTTCTCTCCCTTAGCAATGTCCAGGGCCAGCTGAACAGCTTTGAGTTCTGTAAGTTGACTTGATCCACCTTCTCCTTCAGCAGCCTCTGCCACCTGTTGTGTGGGGATCCATACAGCTGCTTTCCACTTCTGGTCCATCCCTGCGATGCGACAGGAACCGTCAGTGAAAAGAGCGTAGCGCGTTTCCTGTGGGGGCAGTTGGTTATAGGGAGGAGCCTCTTCAGCCCGTGTCACTGGTTCTTGTTGCTCTTCATCAGTAAGACCAAAGTTCTCACCTTCTGGCCAGTTTGTAATTATCTCCAAAATCCCAGGGCAATTCAGGTTTCCAATACGGGCGCACTGTGGGATAAGAGCAATCCGTTTACTCCATGTAGCGTCAGTGGTGTGGTTGGGGGAGGGAACCTTTCCTTTGAACATCCACCCCAGCACCGGTAGTCAGGGTGCCAGGAGGAGTTGTGCTTCCATGCCAATCACCTCTGAGGCAGCCTGGACTCCTTCATAGGCAGCCAAGATTTCCTTCTCTGTGGGAGTGTAGTTGGCTTCTCACCCTCTGTAGCTTCGACTCCAAAATCCCAGTGGTTGGCCTCGAGTCTCCCCAGGCACCTTCTGCCAAAGGGTCCAGGACAAGCCATGGATCCTGGCTGCAGAGTAGAGCACGTTCTTCACCTCTGCTCCTGTCCTGACTGGGCCAAGGGCAACTGCATGAGCAATCTCCTGCTTGATCTGGGCAAAGGCTTGTTGCTGCTCAGGGCCCCAGTGGAACTCGTTCTTCTTGCAGGTGACCAGGTAAAGAGGGCTCACCATCTGACTGTACTCAGGAATGTGCATCCTCCAAAAGCCTATGGCACCTAGGAAAGCTTGTGTTTCTTTCTTATTGGTGGGTGGAGACATCGCTGTGATCTTGTTGATTACATCTGTAGGAATCTGATGCCGTCCATTAATAAGGCCTCCGATCAGCCTTATCATGAAGCAGAGCCTTGGTGCTCAGGATCTCAGTCCCTGAGGAGGGACCGGGTGCCCGAAGCCAGCTCAGGCCAATGCCGCGGGGCTGCCTTTCTAGCAAGCCTGGTGATATTCAGCTCTATAGTGATTAGCAGCTGTTGGAGGAAGGAGACCCAGACACCAGTTGGTTCATCCAAGTCCAATTTATTGATCGAATACGGCGGGTTAAATATAGTTCTTAATAAGCTTCATACATATTGCAAAAGTTGAGCTCAGGATTGGTTAGTTACATATCAGCAACTACACCTACTTCTACATTCTTGTGCTTATTCTTCTGTTACATTCTGCAGATATTCAGGACTAATCTCACCTCCCTTTCCTCGTGTTGCAGCAAGGTCATCCGGCCTTCTTGCCTGTCAGCAGTCACTGAATCAGAGACTGCTGACCTCCCTTTCAAACTTAACCAGCGGCATTATGTCAGTATGGCCTTTCTCAGCTAACCAACTCTTAATAAAATCCTCCACATTTCCCCCGTTTTCTTCTTGAGCAAAAAGACTAGTCTGCATTTTTGCTATCATACGGCTAACCATGTTTTGAATACAATTAAATACACAAGGCAAAATAAGCAAAAACAGTAAAATTACACCCAGCAGTCCTATAGCATAGATCACAAGGTTTCTCAGCCATGGCCCAAGTCCTAAGTTTTTAAGCCACTCATCAATTCCTAAACCTTCTTCTTCCTTGAGATTGTGAAGTCCTTGTTGCAGTTCTTTTATCTTAGTGTGAATGGACACCGAATGATCAGACAGATTCATGCAACACATTCCTTCAAACTCTTCACATCCATGACCTTGTGCTAAGAGCAAAAAATCTACAGCAGCTCTATTTTGCAAAACAGCATGGTTAACACTTTGCACATCTGCAGTTAACATGTCTAGAATTTGGGATGTCTTGTTTAGCTCATTTTTTGCCCAGCACCCTAATTACTTTGCTAAATTCATAGCCTTATTGGCAGATCCTCCTGGCAAAATAGTTGAAACTACTACTTGCCTGAATGTACCCCAAAACTTTGGATCTCCTATCTGGCTGCAGTCCAAGTCATGTATACTACGCTTTTTCCTGTTTGATGTTTGACTGAGCTGCATTAGCAAGGATACATTAGGGTGAAACAAGGACAATTTTCCCAAATAACAGGGTCCACCTTGTGGCTTAGCTGGTACACCATTCCATGCCCTGTCTCCACAGATCAAAAATATTCCCGTAGGTAATTTCATTGGTGCCGTGATGTTTGTGCCGTTACATTGACTGTAATGCTGTGGAGAGAATTCACTCAAATTCAGGGATGAATCTAAGGTGGCCCATGTGTCTTTAGGTTGATTTAAATTCTGAACATCCAAGGGTTTGAAACTGAACCATCCACCAGCTGTAGTATTAGATATACTGGCATTTGCACTTCCAAAAAGATCCAATTCCTCAGGAGGAGAATGCAAAGAAGTGTTAAGTGATTGGATTAGTAAGCATTGGCGATAGCCATCACTCTGACCTGCAGTATACCCTTGTTGCACTGGCAATGCAATGTTTGATATGTTAGACATACATAAGGTTCGATTATTTATCAAACCGCAAAATTCTCCAGGAGACCACACTGGAAGTCCTACTAGGCATGTTCGAAATGGGTTAGTGATTCCTCCAAGACTAAGACAAAGCAATGATTGATTAATTTGATTAGCAAGTGTTACCCATAAATTTTCTCTTGGCTGACTAAAATGTGTTATGCCTACTGCTTCACTTGCTACAGCATTGAGCAGTATAATAAAAACAAGCCTCATTTTTCTTTCTGCTTTCTCTGTTTTTCCTTTCTTCGTTGTCTTTTCCCTGGTTTGTTAGGACGGTTAAAATGAACTTGAGTTAGTCTTTGAATACACTGGTCTAACTCCAAATTAGCATCCTTGCTTACAGGTATAATGTGTGGTAGATTTAAAGGCAAATCAGCTTTACAGCGAGCTGCTATAATGCGTGAGGCACTAGTAATTTCAAACTCTCTAAGTACTTGCTGTAATTTCCACCTTATATATGCTATGGCCACTTGTTCTGTACTCTCATAAAGTTGTAATCCTGACCGTCCTGGCAGACCAGTACTCTGCTAAAGAGCTCTATACCAGGAAGAATATCGAATCCACTTCCCAAAACAAGGGTGACACCATAAAATTCCTACTGTCCTCTGTGAATACCAATAAACCTTATTGCAATCAGCACAATGCAAAGCTACCCAAGCATAGCACTTATTATTATCCTTTTTGCAAACATAACAAGGAAGTGTATATAGGAAAGGATCAGTATTAAAATTTGTTTGTGTGATCCAATCCAACCAGTTCAATGGTGGTGATTGCAAAGCCTCTTCAGCTTTCTTACTATATACAGCTACCAATTCAAGCTCCTTCTTTAATGCAACATGTATGTTATCTCATAATCGTTGTTCTTGTTCTTCAACACCTATAGCATGCCACGAAGCAGGGTCCCATGGAGCTACAGCATCCCACAAGGCAGGGTCCCATAGATGTGAAATTGCCCTAATCATAGAGAACTAATTAGCAATCACTAATAACCTTATTTAGATGAGGTCGTTCCCTTTTTTGCCTTCTTTTTCTTATCTGTTTTCAGTTTTGCTGCTCCTAATTTTACTGGTCCTGTCACTTGCAAACTTAATTTTTGCAACCTTTCAATGCAATGATCTAATGCTCTTTCAGGATTCCCCCTGAAAGGCCCTACAATCAAACGCTGCGTTAAAGGTACTAATTCTCTACACCTTGCAGAGACTATACGTGATTTACTTTGAACCTGAATTCTATTTACAACACATTGTACTTCCCATCAATAATAAGCAAGAATTTTCTGTTCAGGAGACTCATAAAGATTTAAAGCTACATATGCATTTAGCCCCGTCTGTCTCCTTAATTCATCTTGCCAGCTTTTACCCCACGTGTGCTCGTGCTCACAAGTGTGACACCATAAATCCCATAATAATGATTGTTCTATCCAAAAAGTATTATCACAACCCCCACAACGTAGGGCTATCCAGGCAGCACAATGTGGATCGTAACAGTCAAGGCAAGGTGCCTTTGCTGGATTTGTTAAACGAAAAGTTGATAATGAGTCAATAAAACCAATCAGCTCCTGGGCTGTCTGATAGTGATGTGTCAGTGCTCTGTCCAACACTTTAGAGTGTCCCTTCAGCTGTAACAGTAGTGGTCGTAGGACTAGAAGCAGTTTCTTCCCCAGTCACTCCTTGTCCTCCTCCGTGAGACAGTCCACCAGAGGCTGCATCAAAAACAGGTTTAGTCCACTTAGCAGGCACCCACAAAGGTCCTGTAGGTGAGGAAACACAAAGATATCCCCGACCCCAGTATAATACTTTTGCAGGTTTTTCCCATAATCCTGTAGTCGGGTTTTAATTTCCTGACCTGACCTCGGATGATGTTTAATTGCAGGAGGGATATCGTCTTCCCCAAAAATACATAAATGATTGATCACATACAGAACCTTAGCTAAGCATGATTGTGGGTCCTTTATATCTTGATGCTTTTCAATATACTGCTTAAGGGTACCATTTGCTCTTTCCACTATTGCCTATCCAGTAGGAGAGTGTGGAATACCTGTCACATGCTTAACAGACCACTGATTCAAGAATTTCTGGACCCTAGCACTCACATAAGCTCGACCATTATCCGTTTTGATACTCTTTGGGACTCCTATAACAGCAAAGCAACTTAACAGGTGCCTAATAACATGTGTAGATTTTTGTCCTGCCTGAGCCGTAGCCCATATGTAGTGACTATATGTATCTAAAGTAACATGCACGTACTTAACTTTACCAAATCTAGGTACCTGTGTAACATCCATTTGCCATTTTTCATTTATTTCCAAACCTTGAGGATTAACTCCCATGCCTAAACCTATTCCCCCATTATGATAACTACATGTTGGACATGCTCTAACAATAGCCTTAGCTTCTGACAAACTCAGCTCAAAGTGCTTTGCTAATCCCTTTGCATTTTGGTGATATCTACTATGTGCTTCTCTGGCCAATGTATGCTTGTCAATAGGACAAGAGTTATCAATGGGTAGGGTAACCAATTTAGCTGCACGTTCATTCCCTTCTCCTAAACCTTCAGACCATTTATGACTCCCAATATGAATCACAGAATATGCTGCATTTCTCTCTCGTAAAGCTTTCCTTAATTGTATCAATAACTCATACAATCGTTTATTATTCACTTCCTTAATTGCTGCTTCCTCTATTCGTCTGGCTACTCCGGCAACATACATAGAGTCTGTGACCACATTTAAAGGCTCCTGTAAGTTGGACACTGCCCATACTACTGCCAACAATTCCAAAGTTTGTAAACTATCTGCAGGATCTGCTGTAAGAAGTTGATGCTTCCATTGTCCTTTTTCTTGCCAGGTGACAGCAGCACGCCTTGATTTCTTTCCTGCATCTGTAAAAGCTGTAATAGCTCCTGTATCCAATAATCCATAAAGGGTTATGCTTTGATGCCCATGGGTAATTTCCACTTTTTGTTTTGGTCTATTTTGTAAATCCACAGTTAAAAGTGTAACACCAGTAGAGTCAAAACCCTTTTCATCCCGTGTTTGTCCAGTAAATGATGGTATACCAGATGTCATTTGTGATAGTGGTATTAATTGTGCGATGCGTTGTCCTTTTGTTATTTTAATAGGAGGATAAAGGGTGTAAACCATGATTTGTATTTCCCCTGTATAATCCACATCGATAACACCAGGCAATACAAATAATCCCAGCATAGTTATTGAAGAACGTCCTAATAACAATGCTCCACATCTTTATCCATTTAATATAAGAGGACCCTTTACTCCAGTTTGTATCCTCTCAGGCCGGTTCGTCATTAGTGTGACGTCTACTGCTGCTGATAAATCCAAACCGAGGCTCTCTGCTGTTGCTGTTGCAGACAGGAGGTGACAGTGATGTCATGGCAGCAGCTGATGTCTCCGATGTCACGGCGGCTACTTGTGTCTGGGCGCGTATGTCCCTCATTGCCGCATCGGTAACACTTGATGAATGGTCTCGAGCTCTGCGTGTCCGCCAGTGAGCCGCTTCGGAGAGGAGCAAGAGCAGCTAACACCTGATTCTGAGCAGCTAACACCTGATTTTGAGTAGACTCTGCTTGCTTTTGTAACCCTAATCCTAATTCCTTTAAAGTTTCTACTATAAATGCCTGTGAAGCTGTTGGCATTAATGCCATTCGCTCTAAAGCTTCCTCAATAGTCCAATTTGCCCCTAAAGTAGCTAACACTCTTGCATTTGCCTAACAGGTTCACTTTTTACTCCAAACTGACGAACCGTAGAACGTAACTGGGCTAACAACTTCCAATCTAAGGGATTATATTCCGCTATATTATGCGTAAGGTTCCCCTGTGCATCATACTGTGGTGTGTATGTAACCGGACATGCAAGATTAGAAGCTACTTCCACCGCCTCGCCATCCCCCATCTACATTACTTCTTTTGCCACAGCAGCCCAAGCTTCCCTCCTCTGTTTAGCCATCTCCCCCCACAGATCACGGTGTGCCCCTGGGATGGGATCTGGCCCTTTAAGGGTGCTATGCTGCTGGCACTTCGGTACCGAGACCGAGTTCTCGCACGGGGAAGGCGGTGGAGCAGGAGCTGACTCCAGCGCGGGGGAAGCGGCCCCCCCGCTGCTGGAGCTGACAGTGAAACCGGAGACGACTCGCACGGGGGGAGCGGCCCCCCCGCCAGATCCGGCCCGCTCGGGGGAAGCGGCGGAGGCAAAGGTGGTGGCGGAGGCGCAGCTGGCTTGCTCCCACCCCCACCATCCGACCCGCCTGAAGCTGGCGGCGGAGGCAAAGCTGGCTTGCTCTTACCTCCACCATCCAACTCGCCTGAAGCTGGCGGCGGAGGCGAAGATGGC
Source organism: Melozone crissalis (assembly GCF_028551555.1). NCBI lineage: Eukaryota > Metazoa > Chordata > Aves > Passeriformes > Passerellidae > Melozone > Melozone crissalis. The sequence continues at coordinate 178,792 of NW_026536031.1, forward strand.
TTGCTCCCACCCCCACCATCCAACTCACCCTCCCCCTCTGACAGGAAGGGTGCAGATGGTTCCACTGTATCTAAGGGAAAATTTTCCACACCATTTTGCTGGGGACCCTTAGGCATAAGTATCTGAGTTACAGAAGGTGCTAAGGGATCATCCTCACGACTATACCCTATATTCCTCTTATGAGCTTCTGTCGCCCTTTCTGCTGCCTTTCTCTCAGAGACCTGCTGAAGTAACGTATTATACACCACCCGCCATAACTTGCCAAATGTCTTTGCTGACTTATCATCATCTAACACTGTATCCCACAGGATATCCCCAAACCTTTTCCACTCTACTATCTCATGAACTGTATATGAATTAGCAAAAATTGCTTTAGAATAACCATAAGCTAATAACCCTGGTAATTCCTTTTTTAAATCTATCCCTTTTACTCCTCGTTTTTCTAAATATGAGGAGAAGGAATCGTATGTCGCTTGCCTATCCATACCTATATATCAGCGCGCGCTGTTGCAGCCTTCCAGGCTCTCGGCGACACGTAGAGACTTGAGATACCTTTTGTAATCCTCAAGGGTGCTTTTAAAATCCGGCACCGTCCCGGCTGCAAGGACTCTCACCCAACTTCCCCGACCGTGGCGAATTTATAATCCAAGAGAGCGAACGTTCAGAATGCTGCCTTTGCCCGCATTCTCCACCATTTGTCGGAGGAAGGAGACCCAGACACCAATTGGTTCATCCAAGTCCCATTTATTGACCGAATACGGCGGGTTAAATATAGTTCTTAATAAGCTTCATACATATTGCAAAAGTTGAGCTCAGGATTGGTTAGTTACATATCAGCAACTACACCTACTTCTACATTCTTGTGCTTATTCTTCTGTTACATTCTGCAGATATTCAGGACTAATCTCACCTTCCTTTCCTCATGTTGCAGCAAGGCCATCCGGCATTCTTGCCTGTCAGCAGTCACTGAATCAGAGACTGCTGACCTCCCTCTTTCAGCTTAACCAGTGGCATTATGTCAGTATGGCCTTTCTCAGCTAACCAACTCTTAATAAAATCCTCCACATAGGGCCTAACATCTTTACGTGGGAGGAATTAAATTCTATCCTAGAAATACTGTTCTCTTCTGAAGAAATACAAATGATTCGTACTGCGGGTATGAGGATTTGGGAAAGAGAAAATAGAGGAGGTCCTAGAGGAGAAGATAAAATGCCTGTTAACCCACCTAATTGGGATCCAAACCAGGAAGAGGGAAGAGCGAGCATGAGACAATATAGGACACTAATTGTAAGAGGGATAAGAGAGGCAGTCCCAAGAACAAATAATGCAAGATTGGCATTTGATAGTCACCAGGTGTCGCAGTCGAGGCGGTCACGACATTAAAGCAGAGACCACAAGCACACTCAGTCTCAGTCTTGGTTGTCTCTAAATTATTAATCAAAATGGACTTTCACTTGAACTGTTTAGAAAATTAAAACATACAGACCTTACTCAGTGTCGTCTGTGGGGTGATCTCCGGTTAGCACCGTTTGCAACCGTTAGCAACCGTTGGCAACAGTTGGCAACACTTTATTAGTGAAAATGGCTGATACACTTTCCAGTCGTTTCCCCTCCAGTCGCAGAAGGCTCCCATCTTTCCTTCCTTGATCTCCTTGGTTCAGCTTCTTCTTCTTGCTTCTCGCTCCTTTAGCCAACAGGCCCGCTGCTAGCCCCTTCCACAATTCCCCCTTTTTTTTTGTTTTTGAACTGTAAATACAGCTGCTATGGATTTTTGCAGGGCCCTTTGCAAAAACCCAAGCAGAGAGGGGACACACAAAATCACAATCACAACCATCAACAGAATTCCCACTCTCAATGCAATCGTTCCTGTCCTTCATCCATCTTTAATTACTGATATATGGTCTTAGCCAGTGTCATCCGCACGTTCTGCCTCAGCTGCGGAACCATCGATCCTGTCCTTTCCCGCACGGTCTAAGTAAGGTTTGACACAGCGAGCAGGAACCCATCGAGGACCATTATCTGTCAAAACACAAGCATAGGTTGTCAGGTTATCAGGTTATCAGGTTATCAATTCTACTGGACCAGACCATATACCAGTAATCAAATCCTTGACTCACACCTTGACATTTCCATAACTTCACTAATATGGTAAACAATGGTTTCTCTTGAATATTATTGAAAACTGGAAAAGCCATAGGGTTATCACAAGCAACATTTGCATTGGCACTGCTCTCCTGAGGTACTCTTGGAGCACCTAACCTTTCTATTATGTCCCAATTATTTTCTTCAACTGCTTTCCTCCTAACAAATTCCCAGAACTCCTGAGGGTGTTGAGGAAGCACAGTTACTTGACATGGAGGCAAAGTCCATGGGGCAGTAAGGCTAGAGCTCTTAGGAGATGAAGGGACCAGAGCTCCTTGCCCCAACTCAGGTGTAACTGCGGGCGACTCATCACTTGACTCGCTGTTGCTGTCACTGTCAAGTAACGGAGGATACGGCCTTGCAGATTGTTCAAGCCGCTCAGAGGGAAGCGGGGGGGCGGATGGCTGGACCAGAGAGGAGGGAAGCGGGGGGGCAGATGGCTGGGTTTCTCTCTCCGCTAAAGACATTTAGCTAACTGGCGTAGCAGTGTAGTATATACAGGCACCATCGCGAGCTGCTGCACAGGTGTGAGATAAGGAGGCTTAGGGGCCTGATAAGAAGAGGCTAGGGCAGGTTGTCCAGAAGTTTTGGCAGCTTTCCCAGAAGCCTTGGCAACCAGCCCAGAAGCTCTGGTAGCCTTCCCGGAAGCTTTGGCAGCCTTCCCATCAGAGCCCCCTTCTAGCTCAGAGGCTCTCAGGGCTCTGCCCAGGGCCCCAGCTGTCAGGGAACCAGGACAAGCAAAACCAGATGGGATGGATACTCCAGGGACCTGGAGAACCATTCCCAGCAACTGGGAAAATCCTAGGCGCTCCATCCACCCATAGATGTGGTCTCCAAATTTGCCCCAAAATTGGGTCCAGCTTTCAGAGGCCATAAAGAGCAAGTCCAAGTGACTGGATGACCTTTTTAGCCCAGAAAGCCCTGCAGCTGATGGCACACTTCACAGTCAGCAGGGGACACAGCTAGGCCAAAGCCCAGACCTCTGCTGGGAGCCTTTCTCCTCAAATACCCTTCCAACAAGCCTCCATGCAAGTCACTTGGGAAAGTTTCTTCCAATGATCCATTTCTGGCACATAACTACACAGGCTTATGTGAAAGATTCTAAAGCAATTGCTCTGGAGTCAAAGAGGCAGCACTAAGGGTCCTTGTCATCTCTTCGTAGCTAAATCCCACTCTGCGGGAGTTGAAGGAGTTTGGAACGAGCTAGAGAGCAGACCTCTGAGTTTTTTACATGATGCCATTGCATTTTCTTCACTTCTACACAGACAGGAAGGGTGAGTTTGGCTGACATCTGCACTGCATGGCTCACAAGGCCGCAAGACTTGTAGTTACAAGAGCTTTGAAGGGTTTCTTGGCCAAGAAGACACTGCCAACAAGGATATTTGGGGTTTGGAGCTAACCCTTCAATATTTCATCTTATGGACTCATGCTACAGTGTAAGCTTTCTTAGTCAATCATGTTATGACACACGAACCTACAGCACTGCATCCTAAGCTTCTTGTTTTCCATTGTAACTACTTTTATTTTTTCTAGATCTTGGACTCTAAAACTCCAAACTTTCCTCCACTTCAACATTCGTCCCCTTGTCTCTGCTAGAAACTAGAAATCCTCATTCTCGTTTCTAGCACCTAAGTTTGGAAGCCCTATCCAAGGTCTCAGATCAAATCCTGTGCTTAATTCTAAGCTTTGCTGACAAGACCAAAGGTCTGAGATTTCCCTGCATTTGGGTTTCCCACAACACTGATGCTGTTAGTTCCACAGTGCCCGGGATCCCTCTTGCAAGTCAACTCTGTCAGGATCAAGGCGGCTGCCGGGGGGCTGCTTGTGGCCTCTGACAGCCCATTGCCAAGGGCTTGCCAGCGCCCCAGCCCCTCAGGGGCTGCCCCAGCCCGGCCAAGCTGCCGGGCAGCAGCGCCGCAGCCCCACCGCAGCTCCAGAGCAGCCCCATCCAGAGGCTCTGGGAGCCCTCAGCGAGGCAGCCAGCAGCACCCGGGCAGGAGGACACGGATGGCGCTTCCCGCCTGGCACAGGGCTTGTGGCCATCTCCAGGCACCGCTCTGGCAGGGATCCCTGCAGCCCCGGCCCCTGCCCAGCCGCTCTGTGGGCAGCACAAAGGCTTCAGCAGAACCACCAAAGGCCAAGGGGCTTCTGGCCATTGCCCCTTGCCCGCTGCACGCCTGGGCAGCTGGCTGAGCACAAGCACCTTTTTCCCCCTCCTCCCCTATGCCCTACTGATCCTGGGCAGGAAAAGAAAGATCCTGGGAGTCTGTTTATTGTAGCACATTCCATATTTACATAATAAAGGAAAACAAAAAGAAGAAAAGAACAGTCTTGAACACAAGGAAAATCCCTGCTGGCTCAGGGCCCAGCAGACAGAGCCTCTGGGATAATCTCTCCATGGAGCTCCAGCAGCAGAGGCGGCCAAGCCCTGAGACAGGAAGCCTTTTCTTCCACGCCCTGCGGAGCCGATCTTCCAGGTCCTCCAAGATGGAATATCGAATTGTAGCTTCTGCCCTGAGAATGTGTAAAGTTTGAAGAGTGAGCCTTCTGACAGAAAGGCTGATGTCATCTGCCATTTCTTCAAGGGCTGCAAGAGAGAGGAACAGAATCACGGTCAGATCCCGGATCGGCGGGGACCCGAGGAGAGCCCCCTGCAAGGGCCATCCCAGCCGGCTCTTGCCATGGCCAGGAGGGAGCAGGGAGCAAGGGGATCAGCAGGGAGCAAGGGGATCAGCCCGAAGCTGCTGGCCACGAATGGCCCACGGGGCCCTGAAAGCTCCGTGTGCTCTGCCCACGGGAGCAGAGCCCTCCGCAGCCGGGGCAGGGCTTGCGGCTCATCCCCCGGCAGCCCGCGCTGTCAGCCTGCTGCCCTCACTCACCAGTGCAGATCAGCTGCAGCTCTTGCTGCTGCCCCCTCAGGCGCCGCCCGGCCATGCCTGTGGACACAGAGCCTGTCACGGCGCCAGCGACACAGCTCCCTGCCAGCGGCGCTGCCGGCGCTGTGGCCACACGGGCTGCTGGCCCGGCAGGGCTCAGCCCGGCCCTCGCCGCACGCTGCCGCCCCAGGGCACGGCTGCCAGAGGGCGGCAGCAGCAATGCCCAGGCCAGGCGGGGCTCCACGGCGCCCCAGGGCACGGCTGGCGCTGCCGGGGCAGCAGGCGGGGCTGGGGCCGAGCTGCGGCGGGCCGGGGAGGGGACGGGCCCGAGCTCGGGACTCACCCATGAACCTGATGGCCGCCTCTCGCTGGGGCTCGTGTGGGCTCTCCACGTAGCGCAGGGCCCGGCGCAGGTGCTCGGCCGCTCGGCTCCTGTCCTCTGCCAGCTGGAGAGAGCGGCAGGAGGGAAGGGTTGGTGCGGGCTCAGCCCCTGGGCCGGGCGCTGCCTGCGCCCAGCCCCGGCCTCCCCTGCCCGCACAGCCCTGAGGCGCGGCCAGCAGCCGCTGGCCAAGGGCTCCCGAGGGGAGGGGGCAGAAGGCCGGCTGCTGCCCGGGGAGCCGCGGTGCCGGCCCGCCCCGCAGCCCCGCCGGGCCGGGGCTCCATGGGCACCCGGCTTGGGGCCATGGGAGCCTGGAGCAGAGCCCGCGCGGCCTCTGGCTGCAGCAGCGGGCAGGGGCACAGCTGCCAGCCCCGCACACTGAGCACCGCCCTCAGGGCCCTTCTCCAGGCTGAGGATTCTTGGCTGCTCTTACCAGGCTCTCGCCGAACCTCCATGTGTGATCCACCTGTAGCGTTTGTTCGAGATTCCTTCTCTTCAGGAATCTGGCTGCAGAATGCAGTACTACACAGGAGGCCTGGAGAGCAGCAGAGAGGCACAGATGGCCCCACAGGCCAGTGCCACAGCCTGGAGGAGGCTGCAGCCCACAAGGTGCCAGGGCAGGAGACAGCCCAGCCCCTTCCCAGGGGGACAGCAGCCGGCCACAAGTCCTCACCTCAGCAACAATCTGATTTTCATCATGGCAGTGGAAGTAGAGTGGGACCAGGCTCTGGCGCACGTGGGACTTCAGGGCCTTTCTTCCACCTTTGGTTAATGAGTCCAGCATCTCTTGAAAGACACACATGGAGCTCAGCTGCACCTAGCTATCATCCTGTATGAAAGGAAGGGCAAAAGACCTCAGCATCAACTGCTTCAGGCCCCCCAGGGCACAGGCCTGCATTTCCACAGGGCACCAAGGGTCCGGGCAGCAGCCAGTGGCCGTGGCTGTGGGCACAGGGCCTTACATGGTCAAAGAGTGGCAGGAGCGCCTCAGCCAGCTGCAGGGAAATAGGGATGGGTATTAGGGCACCATCATCCAGGAGCAAATATCTTAAAAGAAGAATGGTCATCCCGATCATGTCGCTATCATTTTCCTGCAGGAGCTCCACAAGACTTCCAGTCAGGCTCCACATTTTTTCAGCCTGTGTGGAACACAAGTTTGTGAAAGGCCACCCTGCTGCCGCAGGGCCCAGAGGCCAAAGGCCTGTCCCGAAGCACTGAGGCAGCTGAAGCGGGAGGCAGGAGAGCTGGGAGCAGCTGCCCCAGCGCCCGAAGGCCAGGCAAGGCCAAGCGACTGCGTTGCCCCGCCCCACGCTGCCTGCAGGGCTTCAGCCACTGCCCCCTTCTCACCATCGAGGGATTCTTGCCCAGCACTACGAGGCCTCTGAGTGCCAAGTAACGCCTGGCCATGTGCTCGCTCTGCAGGTTCTGTGCCAGGATCTCCAGAACACTGTCACTGCATTCCCTCAAGTCCAGGCACTCAAGGACCTGAAAGGCACAGGGCAGTGACAGGGGAGCCGGCCGGCAGGAGCCCGGAGCCACACAGGGCTGGGCCCAGGCAGCAGCACAGGGCACGGGCACCGTCCTGGCAGCTGTGACTGCGAGAGGCCAGAGGGTTGGGAGGCAGCTCAGCCAGGCAGCGCTGGCCTTGAGGCTCACCTCCACAAGGAATGCCAGGGCAGGGAAATCCCAGTATGGCATCTCTTCACCGAGCATGGCGAGTAGGTAGAATGCAATCCTGGAACAAAAGTGTATGGCTGAATTGCAAAGTATCCTGACGAGAGAAAAAGGAAACAAGACCCTGATGCAGTGGGGCAAACCTCTCCCAGGAGTGACTCACAGAGTTCTCATCTTTCCCCACCACCGTTCCAGCAAGGGGGCCTGGGCCATTTGGGAGTTGGTTGCTCATGGGCACCCTCCTGTCCCAGCCTTTTCCAGTCTGCTTGGCCGTCCCTCAGTGACAAGGCCCTCTGGCCCATGACCATGGGGACTTTGTGGGACACCTGGGCACAGAGCACAAATGTGAGAGGCAGTGGGGAGAAGGGGATCTCACCTGGCCAGCAAACCCACGGCATAGTGGTGGGTGTCAAGAGAGAGCAGCGTGTCCCAGGCACACCTGCGTTCCATTGCCACCACCACATCCTCACAGCGGAGAAGGCAGAGCAGGGACTTCAGGGTCTGCACTGCAAACCTGTGTGCACAGCAAAGCCCAGGTCACACTGGGAGCACTGGCTCCTTGGCAGGCCACATGGTAGGGACAGGAGGAGTGGGATGGAGCACCTGTTGGGGCTGGTGGCAAGGCCATGCTCTTCCTGGCATCCCTTCCAGAATGTATCGACCTCCTCTGCATATCCAGAGTGCTGAAGAACACTTGGAAGAGGAGACGCACAAATAGGCAGGGGAAATACACCTTTAATATCCGTGGCAGACAGGGCACCTGGAGGATCTTCCACATCACCACAGTTGCCTGCAAAGGACAAAGCCCCCCAAGACAGCGCTCAGTGCCGAGGTGTGGATGTGGCAGGGCCCAAGCTTAGCAGGGAGAGGCCCCGAGAGACCTTGGCAGGGGGAGCACGGGGCCTGGTGGGCCTGAAGCTGCCCCTGGGCCAGGTTTCAGGCCAGCGCCTGAGGCAGGGAGATGCAGTGGGGGAAGGAGGAAGGAGAGCTGCTGGAGAGGCAGCCCTGGGGCCAGCAAAGGCCAGTGTCAGAAACTCACAGTCAGGCCAAAGACACCCATTTCGTCCCCATCGGAGGTGCACGTGCTGTGCTCTGGCCAGCTCCCCAGCACATCCAGGAGGATCAGCAGCGCTGGCTCTGCAATCCTGAGCAAGCACATGATGGTCTTCCACATGGCCATGGCATGTCCACATATGCAAACACACTCACACAGCCTGATTTCTGGGAAGGGGAGAGACTGTGCATTACTCCTGAATTCTGCGCAGGGGCAGAGGGTATTCCCACGGGGAGAAGCTGCAGAGCACCTGCCAGACCAGTGGGAGAAGGCAGAGACTGCTGGAAATGGGGCGGCCACAAACCCACCCATCACTGCCATTGCAGCCTCCTTTCCATCGCCCAGCTCCGGGAAAGGGGGACGGCATCTTGTCTGCTCTCGGGCACGGTGAGCGGAGGGTTACATGTTTTCCCAGCTCTGTCTGAAACTCGGAGGGTACCGGGACACTTCAGAGTCCCCCTGCATAGGCTGCTTCAAAGGAGGAGTCCTTGGAAGCTCACCGGCACTAAACCCATCCTTTAAACAAGCTTTGCTTTGCAAGAGTTTGGATGCTCCTTGACTGTTCCTGCAAACTGCAGAGGGAAAACATGTTTGCAGTGCCAGGACTGTCCTGGGATGTTGTGTTGTTTCTGTAGAAGTTGGACTTTTCTGTTTCCCCTACAATGTAATGGTTCTGCGCTGGTTATCTTCCCCTTCCCTTGTGCTGCCAGTTATCCCAACTCCTTCCCAGTTGCCTCGGAGACTAATGTATCCTTTCTCAAATCCCTCCCCGGTGCCCTGTCCGTCCCTCGGCGCTCGCACCCTTCTCTCTAGAGACTTCCAGCCGGAGCGTTGAGTGATTGGTTCAGGGACCAGGGCCCCACCCTCACGTTATCCCCATTGGGGTTCTCCCTAAGTCAATCTTTTGTATCCCGCTCCCCTCTGAAACTCTATTGGCCAGAGGGTGGACTCCTCCCCTGTCTCCCTCCCTCCTTAGAAGCTGTTGCAAGTGTCTCTCCCCTTCCCTGTCCGGCTGTCGGTTCCCCTGGGACCCAGTGAACCTGGATTCCCCGCAGCTGGAGAGCGCTCTCTTCTTTCTGCTGGCTGCAGCCATAAGCCATGCCACGTCCCACCGCAAGGCGTGGCTGCTGTCACAGCACAGGGCGTTTGCCTTAGGCGCTGTCCCGAGCCACGGAGATCGGGCCAGTGCTGCCCTGCTGCGAGCGGTGCTGGATAGCTGGCCGGGCCGTCCGAGAAGGACAATCCTTGCCCAGCTTGACCGCTTCACTGGGACATGGCTGCTGTTAAAGAGTGTAAATCCCACTGCTCACAGAGGTCCCTCCTGCAGGGCCCTGCGAGCTTGGCACTATCATAGGAAGAAGAAATCTGCTGCAGGAAGCTGCATCCAACAGTGCCTGCACAGTTGGTGGGAAGAGGGGAGTTGTTTTTAAGAAGCATAAAGAAAAGGGGAGCATAGAGAAAAAGGGAGCCTCCTGCTGTCTCTTGAAATCTCCCCCAGCCTGAACAAGCTCTCTTTGGGGCTAAAGACTCCCAGAAGCAGAATGGGGCAGTGCCTGCTGTAAACACAGCATCTTTGTGATGTCTGCAGCTGCAGGTGTTCGTACACTTGACCTTTTGTGATAAACAGTAAGGACGTTTCCTTCCTACTTACTTGGCAAATCTTCTAGGGAACACACCAAACTCCAGGCAGTCATTTGCTGTGATGTTTTGTTCCCTGAATAACACAAAACTCCCCCTTTATGTCAGTGTTGCTCTGGTTTGCTGGGTCAAAATCCATGTCTGGCCTGAGGGAGATGAGTCATTTGCCCGGGTGCTTCCACTCCTGCTGCACATATAGAAAGAAGAAATATGGGGAAAGTACTATAACAACATATATCATGTAATCAGGTGGTAAAAAAAGGTGAGTGCAATTGAAAGTAAGGGTATTCTTCTTTAATTTAATGCAACTATATTTAGTGATATTAGTGGTTTGAGCATTGCTGTACATCCTCCCAATGACTAGACATTATCTGGTTCCACCATGTGGACTCAAGAGAATGTAACAGCTCCATCTTTTCAGGGAGGAGGCAGCACTTGGACCACAGTGATTGTTTCACACAGTAGACCTGAGCACACAGTTTGCTCCAGCTCGGAGCATGGGCTCATCCCAGCCTAAGAACCCCTGAAGGCTAAATTATTAGAAACAGCATTACCACAGGATCTACAATGGCTATCATGAGATAATCATCACACATCTGGATTTTTAAGACACAGAGCATAGTCCGGTGCTTTCCAGTCCCTGGTGACATGACCTAATAGCAACACGTGCCTGGAGCTGCGCTAGTGCAGCACTCTGTGCTGGGGGAAGGAGGCACTGCTGGGCTGGGAGAGCACACAATTGGCAGCCCATGGCTGTGATTTACACAAAGCTGTTTGTGTCTTGTAAATAGATTTCTTTTCCTTCAGTGGTAGGGAGCCAGGAGATGCATTGGTCAGCAGCAGAACAGAGAACATCTTGGTGCAGAGCCAGGAGCAGGGGAAGGACAAGCCTTCCAGCACAGGGTACTCACATGGCTTTTGAAATGAAGAGCTGCAGCAAATGTGGAAGGGTAAACAAGGCCAGGAAATCTGCTGCTGTATGAATGAACTCCCTGCTATTTATGATGCAGAGTTTCCAGGGATGTTGCTGTGGAGCTGGGCTCCTGCTGGGCAAATGATTCTTCCCAAACTGAGGTGGGTGCCATGTTATCATTCCCTGGCTCTACCTGTCCCTGTCTGGCTGCTCCTCAAAGCTCTGGCTTCAGCCCAATCTTCTGCCTTCTGAGCAGCAAGATTTAAATGGTCCTTATCATTCAAATGACTTGACTTCAAATTGAAATTTTAACAAGTGATTAAATCAGCTCCCTCTGATCTAATGGTGTTGGTGTCTGGGAACAGTGCAGCCAGGACTGAGATGCTCAGTACAGGCTGCAAAACCTGCTGGAAATGCATGACAGTATTTAGGTTGTTTAGGACATTCACCTCCCATTTCCTCATGCTGTTCTTTCACCTGTACTGGGTGGGCAAGGCTGTGCATGCCCTTTGAGCAGAGATGAACTTTTGGGGTCAGCTGCCTAATGGCCAGGAGGTGCCAAACTGTTTGGGTCACTGGTGTCCTCTGCCTGCCCTGCAATTCATTGCCACCATTTCTCTCACCTCTTACTTCTTCTCCCTGGTACCTCTGCCACTACTTCAGCTTCTCAAGCCTTTTTTTCTGTTTCTCCTCCCCTCTGCAAGTTGTCGGATCTTCTCTTCTCTTCCCAGGGAAGTGATGTGGGCTCGTTTTCCTTCTCCAGTCTTCACACCTGGTTTGTTCCTTCCATGTGCTGGCAGGTGGATGTGGAGAAAACATCAGAGAGTGAACCAAGTCATTTACACCAAGAGAGATTAGATTATGTTATCACTGGGTTGTTTAGAATCATGGAATCAGAGAATCCTTAAGGTTGGGAAAGACCTTCACAATAATCAATTCCAACCATCAAGCACCACCATCACTATGTTCACCACTAAACCACATCCCAAGTCCCGCATCAACATGTCTTTTGAGCTCTTCCAGGGATGGTGATTCTACCACTGCCCTGGGCAACCTGTTCCAATGCTTTACAACCTTTTCCAAGAAGAAATGTTCCCTAATTTCCAATCTAAACCCCTCCTGGTGCATGTTGAGACCTTTTCCTCTTGTCCTGTCCCTGTTCCCATGGGAGCAGAGCCCCACCTGGCTCCACCCTCCTGTCAGGGACTTGTGGAGAGCCACGAGGCTCCCCCTGAGCCTCCTTTTCTCCAGGCTGAAACCTGGAGAAACTCAAACTCACACTTTGAGTTGATTCAGAGGAACCAACAAATCTGTTTTAGGTCCTGTTAAATTATGCTGGCTGTTCTTAGTAGTAAAACCCAGAAAACAAAGGAGATATGCCCAGCAGCTCAGTGTGGTGAGTTGTGCTAGGAAAGAGCCCACTCCAGACTCCAATGGCACAAGCATCAGCACCAGGTTCTGCCTGGGATAACCTCTGTGAATTCCTCCCTCAACTTAGGCAGCTGAAATAATACCTGATCCACATGAACCAAATCTTGACAGTGGGTACAATTTTTCCCTACTGTTTCCAAACAAATATCAAACATAAACAGTGAGAAATTATTTCATCTCTCCTAATGAGTGGCAGCATGAGAACTCAGCAATATGTTAAGAGAAAATCTCCCTGGTACTCTGAATTACACTTCTCCTGGAGTGAAGCAAGAACCCTTGTGATTGAAAAACTCCCTTTCCAGACTCAGAGATTGTTTTTATAAAGTATTAAAAAAAAAAGTATAATGTTCCAAATCTCAGCCAGGAAAGCAGCGGTAATAATTCTTCCCTAATGCCTCTGAAATTAAGCTACACTTGGCCTGAATTTTTTCAATTTGGAGTGTATGTACACACAATATTGCTAAGATATCCCTGCAGTAGATGTGTGCAGTGTGTGCTGCACTGCCCAGCTGCTGGCTCTGTCACCCCAGAAACTGCTGCTCCATCCCCACGGGCTGCAGGCCCCCATGGGCAGGGCTGGGGTGTGGGGGCTGCTCCCCTGCACGGCCTCCCCTTCACATCCCTGCCAGAGCCACGGGCAGCTGCCTGTGGCCCCTGAGTGTGGTCAGGAACTGACCACTGCTGCTGGAGGTCTGGGTGCTGAGCCCCTGAATCATCTCTCACTTGGACATGCTCACAAACAAAGGAGGAACAGGGACTCAGTGACCCGAAGAGCTGCCCACAGAACCAGGAGGACCTGGACGGGTGGGATTGCAGAAGTGGCGCGGGGAGAACATCCAGGCAGGAGGCTGCCAGGGGCTGAGGCTGGGGCAATGGGAAATCTGCAGTGGGAAGGAAACAACACAGCATCTGGAATTTTGAAACACAGCTAGAGATTTCCTGTGCATTCTGACTGAGTCACCAATGGTAGGCTGTGAAATTCCTTATACCTGTCTGGCCCTTGGGGCTGAGCTGTGGGATGAAGCTCTGGAGGGAGACCTGGGAGAGATCCTAGAGTGAGCCAGGGTTCCCCATGACAGAGCAGAGCCCGGAACAGCAGGAAGGGATCCATGGCAGCCTCGCTCCCCCTCTGCCCTTTCCCCACCATGGGCCAAACAACATCCTGAAGCACATGGTGAGAGAGCTGCTCAAAGGGAAGGGTGGGTGCATTCCCTCAGCCTTGTCCTGGGGCTCAGCAACCGAAGGCTCTGGCTGCATGTCTGGACACACCGTGCCCGGAGCAGCGGGAAGGGAGCCATGGCAGTTTCGATGCCCTGCTGCTGCTTCCATGCCCTGCAGGGCAGTTTCCCCGCCTGGCCTGGCTGCAGCTTCTCCCCAGCCTCTGCAGGAAGGCATTGGGCATCAGCTGCCATGCAGCCCAAACTCACCAGGGATCCCCTGCATTTTCCCGGTCCCCTGTCACATCCTGAGGTGTGGCTGCTTGGAAGAGGGAGGGCCATAGCCAGCCCCAAAGGCCTGGGGGGATCAGGATTTTCCGGATCCTTATCCATGTCTTGGACAAGTATTGCCTCCTGAAGAGGCCACCTCCTGGATGTGCAGTGATTCCATCTGATCCAGCTGTGCCTCTTCCTTTCTCAAGGGATGGACAGAGGGGCTCTATGGAAGGTGGCGTTTCCTGCAGGAAGGGAGGCGATGCCAGGCACAGTCACAGGAGGTAATTGCTGTGCCTCTGGGCCTGAGCCCTGCTGAGGCTTGAGCTGCCCTCTCCGCTGCTTGGCACTGCGGGCACAGCCCGGACAAGACGGGCACAGCCCAGAGGAATTATCCCGAGCAGGCTCAGGGCACTCGGGTACTGAGCTGTCCTGCTGGGCTCCCTCCGTGGGAGACACGTCTGGAAACCTGGGAGCGGCTGCACGGAGTACCCATGGTGGGGAAAGGGCAGAGGGGGAGAGCAAGGCTCCAGGGTGTCCTGAGAGGGCCTGGCCATGTGCCCCTTGGGCTGTGGGAGCTGTTCCATGGGCAGGTGGGCAAGCAGGAGGGAGGGACGGAGGTTGGGAGCGACAGCTGTGGCACTGCAGATCTCCCCAAGCATTTAGTGAGGGTTTCCTGTGTGGGAGGGAGAGAGCCCCAGGGCCCTGGGCTACTCCAGCTGCCCCTGCAGGCATGTTGCACCGGACCTGCAAAGGGCGTGGAGAGTGACCAGGAGGCACAGGCTCCCACAGCCTTACCGGACCCCCTTGCAGTGCCCAGTTCCCCAAGGCAGAAGGGGATCCCAGCACACCATGGAAATGCTTCTGTAGGATCTGTGCTCCCTTCTCGACTGGCACGTGACTTGGATTACTTGGAAATGCTGGTGAATGGTACTTTGAAGACCTTGCCAGATGTTGGAGGCAGGTTCTGAATGTACCTTTGCTGACAGAATAATCCGTGTCAGTGTGGCAAGAGCTCACTCATGAGCCAGTTCCCTTACATTTCACTGAAGGTTGATCAGTTCTGGAAACCTTGCCCTGCTCCCTTCTGGAGCCCTGAGTGATCCCACAGGATCGCTGTCAGTGGGAGGAAGGAGCATTTAGCTGTCCATCCTCCTCCCTTGTGCAATGCCACTGTGTCCTTCTGTGTGCTCTGTGCAGCCACAGAGAAGAGCAGAGAGGGAAGGGCCCAGGGCTGTGCCCCGGGGCTGAGCCTTTCTCAGCTCATTTGCTGCCCCCAGGGAGCCTGAGCTGCTCCTGCTGCCTCTGCCAAGCCCTGGCCCTGCCTGGGGCTGGGTTTGGAGGTGCTGGCAGTTCCAGGGAGTCCTTTCTGCCCCGACTGCCCCGTGAGGGGCTCCTTCCATCCCAGTGTGGGGCCACTGCAGGCACGAGGTCCCCCAGGCCCTGCTCCTGAGTGGAAGGCAGAGCGAAGGGAGTGCCTTGGAGGGCACCAATCACCCAGGTGCCCTCACTGCCACTCGGGCCTGAAGGAGAATCTTCAGCAGTGCCATTGGAGCTGTTGTGTCCTGCCTTTCTTTGCAGCTGAGCCTGTTGGTAAAGGTGATCTGGCTTCCCAGCCCATATTCAAGATTGAGCCTCTGGGAGATGGTGAGGGTACTTCAAGGCCTTTCCCCTGGGAGAGCTGCCAGCTCAGAGCCCAAAGCTCAGCCAGGGGGGCATCGCTGCAGGTGCCAGGACAGAGCCATGCACGTGTGTGCCCTCGCCCTGCACGATCCACTCACAACTTCTGCTCAGCACTGGCATCTGTTTGGAGGAGGGTGGGCCCTGGCCCAGCTGAAAAAGACCCCATGATTTGTTAATTTTACCCAATTTTGCATAAGCATGAAGTCCTGAACATGCCATCAAAGTAATGGAGAATTGTTCCGTCTGTTAAGGTGTACTTTTTGTTTCTCAAGTGATGGGCCAAAAGGCCGGACAGAAGGAGGTGTTTCCACAACGAAGCAGAGGACGATTGGCAGCCCCTGCTGCAGGAAGGAAGGCCAAGCCAAACACAGGCATGGGCACGGGCACAGGCTCAGAAGGTAATTGCTGTGCCGTGCTCAGCCGGGCTCAGCCCTTGGCAGGGCTGTGTGGCTGCAGCTCTTCCTCCAGGGCCTGCCCTTGCACAGCCCAGCAACAGCCAAAGCTATGGGCACCTCTGGAGGCCTTGAGGCATCTGGAGCTCGTTCACAGCCCCGGCAAAAGGGAACTCGTGCACCAACGTCCCTCCCGCTGCAGCTGCTCCGGAGCTGGCCCTGAGTGCCCAGAGGCCCAAGGCACAGGAGCAGCCCCGAGCGGGAGCCCTGCCGCAAGCCCAGGGCCAGAGCCAGCCTTGGCTCCTGACTGGGCAGGGGCTGCACTGGGTCCTGACAGGGCCTGACTCTGTGTCCTGGGGCTGGGGGAGCCGTCACGGCGCAACAAGGGCCAGACCCAGAACCATCAGGGATGGGTTTGGCCCGTGTCCCTCCGAGCAAAGCCCTCCGCACAGCCCCTGGGCTCTCCTCCCGGCCTGCTGGGCTTTGTTGGGTGGCACAGCCTGTGCCAAGGGGCGGCAAGGTGCCTGCAGGCCCCAGCTCTGGGGGAAACGGAGAACGTCCTGCCCGCATCCACCGTGCTGCCAGCTCAGCAGTGCAGCACAGCACGGGCTGACCCTCCCCATTGCTCCCACAGGTGCAGCTGGAACCACAGCACGTGTTCCTGATGCCCAGAAGGGCCTTGGAAGGGGTTTCTGTCAGGGAACAGGCTGCTGGCTAAGGTTCCTGGCAGGCCTGCTTGTTTTGGAGCTCATCTTCATCTTATGCTGTGTCCGAATTTGGACTTGCTGGAAGAGAAAAGGGTGAGTGTTTAGTTCACCTTTCCCTCAAACAGCTTCTTTTGAAAGTCTACTGTACATAGGAAACATTGCCAGTGAGGCTGCAGGGTAGGTGTGGCCAGTCCTTGATTGTCCAAAGAACTCTGCTGAGGGTTCTGCTGCTGCCCAGAGCTTTCATTGGCCTCCTAATTGCTGGGCCTTGTCCTGGGGGGCCCGCTGGGGCTGCAGCCAGTGCTGGCTCCCACCGAGGCTGCCTGGCCAGGAGCAGCCCCAGGGGCACAGGGCGGAGGCAAAGCACGGTGGGGAGGAGAAAGAGCAGGGACGAGATTGCCCTTGAACGGCAGGGGAAGGGAGAATGTCGCTTATCCGAGAGAGCCCCAAAGAGCGGCCGGAAGGGGTGCCGGCTGATCAAGGACCCCCGAGGAGCGGAGGGAGGGCGTATCGGCTGATGGAGTGTCCGAAGCAGCGGCTGGGGAGAGTGTGGGTGTCCGTTGGTGGGGAGGAGCGCCGGAGCGCTTGCACGATGCGGTGGCGGGGAGGCCGGCGGGGCCTGTCGGAGTAGGCTCAGCCCGGCCGGCGGGTACGGCTAATGCCGCCCGCCCGCAGGACCATGGCGCAGTTCCTGTTCGAGGCGGACCTGCGCGGGCTGCTGAAGCTGGACACGCTGATCCCAAACGCGCCGCATGCGCGATGGCAGCGCAAGGCCAAGGAGAGCGGCCCCAGGCCCAGCCCCGTCGGCGTGTCCCCCGTGAAGCCGGCCAGTCGCTCTCACAGCTCCAGCAAGACGCCGTCCAAGACACCCGGTGAGCGCCGGCCACCAGCGGCAGGGGTTGAGTGCGGGAGCCTCGCCCAGGCTGCTTGTCTGTAGCCACGGGGCTCTGGGCTCCCTGCCACGCTGCCCTACCGGCTGCTGCTCAGGCCGGAGGAGGCGGGCTGTGCTCCTGGCAGCCACCCACCTCCTTGCCAGCATGAGGGGCAGAGCTCTGAGCACTGGGGCTGGCGAGCTGCTGTTCGCCCAGCTGAGCCTTGCTGGCACAGCTGTATGCTAGGATGAGTGTGGGCGGGACTGTCAGCTGACAGCTTTACATCCTGTGAGCGTTTTAGTATCTTCCCCTTATCTCTGGACTCTGGAATTGTTGCACTAGACCCAAGTGCACACGGTCCCTAACCAACTTGGTTGCAGGGAGGAAAATATAAGTTAGTTGTGACTGGGTGGCATGAGACCTCAGAGTCCTACTTGTCTGGTGGGTGTGATGTGGAGGAGTGTTGGGTTTGCTCCCATGAAAGCTCTAATACAGGCTGTTAAATAGCTGTAAGACAATATTTTCATATGTGAATGCAGGTAAATCTGGATCCAAAATTCAAAGCACCCCCACAAAGGCTGGGGGGGATCGCTACTTTCCCAACCGCAGCACTATGCAGATGGAGATGGCAAATTTCCTCCTAAGCAAAGAGAGGATGACCCTGCTGAGGATTCCCCTACCAAGAAGGTGAGCATGTTGCTAAGTTACAATTACTTCAACAACCGCTACTCCTTCCTGCCCCTTTACAGAGCAGTAAACTATAGGTTCTGTCAAGGGGGCACACGGGACTGACAAGTCCCAGCCATCACTACTTGCAGCTCTGGGCTTCAGGAGCCTAGGATGAGATTGAAGCTGTAGAGACTGCCATGCACTCCAAGCCTATGCTGCTTCTGGTAGCAAAATGTAGCTTTTGACTAATGAGGCTTTAAAATGTAGCAGGCAACAAAAATGCAAAGCTGTAAGCCTATGCGAAGTGAAACTGCTGGTGGTAGCTATTCTAGGACAATGTCTCCACAGGGAACACTTCTGGAATGTTTTACACTGTGTTCTGAAATCTGTTTATGAAGCGTTTGATCACTTTGTGGCTGTGGCTTTTCCCACTGACAATGACACTGAATTTGCCATTGTTTGAAAATGTGAGCAGGATGATGTATGAAAGTCTGAGGGAAAACTGCTTTGACCTGCCTCTGTGTGACTGACCCTTGCAGCACAGTCAAACATCTTCAGATTCTAAGAGAAGGGGACTTAGGTGTCTGTTTAAATTGCAGTGTGGGAATTGTTTTAAATGCATTGCACTGAGGGTGATTTGTCTCTGTAGGAGCAACAGAAAGCCTGGGCAGTGAATCTGAATGGTTTTGATGTAGAAGAGGCAAAGATCCTCCACCTCAGTGGAAACCCACAGAATGCTCCAGAAGGTATGATACAGGGTGTGTGTGAGCTGAATCAGCAGGAGAGGTCAGGTCAGGGGAACAGCAACGCAGAGGCTCTGTGTGTGGTCACAGGAGAAATCAACTGGTTTCTGAGAGCTGTACAGGCTGGAGTCTCCTTTCTTAAGGTTCCTGAGGTCAAGGGAGGGCATAACAGTTACAGTGAATTTATTTAGGAGAGTTGCTATGACTGCCAGTTGGTCACCTGTTACAGGGCTTGCAAGGGGCTTCAGGGTGAAGAGAGAGATGAGAATCTTGACCTCATGTTCAGAAGGCTTGATTTATTATTTTATGATATATATTACATTATTACTATACTAAAAGAAATAGAAGGAAAGTTCTCAGAAGCTAGCTAGGCTAAGAATAGAAAAAGAATGAATAAACAAAGTTCTGTGTCTCAGCAGAGGGTGAGACCCAGCTCTGCTGTGAGTGGTCAGTAAATCCAAACCTTCACCCAAGACCGATCCCGCATCCATCTGTTGCATTCCACAGCAGCAGATAACCATTGTTTACATTTTGTTGCTGAGGCCACAGCTTCTCAGAAGGGAGAAAAATCCTAAAGAAAGGATTTTTATGAAAAGATGTCGGTGACAGTCACCTGTACTGCAGGTTCCAAACCTTCATGAAGTCCGTAAGAGCACCAAACTCTCTGCTGTGCACTTTCTAGCTTAAACTGCAACTAAATATAATGGCATTCAAAAACCCAAGTGTTTGTTAAATTTGTTTCCATGAATGAGGAAATTGTAGCTCACCCCTGTTCAGCAGTTCATTCTGCCAGTGATTTTCGTGCACGGCAGGCTTGTGAGTGTTTCTCTTAGGACTTTATTTTCACTCCAAGGGATTCCTAGTTGGGTGAGCAGCACTCAGCTGGGAGGAAACTAACTCAGGTTAACAAACCTGTTCCCCTGCACACAGGCTATCAGAATAACCTGAAAGTGCTCTACAGTCAGAAAATGGCACCTGGATCCAGCAGGAAGAATAGCAGATATATTCCCTCAAAGCCAGACCGGGTCTTGGATGCACCAGAGATGTTCAACGACTACTGTAAGTAGGCTGCAGGGCTGAGTGCTGGGCATCCAGAACATTCTGCATTGGATTGCTGTTCCTAGGACAGTGTAACTGGGCTGTCTGTATTATTTTGTGTACCCAGGCTAGCACAGACCACTTCTGCAGTGTCCTTGTGCGGCCTTACAGGGACAGTGGTCTAGGGCACTGTGTAGATGCCTTGGAGCAGGGTACCTGGCCCCAGCAGCTGGGCACAGTGACACTCAGAAGGCTGCCCCTCACCTGTACGTGTGTGTGTGTGTGCACGTGTGCACCCGCACCTGCTGCAGAAGCACGGGTGAAGGACAGGGCTCTCTAGCCAAGCATGGTGTGACCTGCATTGCTCTTTCAAATTGTAGATCGGAATCTCGTAGACTGGAGCTCCCAGAACTTCCTGGCAGTGGCTCTGGACGACACTGTTTATCTGTGGAATCATGCTACTAGGGAGATTGTCCCCCTGCTGCAGATGGAGCATCCAGATGTTTACATTTCCTCTGTGTCATGGATTAAAGAAGGAGACTACCTTGCTGTTGGCACAAGTAGTGCTGAGATTCAGGTGAATGCAGGAGTAAAACTAGAGGTGTTTTCAAGGGAGTGAGAGAACTGCGGGGCCTGGGCACAAAACCTTGGCTGGCAGAGGAAGGATGCCATGCACCTGACTTGTCTTCCCTGGTGTGGGGTGGAACTGCCCTGTGTGCAAGGCAGGGTTTGGTTTGGGCGTTTTCTGATAAGCAGCATTACCTTCTGTGCTATAGTCATGAGATACACATTTTCTCTGTTCCCTTACTGAGAAAGCTGAATGCCAGAGCCTGTGCAGTGAGGTTCCTAGGGCATAGAAAGAGGATTGGGTTTCTTCTGAAGAACTTTTTGCTTTGCCTCTCCAGCTATGGGACGTTGAGCAGCAGAAACGTCTCTGAACCATGACCAGCCATTGTGGCCGTGTGGGAACCCTCAGCTGGAACAGCTGCATCCTCTCCAGGTAAAGCAGTGGGTCAAGGGCAGTTTCCAGTTGTTGCAAACTCCTATCCCTCAATCTATGTGTGGCATGGGTTAGGGATGGCAGAGAGAAGTTTGTCCTGGCTTGGGATTCTTACCCAGCCTTATCTGTTGGGGCTGTGAGGAGAAGGCCTCTTTCCTGTATTGCAATTTGTGCTGAAGCTGTAAAGAGCTTGTGTGGGTGTTTCACTCACACCAACAAACCTGTGTTGCTGATAACACTGGCTGAAACCCAGTGGCAGGGATAGCAGTCTTGCAACAACAAAAATGGATTTGGGTGAAAATGTGCAGCCTGACCCTGCAAGCCTTCTCTTCTCTCTGCAGTGGTGCACGGACTGGGCACATCCATCACCACGATGTCCGAGTGGCTGAGCATCACGTGGCCACCCTTGCTGGCCACACACACGAGGTGTGGACTCAAATGGTCTCTGGATGGCCGCTACCTGGCCAGTGGAGGCAATGACAATCTGGCGAACGTCTGGCCATGCAGCCAAGGTGGGGATGGAGACTTTGCTCCTGTGCAGACCTTCACTCAGCACCAGGGTGCTGTCAAGGTGAGCACAGAGCTGCCACGGGCGGATATGTGTGTGCAAGGCAGGCATGCAGCACTGGCTGGGTGCAGGTTGCCTCTTGTATGTTTTAAAATGAACTCTCCTCTCTCAGGCTGTGGCGTGGTGCCCATGGCAGATGAATGTTCTGGCCACTGGAGGTGGCACTAGTGACAGACATGTCCGCATCTGGAAGGTGTGTTCTGGCACCCGCCTCAGTGCTGTTGATACCTGTTCCCAGGTGAGAGATGAACATCAGCTTGGAGACAAACACCTTCTGGCAGCACACCTCCACAGAGCTGCTGGCTCCTCAGGCCCAGAGGCACGGGGAAGGAGGGGGACCATGCTCGCCTCCGAGTGGTGAGCATCAGCACAAGGACCTCGTCTCACCTGTGTTACTGCCTCTTTGCAGGTCTCTTCTATCCTATGGTCCACAAACTACAAGGAGCTCATTTCAGGCCATGGCTTTGCACAGAATCAGCTGGTTCTATGGAAGTATCCAACAATGACCAAGGTTGCAGAGCTGCAAGGTAGGTGGATGTTGTTATCTTGTTGTTGCATTTCTAAAGCCCCATACTGTTGCAATCGTATTTCTAAAGTCTCATACCTTCTCGGTGATACTTCTTGGGGGCAGTTCTTCACAGCTCTGACTTCTTCTCCTGCTTGTTGCTCCTTCTTTGTCAGGGCTCCTTGTCAGCTCAGCTTGACTGGCCAAGCCCAGCCCCTTTTATCCCAGTTATCTTCACTAGCTACAGCTGCAGCCCAATTAAGGACATTGCAGCTGCAGCCATCAAAAACAACCAGGGCTTATCAGGGCAAGGCCTATATACAGATATTCAATATACAATACAGATATTTTACTAAGACTCCTACTATATTTCCCCCTTCTGGTTTACTTACAGATACTAAGACTCCTACTATAGGTGGACAGGGCCTGGGTGGGGGGGGCTGTCAGAGGTTGAAGGCAGCTGCACTCCTTGGTTTGAGCCTGCAGCATCACTGATACAGGACAGTATCCGGGGCCATGCTGCTAGGAGTGAAGCATGCCCACGGGGCTGTGGAAGAGATACCATTGATCCAAGTGTGTGCTTGGGGTCTGAAATCACGCTGCCACAGCCACTGGGGGAACAGCTATGCAAGCTGGCAGGGCTCATGGGAGCATACAGGAGTAAATGTGCATGTGCTGATCAGCTCAGCCCTGATTGCACATTCCTTCTCCTCCTCAGGTCATACTGATAGAATCTTGAACCGGACCATGAGCCCTGACGGTACAACAGTGGCCTCAGCAGCTGCTGATGAAACACTGTGGCTCTGGCGCTGTTTTCAGATGGATCCCATAAAGAAGAAGGAGAAAGAGAAGGCAAACAGTGCCAAAAGCAGTATTCCTCACCAGAGCATCCGCTGAGAGCACAGGATTGTTGTGGGGAGGGGGATATTTGGTTTACATGCTGTACAGTATTTTAAATGTTAATAAACTGCTTAACTTGACTTTTTCTTAATGGAGTTTGATGGAAGAAAAAGCCATGGCTCCTAAACCCAAGTCCTTCTCCCTGAGGCTGGGGATCTGGGCAAGGAGTGGAGACCTAGGTCTTAAGGGCCAGTTTGCAGGCCCCTGAGCTTAGCATAGCCTATCAGAAGGATGCTGTGCAAGGGCTGCACTTCTGTTTCTGTCCCAGCTAAGATAGATATGTCACCTGCCCCATCTAGATGCTGACCACAAGCACAGCAGCTCCACCACAGGCTCAACTGAAAGCACAGCATGGCTGTGGCCTCCGTTTGTGTTGTCCTGGCCTGTCTCACAAGCCCAGGGACACCTTACTATGGCTCTGCAGGCAGATCTCAGTTTGTCTTGTTAGCTACAGGCAGCCATCACTGCCTGCCTATGGTGCTGGAGTAGAATAGCTATTGGAAAAAAAAGGAGGGAGGGAAATCTACAGCAACAGCTGTAATCACCCCAAAGGCTGGAAAGGGGCTGGCTCTGGCATAAAGCCTGATGCAAAACAAAAGGTTAGCTTACACTGCCACAGCCAGCCTGGGTGTCATGCAAGAGCCATGCAAAGCACCACCAACCCTGTGCTCAGCCTTCAGTCACGTATTCTTCCAACAACTCTGATCTCCCTTCCCCTCCTGCTGACAGGAGGCCCTGGTGCCTCACTGAGGCTTCATGCAGGGGAGCCAGCACCAGGGCTCAGCTGACATTTATTGGGGCTTGACTCCCCTACACTTGTAAAAATGCCTTTTTTCCAGGCTGAACTGTGCTCCAGCACAGTTTATATATTTCCAGCAAGTTGCAGGAAATATATTTGAGCCCTCACCTGACCAACAACCAGCTCAGCCATGCTGCTTTGCACGATGGAGCCGCAGTGTCTGAGGTTGGGGGGCTGCACCAGACCCATCACGCCTGTCCTTCAGCTGCACCAGCATTGCCAGGGGCTGCTGGGGACACTGCACAGCTGATAAGCACCTTGGCCTGTACAAAGCAGCTCCACCAGGCCTGTGCCTCCCATCAGCCCTCAGTGATTAGCTGAGGGTGGATTATTAACTGTTTTCACCTTTCCCTCAGCACAGTACCACACTGTGCCCAGCACCAGCTCTGCCTCCTGAGCCTTACAGCAGCTGGAACCTTCAAAGGTTCCAACTTGTGCTCTGCCAAGGCCAGTGAGTGTGTAACCACACCCACCAGAGCACCCCCCCCACACACACACATAAAGCTGATATGGGGGGCACAGTCTCAAAAACAGCCACTGAGCCAGCACCTTCCCAGCAGTGCTGCTGGTGCATCCCCATTTGGCCACTTGGGAAAGATCAGGAGGTCCAAGGATGTGTCTCCCTCAGACACAAATCCTCAGGCCACAGCTGTCTCTAAAGGGGAGGCAGGCAGGAACCCAGATGCAAGGCTGGGCTCTCACACAGAGCTGTGCTGTTGTTGTAGGAGCCCTGTCCCACAGCCCTGCACTTGGTGCTGGGAGTTAGCACAGACTTGCCCTGTAGGGCCACAGCTGATTAGGCCTTCCCTGGTCCCTGACCTGGAAGGAAAGCTTTATATGCCAAAAAGTTCCTGTCATTTTTGCAGTCCCATGTAAGAGCAGCTCAGCTTTCTCACAGACTCCTTCTTTCTCCTTAGCACAGGCCCCACACCCAGATGCTGTGCATTACACAGCCCTTAGAGGACCTCTGAGCATTACCAGAGGGTAATGATACTGCAGGGTCTTTGACCCCATGCTGGTCTCTTACAGTCCTGGAGTGAGGAGGAGCAGAGGAAGGAAGTGGGCACTGATCCAGCAGGCCCAGTAAACACAGCCCTGTGAGGTGTGAATTCAGTTCACAGCATGACAGCATATTAATTACCAAGTGCCATGGCCAGCCCATAGAAGAGCACAGCTAACAGTGTTATGAATAAGAAGCTTGACTAGGCCAATATTCCAGCAGCAATCAATTTATTATTTAATATGGTAAAGTATGAGCAATACAGCGCTGGGTACAGTGGAGGAAGTTTTCCTTCCAGCTGCACACCGATAATTGATGGTTACAGGTATTTATAGGGGTACTCATCAGTTTTTTTTCAGCAGTTTCTATTTCCAATCTTTTACTCATCAGCAATTTTTATTCCAAATTATTACATCACAATTCTATACACTATTGTGATTTTAATTTCTCAGCATGTATCTCAAAGGAGTATCCCCAGATGGTAACGGTCCAGTTTCCAAAAGAAAAAAGACGAATCCCATCTGATGGGGTCCGGCTCCCCAGATGTGTGTCCACCTTTTAATTGCAGAGACTCTAAATCTCATAACAGTGATGTCCAGCTTCCCTTTGGTCGAAACCATAAACCCTTGAGGTGATGTTCATCTTTCTTTCTCAAGCTGTTTTTCTCTGCTTCAATAAGGTGTGAGATAAAAATATTTCCTTTATATATATTCCAAAGCTACAGTTTCAAGGATACAAGTAATATTCTAAAATTATACTTCAAAAGGTTATTATTGCAGAGCTTTTTATGGATTAAATGCAAGCAAAAAGCAACATTTTTAACACCTTAATTCCAACGCTCCTAAATCAATTAGGGTTAATTGCAAACAAAAGATAGGTTCACAGGCCTTTTTCTGTGCTTTATTTTCCTCAGTTATTATTAGAATTCACAGCTCTCCCATTGTCGGGGTCCACACATTTTGCATTCACAAATACACACATCGCCTGTTTGTGCCTGACACAAAACACAGCTTTGCATCTCACAGCCAAGAAAATGCAATCCTTGCTCTTCTGACACAGCTCTCTCTGTTCATGATGTGGGGCAGCGAGTGCTGATGATGTGCAGGAGCTGATGCGAGGGACAGGGACGAGGACGCAGCAGGCACAGTGCCAAGCTGACAGAGGGATGATCTCTGGCAGTGGCACTGAAGGAGAAGAGTTTGCAGGCAGGACAGAAAATGGCTCTTTGTTTCACCTCTTCTTTCGGTGCTGCTAAGAATGTAGCCTGGAGCAAGCTGGGAACACCAGAGCCTGGAGCCCTTTCCAGGCAGGGCTGCATCAGACACAAACCAGCAGGGGACTGAGGAGCCCCTGGGGTGGCAGTGAGCAACCTCGGGCTCTGCTCACTGCTGCTGGCATTTTCTATTGAACCATCTCCAAGGACTTCTGTTGTGCTCTGTATTTCTAGGGGTTTTCCCCCTTGGTTTTTTTTTGTTGTTGTCTCCTGCACCTTTTTTCCTCCAAATTTTCCTACCCTGTCAGCAGCAGCCCCTGTCCAGAACTGGCTCTAAAATATCAGCAAAGTAGCTGGGAACAACAATGGGTGGAATCCTGTGGCTCAGGAATTCATATGCCAGAGCCCTGCCTGTGCCTCATGCTTTGTCAGGACCTCCTTCTCTGTGCAAAAACTAGGGATTAGTGGAGTTTTTTTGCCAAAGAGCTCCTGAGAAGCAAATGTTGTGCTAGGTTTCTCAGGAGTGTATCCGTTAAGTTCATTGCTGGCAAAGAGAAAGCAAGGCCAGGGTAGCAGAGCAGCTGGGAGCTGGTCACTCCCTGCAAAGGGCTGGTGTAGGATGTGGCAACACCAGGTTCCAGGACGGGTGAGCAGGGTCAATGTGCTCAAGGTGCTGCCAATGAGGTTTGGGTTCACTTAGAGAGTAGTCAGGGCTGGTGAGCACTGCAAGATCCAGCTGCAGTCCCCATCCATGTACCTTTCAGTGCTGGCTTTAGGGTGTCTGTAGCCTGGATCCAGAGCGCCCTGGGGGGCTCCTGAGGCTGCCTTTGCACTCAGGGTGAGGGTGCCCAGGAGCCCCTGAGGCCAGCAGTGGGGACCAGGGCTGGGCTTGTGGCCTGGCAGGTGTGGCTCTGGGGGCTGTGACATGCCAGGGCATGGGTCACTGTCACTGCCCTCCGCAGCCCTGGCTAGCTCTGTGATGCTCCAGGGACAATGGCAAGAGTGGGGATCTGGCTAGGTTAGGGTTTTGCCTGAGCCAGAACCTCTAGGCCAAATGCCGAGCAGTAGAGACCCCTGGAGGGCCGAGTGAACGAAGCAGAGGAGGCTCTTCTGCGGCATAAAGTGCAGCAAATTCATCAGGAGAGGCGGGGGGAAGTGTCCCCCTGAAGCTCATCCCAGAGAGCAGAAGCCAGCAGGGATCCTGAGCCAGCTCTGCTGCCTTTGGCAGCACTTTGGCAAATGAGCTGCAGCAAGGGGGAGGCAGCAGCGACTGTGACTGCTGCAGGCTGGGGATGAAGGAAGGGCCATGGACACAAGTGCTGAGATGCCCCAAAATCCAGAGGGAGGCTGGAGAGCTGGGAATCAACTTGGCATTTCAGTGCCAAGCTCTCACAGGCACTGAAATGATGAAATCCCTTTGTGTGAAGTGACCTTTAAGAACTGACAGGGAGTTGCTGCTAGGATCAGCAGTAGCAGAAACTAAAATGTACAAACACTAGGAGATCATCTAATAGCCCCCACAAGCAATGGCTTCAAAAATGATCTCATGTATATATTATATTATATTACATTATATTATGTTATGTTAAATTATTATTATATTAATCAAAATATATAATATATAATATGCATGAAATTTAATGCACATGTATTTTAGGACAATTTCATTTTTTGATATATATTTTCATTTAAGATATATATTTGAAATAGTCTTTCAGCCTGGGAGAGTGAAGATTTACAACAGTGCAAAACCATCTGCCCACAGAGCAGTCAGCCCCCGGGTGCGTGCATGCACACCCACCCACTGTGCCTGCTCTTCTCAGCATCTCGGGGCTGCTGTTTGCACAGAACTGGGATGAATTTAACTCAACAGAGCCACGAGTGGGGTGTCCAGCTTGTCATGAACACTCATGTGGCAACGAACAACACAGAGCTCTCAAATCCCATTATCACAGGTCATTTCATTCCTGCTGGGCACTGAGGAACTCTTAAAAGACACAGAAAAGGGGTGGAAAACATTGGCATCATGCTACTGCTGGTGTCCTCCTGGAGGAAAATCTGTTGGGTTTCTTAAGGTGGTAGCTTTCCAAAACCTAAGAAAACAGCTCAGTAGTGGAAGCCCAATTCTGAATGCTTTTCTTGGCAAAGCTGGGGTGCTAACAATGGACTCTGTCCTTGGTCCAAATCACCTGCCCTCACCTGCAGACAAAAGCACCACCACCAGCAGCAGCTACATCAGTCCATTTTCTCAAAAAGCTGTGTTAAATTTGGGAGAGGAAAGGAAAACACATCAGACACTGTGGATTAATGACAAGACTCTGAGGAACAGTTCCAAAGCAGAGGGCAGCAGCTTCTCTCTGGGCCACTCCTTGTGCCCCAAGGCAGCCGGGCTGCCCTGGCTGCCCAGGACCCTGCGCCCCGCGGGCTCTGCAGAGCTGCACAGCGGGGAGGCAGCTTCGGGCACCTCAGCCCCTGGGCAGGAGGGGCTGCCTGCTCTGCAGGGCTGCCTGTGGGCAAAAGCAGGGTGCTGGCCTTCTGCTCTTGGCCCCAGCCTGGCCTTGCAGGGCTAATCCTGTTCCCTGTCTCAAATGTGCTAAAGACAGACTTGTTTGTTTCCAGCTGTGCACAGGTGTGATTTGCACCACAAAATACTGAAGGACTAAGGCCTGAAAAACAGACCCTGACTGAAGCCTCAACAACAGGACCTGAGCCAAAGCTGCCCTCTAGGTGACCTTCCCAACCCAATGTTCTATGTACCTGCTCCTTAACCAAGTGTTATTATCAAAAGGATTGTTGCATCCATTCACTGGTGAAACACATCGTCACCTTTCTGCGTGAGGAAAATGGACAAGGCCACACCTGGCCTTGGTTCCTCCTTGAGCCCTGGCCAGGCCTGGGGAGAAAACCAAGAGGAGAATGACACCAGCTGTGCCCCCAGCAGAAGCTCTGGCACACTGCTCGTCCAGCACTGTCAGAGCCGGGCTACTCTCACAGTGCACTCAAAGCCTGGTGGCCGCCACAGGTGGAGGCACCGCAGGATTTCCCGGTTCCCGGCCGTGGCTCTGCAGGGCTGGGCCGGGACAGCTTCCCCCAGCTGATGTGCAGCTCTGGATGAAGGGGAAACCATTGGGCTACCTGGTGACGGATCTTCCTGAATCACCAGAGGCACCCTTTTGCAATAATGCTGAGGTGCATTGCTTAGCTTATCCTTTCCTGACTGTTTTTTGCACTTTTGCACTACAGTAAATCACACTGTTCCTTCAGCTGGTGTCTGTGTCTGCATCTCTGACCCTCCCCACCATCAAAACAAACACACAGCCAGTTTAGCATGAGACCTGCCTCTCTGCCAGCCCATCTCTTGGCAAACACTCCTGATGGCCATCTGCACAAATGAAATTCCCACTTTGCAGCTTCCTTTTCTGCAGGCAGGTGAGAAATGAGCCACTCCCAGCTCTGGACACCTCCAGAAACAGCTGCTTTCAGCAGTCACAACCCTGAAATATCAACCTCCTTCCTTAACCTACCATTGGGAGCTCCCACCAAGAGGCCTTTTGTCCAAGGATACCCACAGAAGAGCTGGAGAAGGGAGCAGTTTGAAACACAACTGCTTCAGAGTTTACACCTGCCTTTATCAAATGAGCACACACCAACCTGTCCCAAAGGGAAAGCAGGCAGCAAAGAGAAGCTCCTCTCCCACAACAGCAAACTCCGTGCTTCCTTCTGTTCCAGCTGGAGAGTGGAGGCCATGGGCTGCAGCTCACTTTGGGAGGGAGCCCTGGGAATTGGCCTGGTCTGGGAGGGCAGCAAAAGGAATTCCCCAAAAAGTAGGAAAAGATTCTGTGGAAGCATTAGGTTATGACAATATTTCTGGAGGAAAGCAAAAAAAAAAAAAAAAAAAAGAGTAATTGAAGTATTTCAAAAAGTTCCCAGACCGAAATTTGTTTGCCAATACGACAACCCCAAAGTCTCTGTGGTGTGTCAGGAAGCTCAGGAATGCAGAGAGCATTTTCAGCAGACACAGGAGAGAAGCAAGCTGCACAACCCTGCATACGTGCCTTAGAGCAGAAACATGCTGCCCTTGGGAAAACAATATAAAGAAGTTTGCCAGGATGTACCCCAGGAAAAGAGATGTGAAGCAAGTTCTTCTAAGGATGTGAAGGGAAGATATGGGGCAGAATGTTCTGCTGACGCTTTTGCCAATCTATGTATGTGACCAAAGATATGTTAGCTCTTTGTCCTATACACAACACTTTGTAACCACTTATATGTATTCTCCCGTTTCTGAGCCCTGCACTAGCATATAAATGTACCCTGAGATTTGCAATAAACTGAGCATCGATCATCACCTCCATGAAGATTGATCTCTGCCTGCGGAGGGCTCCTTTCTCTATTACCCCTCTCCTTTTCCCCGTCTCTCTCCCATACACCTTGTTTCTCTACCTGGCATCCGTATATTTTCTTTCTTTACAGGAATGAACCTGCAAGGCTTGCATAAATATCGCTGGTGTCCGTCCCCCAGAGCACGAGCAGCTCCCCAACAAGACTTCAAGACTAAGGGACAAAGCTTCCCCCTCAGCTCTCCACAGCAGCTCTAGGGAGTCTCTCCCCACTGCAAGATCTCCTTTGTCAGTCTACAGTGACAAGAGTTGGCTGCAGGAGGCATTTGCATTGGAGCTCTCCCCCGATGGGGGGAAGAAAAAGCAGAGGTGATTCCTGTGGAAATAAAAAGGCAACGCCATTTGGGAAGACACCAGCATGCGTTTGCTACAGCTCTAGGCCAGAAATCCCTTGAAGAAAGCAACATCCATCCATGGGGCAGCACTTTGGCTTTGATATCAAGGCTCACAAAATTGCTTCCCATTCCTGCTGCTGTAGCTGACTCCAATTCACGAAAAATGTGCCAACTCTGCCAAAGATAGGCAGACATGGTGAGATAAAACCAGCTAATCTGCTGAAATGGAGACCAAATGAATGTTTTCTAATCACCTCTTTTTATCCCTTCCCCAGCCAAAACAGAGCAATGGCCTTCCTCTGTGTCCCCGATGGTGACCCAGGCACGGCATGCAGCGTGGGGATAACTGCTGTGCCGAGCCGTGCCGTGCCGTGCCGAGCTGAGCCGAGCCGAGCCGAGCCGAGCCGAGCCCGGCCAGCCCCGGGGCCCGCGCTGTGCCCGCAGCTCCGGCTCTGCCGCGCGCGTCCCCGCCAAGTCCGGCCCGCGCCGGGGGGCGCTGGGCGCGCGGGCCCGAGCGCAGCGCCCCCCTCAGGCCGCGCGCCGCCGGCGCAGCCGCGGCCGTTGCGCGCGGGCGTTGTGGCCGCAGTCGGCGATCGATGCCATGGCGGAGCTGCCGCTGCCCGCCGGGCTCCGCGCCCGCGCCTTCCCCGCCAAGCTCTGGCGCCTGGTGAACAGCCCCCGCGTCCGCTCCGTGCGCTGGGACAGCCGCGCCCAGGGGCTGCTCATCGACCGCTCCCTCTTGGAGCGGGAGCTGCTCAGCTCGGGCCGCGCCCACAGGGATCGTGGCCATGGGCCGGCCCCGGTGCCGCACACCTTCAGGGCCACGCAGTTCCGCAGCTTCGTGCGGCAGCTCTACCGCTACGGCTTCCGCAAGGTGCCGGGCTGGCTCGGCTCGGCTGCGCCGGGCGATGCCGGGGCCTGGCTCCACTACAGCAACCCCTGCTTTCGCCGCGACCGCCCCGACCTCCTGCTCCGCATCAAGCGGCGGAGCGCGGCCAACAGGCAGCGGCCGGCGGCGGGCCGGGATGGCCGCAGGCGCCCGCCCCGCTGCTCCCGGCAGCTCCCCGGGGCGCGGCCGCTGCCGGACGGGCGGCACGGGCGCGCTCGCTTCACGCCGCTGCCCAGGGAGCGGCCGCTGCTCGCCCGGCGCCCGCCCAGCGGCTTCCTCCTGCTGCACAGGGAGCGGCCGCTGCTCGCCCGGCGCCCGCCCAGCGGCTTCCACCTGCTGCCCAGGGAGCGGCCGCTGCTCGCCCGGCGCCCGCCCTGCGGCTTCCACCTGCTGCACAGGGAGCGGCCGCTGCCGGCCCGGCGGGAGGGGCCGAGCCGCTTCCAGGAGCTCTACGGGGAGCGGCCGCCGCCCGCCGAGCGGGAGGTGCTCGGCATCCCGCCCTGCCACTTGCTCGGGCTCCACGGGGAGCGGCCGCTGCCGCTCGGGCGGGAGGGGCCCCGCAGCCGCTCGCAGGAGCTCTGCGGGGAGCGGCTGCCTCTGCTCCAGCTGCAGCAGATGTGGGCTGTGCCTCTTTTGGGTGGGAAGGCCAAGGCAAAGCAAGGGCTGGGCTGCAGCTGCTGCTGCTGGGTGAGCCCTGCCGAGCGTGTGGGCGCTCCCAGAGCCGTGGCTGGGGCTGGGCTGCGGCTGCAGCTCTCTGTCCTTTGCAGATTATTACACCGTTGGCCAAAGAATGTCTCTCTTTCTGTTGATGTGCTGACCCGTTGCCTGCAGTACATTTGTGATTATGACTCAAGGGGGAGAGTGGGATTTTTTGGATTTGCCAACACCTTATTCTCAAGTGGCATGACTTTCGTCTTCTGTAAACTCACACATAGCAGTTTAGCGAAGCATTTTATTCCACAATAAAAGGAAACATTGCAGGCTTGGAACCATCTTCAGAATCTTTAGGGTTGTGATGGACGGGCTATGGCAGAAGAGATGAATATTCTGGAACTGGTCATAGGGAGAATATCTTTGTGTCCAAAGATAATTTGCTTCATTGTGGACGTTTGCTTCCTCAGTATAGGAATAGAAACACTACTTGGTTGTCTGGCTTTTCCTGTCTTTTGGGTTGGTTTTTTTCCCTACCCTGACGATTTACAGCTCTTTGCCACTGATCCCAGATGTGATCCTGGCAATAGCCTGGGTGCATCAGTGTTTGCCTGGGTGCCACAGGCGGGGCAGCAGCAGAGGGCTCCGAGAGGCAGCACCTTGTGATGGGTGGTGTGAGCGCTTGGCTGGGGGTGCTGAGACTGCCAGGCAGAAATGCGTGCTTGGCCTGTGGGTTTGCAGCACACAGCCCTGGGCAGGGCTGGCAGCCGTGCTGGCAGCAAGGAGAGCCCCTGGCTTTGTGCTGGCTGATTTCTCACCGCTCTGGGATAAGGCAGGGTCAGAGCGTGGGGGCACGTCCCCTCGCTCGGTGCCTTCTGGTTCTCTGTGTTCGTGTTTTGTCTCAAAGGTCATTTTGTGAGAGCTTCAGTTTCGCCAGTCTCCCCTCCCGGCCATTCCCACCCAATTCCATCCCAATCACCCCTAAAACCCCCAAATTAATTCAAATTCATTCCATTTAACTCCGCACCCACCAAAAAAATCACCAAAATCCCAACCCAAAAAAATCCCAAATATTTCAATTCTCAATTTTGGTGGTGCAGAACTTTGAGAAAACCAAAAAAAACCAAAAAAGAAACCCCCAAAAAATCCAAAAAACCCAAAAGAACCCCCAAAAAAACTCCAAAAAACGCCCAAAACCACCCAAACCCCCCCCAAAAACCGCCAAAAAACTCCAAAAACCCCCCAAAACCCCCCAAAACCCCCCAAAAAACCTCAAAAAACCCCCCAAACCCCCCCAAAAACCTCAAAAATCCTCAAAAAAACCCCTAAAACCCCAACCCCCCCCAAAAACCTCAAAAAAACCCCCCAAAACCACCAAAAAACCTCAAAAAAACCCCAAAAAACCCCCAAAAACCTCAAAAATCCTCAAAAAACCCCCTAAAAACCCAAACCCCCCCAAAAACCTCAAAACCCCCCCCAAAAACCCCAAAAACCTCAAAAAACCCCAAAACCCCCAAAAAACCCCCAAAAACCCCCCAAAAAATCTCAAAAAAACCCCCAAAAACCCCCAAAAAAACCTCAAAAAAACCTCAAAAAACCCCCCAAAACCCCTAAAACCCCCAAAAAACCTCAAAAAAACCCCAAACACCCCCCAAAACCCCTCAAAAAACCCCCCAAAACCTCAAAAATCCTCAAAAAAACCCCTAAAAACCCCAAAAACCCCAAAAAACCTCCAAAAACCCCCCCCAAAACCCCCAAAAAACCCCCAAAAAACCTCAAAAAACCCCGGAAACCCCCCAAAAAACCCTCAAAAAAACCCCCCAAAAAGACCTCAAAAAAAAACCCCCAAACCCCCCAAAAAACCTCAAAAAAACCCCCCAAAATCCCCAAAAAACCTCAAAAAAACCCCCCAAAAACCCCCCAAAAACCCCAAAAACCCTCAAAAAACCCCGAAAAAAACCCCCCAAAAACCCCAAAAAATCCTCAAAAAAAACCCCCCAAAACCCTCAAAAAACCCCGAAAAAACCTCAAAAAACCCCAAAAAACCCCCGAAAACCCCCCAAAAAACTCCAAAAAACTAAAAAAAAACCGTGGAAAAAACTCCAAAAAACCCCCCAAAAACCTCAAAAAAACCCCCCAAAAACCCCCAAAAAACCTCAAAAAACCCCCAAAAAACCCCCCAAAACCCCCCAAAAAACCTCAAAAAACCCCCAAAAAGCCCCCAAAAACCCCAAAAAACCTCCCCAAAAACCCCCCAAAAACCCCAAAAAAAACCTCAAAAAAACCCCCAAAAAAACCCAAAAAATCTTTTAAAAAACCCCAAAAAACTCCCAAAAAACCTCAAAAAACCCCAAAAAAACCCCAAAAATCTCAACCCCCCCCAAAAAAACCACCCAAAACCTCAAAAAACGCCCAAAAAGCTCAAAAATCCTCAAAAAAACCCCTAAAAACCCCAAAAATCCTCAAAAAAACCCCAAAACCCCCCAAAAAACCCCAAAAAACTTTAAAAAACCCAAAAAAACCCCCCAAAAAACCTCAAAAACCCCAAAAATCTCAAAAAACCCCCTAAAACCCCCAAACCCCCCAAAACCCCCCAAAAACCTCAAAACCCCCCCAAAAACCTCAAAAATCCTCAAAAAACCCCCTAAACACCCCAAAAAACCTCAAAAAACCCCCAAAAAACCCCCAAAAATCTTAAAAAAACCCCCAAAACCCCCCAAAAAAACCCCCAAAAAACCTCAAAAAAACCCCGATAACCCCCCCAAAAAACCTCAAAAAAAACCCCAAAAAACCCCCCAAAACCCCCCAAAAACCCCAAAAAATCCTCAAAATACCCCCAAAAAAACCTCACAAAACCCCGAAAAACCCCCAAAAAACCTCAAAAAATCCCCAAAAAAACCTCAAAAAAACCTCCAAAAACCCCCCAAAAAACCTCAAAAAAACCCAAAAAAACCCAAAAAAACCCCCAAAAATCTCAAAAATCCTCAAAAAACCCCCAAAAAACCCCCCAAAAAACCCCAAAAAACCCCCAAAAGGGAGTGAGGGTGTGATGTTGAGCCTGGGAAAGGTGGAGTTCAGGGAAGACATTTGCATCTCACTAGGTAAATCTCATTTTAGTGACAATACGCTAAATTCATTTTCCCCAAATTAGGACTGTTTTGCCCATTATGGCACTTGGCAAATCATCTCCCTATCTTTATCTTGGTACACATATTTCCTCATCTCCTCCTGTCCTGCTGAGGAAGAAGAGAATTAAGCGAGTGGCTGGGTGGGCATCTGTCAGCCAACATCTAGTCACCATACAACCACAGATTCCTCTGCCATAAAACATTTTACATGTTCTACTCTTTTTTCTTCACCAAAACACACAACTTGAAAGCCTGCAAAAAGAAGTCCCAATCACATGCAAGAACAAGTCCCAATCCCAGTAGTCACAGTAACTACTACGAGACAGAAAAAGAATAACATACACAAAAGTTTGAGGTGTTATGCCACTGAAAGTCTGAATATTATTATTTTAAAATATTACAAAGAGGAAAGGCATAGTTTCTATATAAATCATTTTAGAATAAGTAAAAAATAAATTATACTAGCACTGTAATGGGAGCTAATCAAGCTGTGTTGAAACCACTGTATAACCAGCAGTCTTAACTTAAAAGTATTCTAGGACTAGAGAAGTAAAGTGGTGGGCATCCAAATGAAAGAAGGATCTCTAAACTTCAGAAAGGAGGTTAAGGAAGAAGGATTTGTATTTCTTAGAAAATAGGAGATTACAATTAAACCTCTGTGAAATAAAATAGTTCAAAGAAACCAGAAGACTAATTGCTGCAGGTTATCTGAGTTCATGCAAGCACCAAAAGTCAAATTAAGACATCCCCTCTCCAGCAGGAATGTGAAGAAAAACCCTCTAAACTGACTGAAAGAGCAGGAAGAAGGAAAAAATGTTAGCAGTCAGACACACTTTTGCAAGCAGTTTAAAAACTGCTTAGAACACATTTGAAAGAGCTTGTGTGCAATAACGGAGTTAAGGGAAGAAACAATGAATGTGTGGGCTTCTGGGACATTTATTGGGCTAAAATTTTAACATCAATTTTGTTTCTTATGATTTTCCATCAAATTCACCATCTAACTTTCTCATGTGCTGCATGGGATAATACCACCAGAAACACACCAAAAAAGAAGTGATGCCTTGAAAGGATCAAAGTACTTTTGAAAATCCAGTAAACAAATAAAAAAAGCCCACAATCCATTTGGAGCAAAGCAAATTCAGAATGTGGAAAAACATTACCTCTTAAATCCAGTTCTAAGAACTGTAGGTG
Organism: Melozone crissalis; assembly: GCF_028551555.1. Taxonomy (NCBI): domain Eukaryota; kingdom Metazoa; phylum Chordata; class Aves; order Passeriformes; family Passerellidae; genus Melozone; species Melozone crissalis. The sequence goes on from NW_026536031.1 coordinate 215,009, forward strand.
CAACTGTCACACCCTTGTTCCCCCAGGATGATACTGTCTTAAGCACTGAATATTATAGGCAGATAATTCAGGATTGGACTGAAGCCCATGATTATCTTCTAGCATTTACTGTGTGGATATTTCGATTTATCATCGAGGAAAAGAGAATTTCATCATCAGTCCTGACATTTTTGGGGAAGAGAGCAGCCTTACAATTTAGAGATCTGTAGACATTAATGTATTTAGTAGGCAGTGACAAAAACAAGCAATAAATACCAAGTAACCTAAATAGCACAGATCATACATTAAAAGTTACAAAATTAAGGCTACACATGAAATTCAGACAGAACCATTTTGTTTAGTAAGTAGAAAATCAGTGAAATATGTTGACAGTAAGTCATAAAAACAAATAATAAAAATAAGTAGATTAAAAAAAACTGTGGAGGTAAGGGAAAATTTAAGACATCAAGAATGATAAAATGTGGAGCCAAGGCTGAAATTTATTCAGCACAAATATCAAGGTGACCTCTTCCAAGCAGAAAGCTTTGATACCATGAAACTTCAATAATTTGTGGAAATAGGTCTATCAAGCAGACATAACTTGTTATCAAATCCAATTTTTTAAAAGTAGATAATTTCTTGAAATCATATGCAATTTTAAATTAATATACTTTTATGAACTTTAAGCCTATATTTTATTGGCATTAGTGCTGATGGAGAAATGTTTCTATTTATTCCTTTTCAGAAAATGCTCAGCTTAGTTTAGGTCAGCATAAATGCCATGTAATCAACATGGAAAACTCAGAAGAAGGTCAATGACTAGGAAAGAGTCTTGAAAACATGGGACAAGTTAAGAAAGGATTTGGAAGGTAATTCTTTACCCTCAAATGCCTCAAATTCCACAGCCAGAACACCAATGACTGCCCTTAGCAAGACAACTTTGAATATGCTGGCATTATTAAAGAAATTCAAGGCCAGAGTAGTTACATATTCCCACATCACTTGTGTACAACTTTGGAAAATACCAACTGAAAATATTTGTGGGGAGTTACACTCAAATTTGTCAGTTGTACATTCTCTAACTCTTGGCCACCAATCAGGGTAACTACAGTCACTGTCTCTGGTTACTGATAGTCAATAAAACATTGACAACTACAGCACACTACACAACTGAGACAGATACAGGACTCCATAACATGAAATCCTCATTAGGAATGACATGGAAGCAATGCCAATATGCATTCTCATTACCTGAATCATGGCTAGCAGCTTTGATTAAAAGGGAGCTTTGAATCTCTGGTTTTTTTGGGGTGAAGGGCCTACTACACATCAGCGATTCATTGCTTTACTGAAAACTATTAAATTGTAGCTTATAATGTTGATAGCAAAATACAACAGAAGATTTCTAGGGCACTGGCTGCCATGGCCAGCACATAAATAGCATCACTTGTTTCTTCCATATTGTTTCTAGTACTGTGAAAAAGCTATCAGGTTTCCTTCCTTTTTCACTTTGTAAACTAGGCAAAAAGGGAAAAAGAATCTCTTAATCAAGCAGTGCCAGCTTAACAGCAGAATTGTTCTTTACTCTCATTCCTAAAGACAGGAAAAAACCACCCTGAAAACCAAACCAAACGGAGAAAGCTACAACCAACCTGCAAACACAACCCAAAATGCCATTGGACATGTTCCTAATAGCACTAAGCTAAAAAATAATGTTCTGGCCTCCTAACAGGCAGCTATAGTGAGTTTACTGTGACAACAAAAAGAATAGTTAAAAACCTATCAGTGGCAGAATGTTTAGCACCTATTACAGACACAAGTGTAACTACCTAATGGTAATTAAGGGCATAAGAGAATGACTAATGCTCTGAATCCATAAAAGTGCATTGGTTTGGAAGCTATTATGATTGCACTGTCTGCAGCTCACAGCCTACACTGGGCAATTTACAGTGATAAGCATTCTGCATAAAACTGATACTCCATTCTTCCAGCACTGGATAATGAGCTGGTACATAAAGCTGAAACTACACACCACACACTGGTCACCACTTGAACAGTCCATTTACTCTCCTCCTAAGGATGCACCTGTTTTACCTCATCTTAAATTCCACATATTCCTATGCCGTGTTTTTCTCATCAAAATGCTAAACACTTCATGTGGTGTCTTTTGTGGTTTAGAAATACGTTGTTGTTCAGCAAAACTGAGAAACAAGAAAATGGATAAAGAACATACAGTACTGGCTGGCTGGTAGCTAGAACAAATGCTGACATTTATATCAGCTCTTATTTAGCTCAGGGGTTTCTGAACCAGGCCTTCCCCATGCACAAGTGGCATAAAATTATTCACATTGAATAGCACATTTCTCAATGAGTGACCTAGAAGTGCTACTCCACTGGACTAGGCAACCCAAAATTTGGTTTGTAAGAGAAAAAACTCACAAGGTATGATGAAATATTATATTTTCTATATGAGATACTCCCTGAAAATGAAGGTTTAATGTTTGTATTCCAGAGAGAAATGAAACAGAAGGGGGCAAAAATTCCTCCCCTGCCACAGCGTCACATACAAGAAACTGTTACCCTTTAAATTATACCATATTTCTGCTAAAGGGTTCTTTCAAACATCAGAGAGAGAAGGGGGACAAAAATGATATGCTGCATTGTCCAAAACTAAACTGGAAAATGATAGATACAGATTATCATCTAGTAATTTATAGGAAAGCAAGTACTTTCATTTTCTTGTATATAAGTAATATACTGAAAGGAATTAAAAAGATATTCAAATTGTTTACAAATCAGACTTTAAAGCAATGTTCTTTTCAAGGGGCTAGATACTCTTTCAAGAAAAAGTAAGATAAAGTTTCCCTGCCCAAATCAAATATTGTTAAAAAGGTACAATGCCTTGGACTAGATTTCTCCTCTGCAGAGCTCAATGCCGTTATTCAAAGTGAATAGGATCAACTACAAAAAACCACATTTATTCCCCTTGATATTTCACAGTCAGTGCAAATCACCATAGCTTCTCTGAAATTAGTGTACTCCAACATTAACTTAGTTCTGTTTCCATTTAGTTACCAGATGGAAACCTAAAATCATAGCCATAGATAGAAAAAAGTACATTAGTAAGTAAAGAACATTACTGTGAGTACTACTATGAGTAGGCCAGTTAAAGGAGTCCCATATTCCCCATGTAACTCTAGAAGCCACACAGCTACTGCACAATCCCAAGAAACAGATAAGAAGAATGAAGAAAGTTAAGCAAACATCTACCAAAAGTTCCAAAGTTCTCTACACAGCTGTGAGAGTAAATAATTTTCTTTAGGCTGCCATTGTTTTCCTTTCCATCTGGAACCAGCTTACCTCCTGTTCCCTGGGACAAAATCAGAGTCTGTGTGAAGCTATAACCACTCAGACCTGCCAGCAATATTAACAGAACCATGCAATGGCTTGGGTTGGAAGGGACCCTTATATAATCTAAACTTCAACCCCAAATTTTTGCTGTTTTTTGCAGTAGCCATAACACATCCTGCCAAACCAAGGAGTCGTTTTGGTTCCCATGGGATCAGGCACAAAATCACTCCACAAAGACAATTCAGGTTGTTCTCTCTTCAAGGCAGGAACTTGTAAGCCACTGTGACTTTTCCTCCTGAGGGTTTACCCAGGAGCTCTGTGTCCCACATCAGTGATGGATGAGGGGTTGGGATGCTCTCAATAACCTTTATCACCCCCACCAAGCCCTCTGACTGAGAGGGAGCAGTTTGTTTATGGGCAGTGCTGGTGACAGGCACAACAAGAAGTCCCCTCATTCAGTCAAATGAGTGAGTTGAAGGATTAGTCTGTCATGCCAGCACAGGGCCTCATTTTTCTTCTGTGCTACGTGGGTCATCCCCTTCCCACAGCCTGTATTTGATCATGATTAATTCGTCAAGGCTGGCTATAGCATGGAAATGAAGAAATGGATTGCCAATTACAGTTACCTTCTCGCAGAACACCCCTTGAACCAGTCCTTTCCTGCAGTAGTGACAGCTCAGAAATAAACCAAAAGCAGCTCTATGGAGCAGCAGCCTGACCCAAAGTGTGTTTTAAAGCAGAAGGTGACTTCCCCCTGTCCAAAACCAGCTCCACAGTGTAAATGGGTGACTTCTGTCCTGCCTGCCTGGCAGGTACACAAAAAGCCCACTCACACTTGTTTTTGTAGTCATCTTGTTCATATGTGCTCAATTTCTGACTTAACACTCGTCAACAAGAAGGCGCACATTTGTTTCTGTGAGCCTCACCCTGAATAAACCCGAAGGGGAATTTAATATGTATACAATTACTTCCAAGTAAACACAGCTAGCAATGATTCTGCTCTGCACAGAAGTTCTGGAAAGGATTCCAACTTTCTCCCCAGCAGTACTCACAGAAAGGTAAATTCTGACTCTTGCTGAATTTCCTCTGCAATAAGCCTTATGTGTTCTTACTAGCTGTGTAATATTTCAGTCATACAAGAAACTAGCTTAAACTGAATAATCAGATTCTGATAGATTACTTAAACAGGAAACAATTCCACAAAAACCTGATATTTTATGAATAATTATCAATATGGAATTTGAGAAATAACACTGCAGCCCTGGCAATGCATGCAATCTGTTTAAATTATTGATACACTCACCAGCTAGTTACTTGAGTTGAATAAATTCAAAGTATGTGTATAAATCTAACTTTTTATTGCCTCAAAAATTACTAGTTAAAAAAGAAAATCCCTTTTACTATAAAAAAATATAAATCAGAGCATTGTAATAGATGCTTCCTTCCATTGTTGTAATTCACAGTACTTTATTTTCTGGCACATCACACCTTGAGACAGAAGACAGGTGAACATTTTGCCAACATGTGCAGCACACGATAGCTTTAAATACATTCCCAAGATAAAAAGACACAACTAACTCTCTTCCTGGCCCAAAGTGGCCCTCCATTAACCCAGCTGCCAACACGATCTGCAGTGTGCAGAGCTGCAGAATACATCTTATAAACAGGATTTTGGCTTAGGAACAGGATTAGTCATTCACTACACAGAACCTTTCAGCTCTGCTATTCTGCCTCAGTGGCAGTTGCCCTTTCCAGTGATATATGGCAGCATCACAATTTAACAAAGATGCAGGGAAAAGGACAACACAGTGAATGACTCTCAGAGCCAGAGATGCCTTTAGCTTGACTTTCATGTACTTTGATGAGACTCAGAGTAGCAGGTTTACTCTGTTGATCCCTTCTTTCATTTCAGGAGAAAGATATTTGCCCTTGCAGCAATGCATTTTTACCGCTCACAATCCACCTAAGAGTCTCCATATTCTCACACACTCTTCTTCCAAACTTCTTGGAGTGACCAAAGTTAAGAATGAGAGATGACTTTGGTAATGTAAATTTATATATATGGTGACTTTCTGTGTTTGTACTGGAGTAGTATTAAGGGTCTCCAACACTGACCAGGACCATTACAATAGATATTGCATAAATAAACAGTAAGAGATAATGTCTGCTATGGAGAATAAAAAGTTGCACAAATAAGGCCCAGCATCACAATATTCTGTGTCCAGATCACAGATAGACCCCTTGCACTAAAAACTGAGGAATTAGTGGGAAACAGAAGCTGTTTTCCTGAGGCATTTACTATCAAATGCAGTCACAGAAGTTCAAAAAGATACCAAAGGTCAACACCTTTGTGGTAAAACTATTTGACATATGTGACACCACAAATATTACTCCTACTCAACTTCAGTGTGTCAGGGCTTTCAAAACCTCTGCAAGGACACACAAAGACTTGCACTATTCTCCTGTCCTCACAGAATGAGTTTTAAGCTGTGAGTGGGACTGAGCTGAACACACTCAGAGTCACAGGATACCTCAGGCTGAAAGGGAACCACGAGGATTATTGAGCCAGACTCTCTGCTCCTCACAGGACTACCTAAAATTAAACCATGGGAACCATGCTCATTAGGTTTCATGGCAGCTTCCTTCTGTTTACATTTGTAAACTCCAGATAAAATAATTGCATGGTATTAAAAGGAATAGAAATCCTGCCATTGGTGAGCTTTTTCTAGCTGCCAAAGTACCCAGAACTTGGGGTATAACTAAGATTACATGCAAGACTAGTTAAGCCAGAGTGCACAGGTAAATGAAATTACTGCTAAGTGCTAAAATGTGGGAAGGCATGAAAAAGATATTATTATAATGACTGTGTTTTCACACTACATCTAATAGTGAATATGGTCAAAAGACACCCAAAGCAACATGGTAGAATTCACTAATGGACTGGGCTCCGGTCAAGTTTTAAAGACATGTTCTTTCCTGAGGCAAGGGGCAAGATAACATCAAAGAAAAAAATTGGATAGCAATAATCGGGCCTTTTGCCAAGAAATATTTTATACTCCATGTATCATCTTAATGCAATGTCTCTAGGATGAGGTCCACATAGCTTTATTTTCTTACTTCAATTCATTTCTTAACAAATTAGCTTCAAAGAGTTTTAGCTTTTCCAGAGTGTAAAGGCATAGAACAAACACATCAGATTATCATGTTGACATCAGCCAAGAAAATTTAGAAAAGAAAATTAAGTGATTCTGTTGGTATACAACAATATAGAGCTTTAACTTGCATCATGGTAGTTGAGACATTCCTAGCTCTTTGAATAGAAAACCACAAATATGAAAGCAAATAAAATAAATGATCAGCTGAAGCCTTATTTATAATTTCTGCAATATGCTTTCTGGATACCAGAGAACTTTTCCAGCTTATTTATGCTTTACAGGACAGTTACCTGACAAAATAAATAATAATACAGAAATTGAAAGGAAAAAAGGGAAAGTGCCCAAAGCTCAACACGTTTTTGAAGCCTTTGGGGATGTTCCTGGCTTTTCCTCAGGAATCTGGAGATACCAACAGAGCTCATGTAAAGCAACTTGAGCCATGCTAGTAGCTTCAATGTGCAAAAAACTATGAAATAAGAGCAAGAGAGCACACAATTGTTTCTTGCAGAGTAGAACCCAGGCAGTGAGGTTAAAGAGGCTGGGCAGCTGCAAGATTGAAAGGTGTGATAATATTATGATATATATCTAATATAAATATGGCTGAAATAAAAATATAATTTTAAGAAGAAAAAGTAACTACATGGACTTTTATTTCTTCCTAAGGAGAACAGGGAAAAGATTAAAAGAGATGCCATGAGGCAAGTGACTATTTAGTCAACAGTCTAAGCTTTCTAAGGGGAATTTTTAAGGACAGTCACTAAATGCCATTTTCATGAAGGACAGGATTTGTCCTCTAGTGTTCAGGGGAAATGCTGCAAATTGAACCAGTCAGCAAGACCTTCAGAATAGATAAAATTCTAGATAGTCAAACTACATTATCCATAAAAAACTAATTTCCACTGAAAAAGAGAGCTTATTAAGTCTCTCGTCTGGAATCAAGCTAGAGCTTCTCCTTGCTAAATACATCACATGAATGTTAATTTTAGACTGCTGAGAGCCCATCAATTTACACTTCCCTGTAATAATTTTTTAGTATTTAAATTATGGGAAGACACCAATTAGTATCATGGACAGCACACTATCTGAAATAAGAACACTGTTAAATAATGCATGCAACAATTTTTTATACAAGTAGTAATTAGATTTCTAGGATTACTTGAATATTATAATAGTAATTTCATAGCTGTTACCATTACTTTTAATAATAATCTATTTAAGTGGTGATCAGACCCAAAAGAAGTGTCAAAGAATGAGTTCTCATATATCTTCATTTTTACAAACATATTACATTATGCCAATTAACCAGCAAATAACAAAATGCAATTAACTCTCAATGAGTTACAAAAAAAGTATTTTAAAACAACACAGTGCCAAAAAAAGTTGCTGTGGTCTAAGCTGAGGATGAGGAGCTGCTGATCAAGTTTAAAAATCAGCTTAGTTATGAAAATCTTAATAGGAACTTTTCTTATGTGACCTACTAGATTTCGATTTTTTTATCATGAAGAATTTATATGATAATAACCATTTTCCTGGATAACCTCAACTGGCATCACAATATCCAAATTCTGATGCTCACATAAGCATTAAGCCTTTTTAATGGTGACAGAAACTCAAAGCACCAGACTGAAGATAAATACAAAACCACTTGATAGCTACTTATTAGACACTGGTGTATGGTGGCCCTGGAAAATTTACAGCTGACTCCTTCCTTGGAAAGATGACAGTGCAGCCCTTATTAGAATTGCTCATTAAAGAAACATCTATTCCAGAAATGAAATGCCAACAGAAAAATGAGGAAAAAAAACAGATGAGAAAGATGGAAATAGATGGCCTCAACCTTTAACCCTGTGTCAGGAATTTATTCTGCCTTTGAAAACATTTGGTTTAGTCTTCTGACTCGGATTTTACAATCCTTCAGTCAAACACCTGTTGGTTAATCCCTTGTTATAATCTCCCTGGGATCACCTCATGGGGAGAAGGGCTGGTGGAGATGCTGCCAGCCCTCTGTAGCAGGATGAATCACTCCTTGGACTCTGAGCAGGACAGACTGGGGCTCAGGACAGGGGTGACACAAGCTGGCACAAGACTAAAGGACCTCCTCCCCAAATCGAAAGCAGACCAGAGGAGCTGTGCTCCCTCCCTGCACCCTCCCTTAAGAAAGGGATAATATGCTTCTATTTCCTATACACACAGCAATTTACTCTACTTTTTTTCTTTTCAGACTTCCCTTTAGCAACACATAGGAAAAAAAAAAAACCCCACAAAAACCCATGCAATGTTTTGTCATTACCAGGCCAAAAGCTTCAAGTAAGCCTCAGTGGATCCTACAGCAGTAAGATTTACTCCAATGTAATAATGATGTTTCAAATGTGGTGAAACTGTGCATTCCCACCACTGAAATCACCACAGACATTCTGCACTTTCAGGGCATTTGGTCTGTTTCTCTCTCTGTTTTTAAAATTAATGCAAGTATAAGTTCATAAGAAAACTAAGAGCTGCCTTTATATTTCTTCTCAGAAAGGATAGAGGACATAATTTTCATGAAATCAAGCTAAGGTACATCATACAGCAATTGGAATATATACACCAATTGGAATTCAGAGCTTCACCTTTCTCCTTCCACTTTATTTCTTCTCTTTTCCTCCCTCCCTTAAGTTTAAAATAACATTTAAATATTAGTTTTTGTTGTCAAAGAGCAGCTTATGTTGCCAATATAAGTCTCTCAGAACAAAGCCCAAGCCTGTATTATTGCAGAGTAACAGCAAGGAGGTAACACACAGGTGTGCACAGACCATAACATCTTCAATTCCTTCCATATGTAGCCTATCCCATAATTATCCCTCAAAATATTTGTGACAAGCATGAAAAATCCTGTCTCCTTACATCCATCTGCAAAGCCTTGTTTTAATTTTGTGGCTTGGAAGGTTTGTAGCACCACATCCAGCATCCTTGTTCACTCTGCAGGCTGCCAACACCACAATTTGTGGACAGCTTCTTAATGAGGTGCCCTTCCAGAAAATCTACTGAAAAAAGTGGCATTTCCCCCTCAATCCCCTATTCTGGAGCTATCTCAGACATAATAAGATAGTAATTAAGGGGAAACTGGACATGTAAAAGGTGATCCACTGGTATGACATAAAAATATGACATACTACAGCCTAAAATAGCACTTTGTACCCTCTGAACTATAGATTTGCCTATAGATTCCTTCATCATTTTTTATAATTTTTCCCCCAAACAGATAGTAAAATTGCTTTAAAAAGGAAAAAGAGACAAAAATGTAAAAAAATTCCTAAAAATCAAACTGATCTGGCTTATGCTTGTGTGTTACTAAACAGCTCCTAAGGATGTCTGGAGCTTGATACTCCACTACCTCCCTAATGCCATGGGAGGGATGTAAATCCTCAGTCCTCCTCCCAAAACAGTTTTATTTGGGAAACTTCATGCTCTCAGTATAAATGAAAGCATTTATTGAAATGGAAAAGAGTAACCCAGGGATCCATGGGGATATGAACCTTCACAACCTTTGCTTTCTTAGACTGATTAGCAGTTCTTAAGCTTATTAAAGGTGACAGGGATCTTTTAGGAAAATATATTAGGGATTTGAGATCTCGTAGGGAATTTTTTTTCTCAGAGTGCCTGTGAGCAGACTCTCACTTGTTTTTTTAGTTCTTATAAAAATTTAGCATTGGTTGCTGCCTATGTCTTTTTTCCAAGATGGAATCCCTCATTTGAATCAAACTTCTAAGTCAAAGATCCATTGTGAGTGGATTTGTTGCCAGAACTCCTTAAACAGGAGCGCATGAAAATCCAAGTTTCGCCTGCTGGCACTGTGCAGCAGCCAAATTGCCTTCCCAAGGCTGTGACTTGTTCAAGCTGAAACATCCACAGCGTGATGGGTGGAGATGGAGCATCAGGAAAGTGTCTGGGGAGGAGGGCAGACTTTTCCTCTGTCCAACACACTTCCCATGGAAAGCAATCTGCCCTCTGCCAAGACCTCAGGAAAAGCATTGCTTGCTTGTTTCTTCCCAGCTTCCTTTTCATGGGAGTAAAGGAGTGCTCTGCAGTGATGAAAACAAGAACGGACTGCTCCCCACAGAAGGGTGAACACTGTCCTAAGGATGAGAGTGCAGGTGAGCAACCTACACATCTACAGGAGTCTGGAGCAGAACTCAGCCCACATCGTCAAACTGGATATACTCAGCCAACCTCTAGCAAATTGCTGCATTTCAATTTGTAAGAGAAAATGCATTCTCAGCCAGGGGTTTCTGAAGGGAAAGAATTTGTTTGTATGGATCCAAGATGAGGAAACAGCAAGTTCCTCCTATACTGCTTCATTGGGACAGTCCAGTGTTGGGCGCACAGCACAGATAATCATCTTGGCCACCAGGAATGAGGCTGACCCACTTTTCCACCTAGACATTGCCTTTATCTAAAGGAATATGCATGGATAAAGGGGAAAACCCCAACAAAACCAGAAAGATTAAAGCACAGTTTTGTGGGGCTTGTGTGTACTTTACATTGCAAACACCTCACCACCCACAGTGTAATTTTAGCAATGCAACTGCTATCAAACATTCTTGAAAATACTGACACCTGAAGCTAGATGCAGGGCTGCCTTTTTAATTATTACTCTCAGGCAGTGCATCCGAAAGTCTGGAAAGAAGGGAAGTACTTTTTTAATTGAGAAATAAAAAAACATTTCTTAAAATGTAAACAGTACAATCAAATAGAGGCTGTATTCCCCCCTCCAAAAAATCTCCAAAAAGCAGCCTCAGAAAAGCCATTTTATCACAAATGCATTTAAATTTATTTCCAGCAGTGAAAACAGCAAACAATTACAGAAAAAGCATCTGCTGCAGTGTATAATGTTTCAGTAATGCAACAGCTACCTTTGAGAAAAGCATTGAAAACTTCCCATAAACTCACTATTCCTATCAGAGATCCTTTCCAACTTTCTCTGCTGGCTTCAGGGAACCATATTTCTCACCTGCTGAGACTTTTCTATTAACTAGGCCAATTCTAAAATAAAGTGAACTACTATTCTTTGTACCTCCCAATTACTGGTAATTTCCATATAGTTTCATCATATCTTGCTTGATATTCTAAAATAAATGTACCAAACAAAAAAATGTCAACAAAAATAAGTATATCAAACAAAAACATATCTATGTAAAAGATCAAGATTTAAGCCAATGAATCAAGGACTAAAATGCAAAACTTGCCTCCAAGTTCAAAAGGGGGGACCAAAACTGAGAACGGAGGGAAAGCTTTACCTGAAACCAGATTTCTATTCAGCCAGTTCTAGTGCTCATGGAAATGGCATCTGCATGTTCTTCTGCAACAATGGAAATGCAGTTCAAGTACAAGGGAATACAGCACCCAAACTGAACTAGATTTTACCTTCTGAAGCCTATTTCAGATCTACAATCATAAAAAAATTTTTAATAAGAGGTCCTTAAAATAGAGGGAACAAGCCTAAATATTTCTGCCTTCATTTCTTCCCTTCTGAATCTGAATTATCTAATTAGTCAATGCTCAAATTACCTCATCTAACAATTACTATAGCTTATGACTTACGTCATGCTACATTGTTACATGATAATGGCTTTTTAAAAAAATTATTGCTGTTTAGCATTAAATCATTGATAGTTTGGGTTGGAAGGGACCTTACAGATCGTCTGGTTCCAATCCTCCTTGGGAAATGTTCCACTAGACCAAGTTGCCTAAAGTTCCATCCCACCTGGCCTTCAACAGTTCAAGACATGAAGCATCCTCATGTTTCTTTAAAACATCCTTGTTTTAAAAACATTAAATTGTACAAATAATCAAACATACAATCATTTATTGGATATAAATGGAAAAAAAATCCATATAGGTTATTGTTTAAGGAAAAAAAATCCCCTTTGTAGTCTGCATGTTTTCTCAATTCCTCAACTTTTTTCTCTAAATACTGAACTACTTGTTTTTTTTCCTCCTTCAAATATCATGCTCACTTCTTCCACAATGCCAACCAAAAGCCAGTTAACTGCTAGTGATGGATTACCTTATGATTACAACAAAGCAAGAGACTTACAATAACCATTTCCTTCCAGTTCCTTCAGGTCATGTAAATTAATAAACCAAAACAGTGAAAGCAAAACTCAAGGGAACTAAGACAATTTCCTGTAACTCCAGCAAGCTGGCTAGCTGGCTTGGCTTTTTTTTTTTTTTTTGGCCAGTCTTGGACATCATGGCATCTTTCTTTCTTTCCCTCTGGATGGAAAATTTTGCCAGACCCCTATTTTTCCCTCGCTGAAATAACAGCAGCATGTTTAAGAGTTAGTGCAGAAGGGAAATCACAATTTCAGGTTTTGGCCCACAGGCTCTAAGGGCTGTGCACAACCGTATCCCCCTTCCCAGCACACCAGCATCCAGTCACAGCCAAAGGCTTTGGGTCTCTGTTATTTAACACAGTATAAATATATTGGAGAGATAAAATGACTAATGAGACATCTGATAGGAAATATCACTGTTTGAAATACCATAGTAATAGGGAAAAATGAGTAAGAATAAGTGACATCAAAGGTGTGTCTTACCATAAATTCCGGTTGAAATACAGGGAAAGGCCTGTAAAACATATGAAAGAAAAAAAAGATCAGTGGGATTTCTGTTACCATATTTTTTATCAAAACCAAGAGTGTTTTTAAATGCCTGTTTTTTAACACCCAGAGATTATATGTTACAGCATTCATGGATAAAGCAGTCAAATCATAGGCATTCTCATGTCATTATATGAAACATATTCCATGTGTTTTCCTTCCTGCCACATTAATAAAACTGCATTCTTCTTCACATCTTGAGTTACAAACAACATTTGAACACAGACTCATTCTTAAAATTGCCTTTTGAGCTAAAATTTGATGCTATGAGCTAAAAATGAACACCATAAGCTACTACAGTAGCAAAAAACAAAGTCATATCATCTGGTTTGAGTTAGAAAATATTTCTTCATCAGTAAAATAAGCTTGGCCAGCTTAGACTATGTTATGCCTCTTTGCCATGCCCTCATTCACTATAATCTCATTTTTTGATTCAGTTCTTGACCTCAGTTCTTTTGGATGTGGTTTATGGTGTGACCCAACACAGCTGTACTGCTACAAGCCAAAGGTTTGCAAACTGGCACAGGGGGAGGAACTGGAAGATGCTGGTGAAAAGAAAAGAGCACATTTTTGGGGCAGTTTGGACACCAAAGAATACACATCACGCAACTAGAAATATTGCAGACGCTGTGCCAGGAAGAACAATAATTTGCATTCCTGCTAGCTCTATGTGTTGTCTTGAGATTTGCATTTCTATGAGCCAGAGTCAGATTTCCACCAGGAAAAAACAAAGCTGACGTTTCAGGAGAGAGGCAATTTTCTTGGTGTTCAGCTGATACGTGATATCGCCTTTGCCTCCCACCTCTGGACTGACAGCAGGCACAGCTCAAAGGTATGAGAGCACCTGGGACCAAAGTCTCAAATATCCACCCCGAGGCTCCCTCCAGATCCCCCAGCAATGAGTCATCATACAAAAGAAAGAAATTCTTCTTTACTTAATCACACAGGAAAACATTATTCAAAGCTAATGCTTGCTTTATATTTAACCAGGGAATTAATTAGGGAATGGTGATTAAGAAAGGAGAGGTCTAATGGAAAGAATACATCCTCCCCTCCCCTCTGAAAATACTTAACTAAAATAAAGTGGAGGAGAATTATAGTCTCATTCCTTCTCATAGCCACTACAACTTACATCCTGAAAAGTACTTAGCTTTGTAGTTCGTACCCAATAAATCACAAGAATCAGCTCTTTAAAGAAATGAAGAATAGAGTAGAAAAAAGAAAAAACAACCACCACATGGCTACAGAGCTCAGGCTGAAGTGGCAACAGATACTTCAACAATCAGAGAGAAACATAAAGGATGATTTTGTTCAGTTTAGAAAAAGATCTCAAAATTCACCACTGTTGCAGTTTCCACATGTTAAGAGGTAATTGCTCCAAACAAGTGTTTTGTTTTCTATTCTTTGCAGAATTTGAGTAACAGCATGGGACTCAGACACTCATTTGCCTCAGAAAAGGAGTAACAGAGTATTCATGGTTCCTTCTCTTACTGGCCCCACAACCAGGTAAGGGGAGAGCCCTGCAGCACCTCCAGAACTCCATCAATCCCGTGGCTCCTTGGGCAACACCCCACATGGTGCCTATAGGACACATCTCCATACTAACTTCAGATCCCACACGTGTGACAAAGCCACCCACCCACCTGGGGGACCTTGGGTGGGGTGGCTCTGCATCCCCTGGCAGCAAAGAGCAGCAGCTCCCCCCAGTCACTGCAGGTTGCTCCCTGCTGCACAGCAAAGGGCTGACAGGGCTCTGAGCAAGAGCACAGATCCTTAAGGTTCTAAAACACCTCTAAGCTCACAGAGCCCTTACATGAACCTCCTTAAAGCCATGGCAGGGACCTTGAAGGGGTCTGCAAGAGTGGGTGCTGCACTGTGGGGCAGGCCCAGCACACAGTGCCAACATCTGGCACCACAGCTGGGTATTGGGGTGCTAGAGCCAAGCACCTGAGGGCTCCAGGGGAACAAGCCTCTGTTGTCATTACATTGCAAGGGTTCCATATTGTTAGAGCTTTGTACCTCCTTGATGTTTCTTGTAGGCATCTCCTCTAGGCACTGACTCTTCCTTGTTCTCACAGCAGCCATCTGACTCCAGTTCCCTCAACCAACCAATCCACTCTTTTATAACACTCTTCTTATTGGCTACAGGTGTGGCTGGTTAACATCAGGCCTGCTCCTAATCTTTAGCAATTGGTTCAGCTGCAACTCTTTAGGGGATAAGATTACATTCTACACCACCTTCATTTACCCACACTGTATCCCCGTACAAGCTTCCTTCTCATTTCTGCCCAGAGAGAGGAGAACAGCATTTCCAGCTCTGCATGGCAGCCCCTTGTCAAGCTTGCTCATCTCCACTCACAGAGTAACGTGTTCTGAGGCTGCTCAGCAGGCTCTGGCTGGCAATTTGTGTGTTCTGTGTGTTTCTGAACACTTTAAAAATTCTCGTGTAGGCACAATCATTACCTTGCTTTCAGTTTCTGTCATGCAGCTGAATGAAACAGATCTGGAATGGAGTTACAAGACTGTATCAAATCCCATCAAGTTCCTTTGGAATATGGGTCTGTGCCATAACTCAGATGAGCTCTGCCCTCTCCCTCATTCAGAGATGATCACAGCACATAACCAGCAGATGTAATTTCATAAAATGTGACAGTGCTTTTATTCATTCAAGAAAAACTCATGCCCAAGATCACATATCAGCCCTGTTTCCTCTTGGCTCCTAGGGAGACAATTTAGTCTAGATGCCAGGTTGAAATTACTGGCAGAGCAGTAATGGGGAATTCACAGCATGGATATCAACATACTACAATATTTGGCTTATGGACAAAAGATGGTAGGGTTTCTAACCTTTTCTGTGCCTAATTAATAACAACTTAATTATGTATCTGATTTCAATTAAAAAAATCCATTTCACAGTAGGTAACATTCATTTGTATTTCCACAATAAAAACATTTATCATCTTAATTTGTTGCTGGTAACCACTAATTATTTATGAACTTTTAATTTATTTGCTACCAAAACAGCATATTTGCTTTATTTGGGGACTAATAAGAAATGCTACTCTGATAGCACTCAAAGCAGACACAACTCTGAAGTTAAACACAAGTAACAAAGGCAGGAGCTTCCTACTGCTACTGTGCTTTTGCAATGATCTAGACAAAGAGGCCAAATTAAATCAGGTCTGTGAACACTGGAAGGCTGAAATTGATTTAATTCCTGTAGGAGAGAAATGTGGACTCTCAGCCTCTGGTTCTTTTTAATCCAATGTGTCTTTACCAAGGCTGCAGCAGCAGTGCTAATTAGGATGAAATGTAATGCAGCTTTATGAGGAACATTTACAACAGTCACCATGAGGAGGCCAAGTTGGACTCTGAGACATTTCAGTAAGAAGCACCTGGGTATTTAAATGCTTAAGGGCTTATTCTACATCAAGGGGTTCTAGTTCACACTGAGCTGCAGTGTATTAATGGTTATACATGAGATGAATACAATTACTAATTCTACATGACCAGATGCCTCCTACTGCAGCCACAGCTCCTAATTGCTTACACAGAGCAAGGACTTGCTTTAAATTAAGTGCTCAGCATTCTGAACTGGTCTCCCAGTGTCATTTCTGCCACAACCAAGCCACATGGAAGGTAAGCACTTTTCTTCCAGCACACAACACAGCAGATGAAAACAACATCAAACACAAACCCTTCTCTGATTTCACTGCATCATCTTATGAAGAGGATTAATTACCCTGTTTGAGAGCCATTCCTTCATGCACCTTGCATTACTGATATTTCTCTTCACCAGCCTAAGCTCCTAAAAAGCTTGTGCACCTTAGATGCTTTCCAAAAAAACATGCCCTATGAAAACACTGAACTTCAAAAACCACAATAAAACTATCAACTTCAGGACTACTGTACATCTTTTGCTGCACAAACTATTCACAAGGTACCTATACACATATTTAAGATCAGTAACATCAAACACTCAAGTTTTGCTGCTGTTACTAGATCAAACTTATAAAACAAATGATTTTATAAACTACTAACTATAATACTATCCTTCTGCCTTTTAAAAATCTTTCTACTACTATCTGGAAAAAAAACAAATTAAAATCCTTTGCCATTTTCCAGCCTCTCTCCTGAAATTATTTCTCTTTTGGTCATAATTCTGAACCATAATTTAGCAAACAACAGATTTTGAAAGCAACTATCATTGAAAGAAAATCCTCTATTCATAAATAGAGAATTCCAACATAATTCCCTATCCTGAAGAGAAAAAAAAAAGGAATAATTGAATATGGCAATATTTAAGCTCAGTTTTCATGACAGACAATACCAGCATGTTTTTTATGTCTTTAAAGAATAGAAAAAGCAATTTCTATTCCTCAAAAATAACCAATGTCTTGAACACGGCATGTCACATGCCAGCCTTTAGGCATTTGTACAAGCTCCCTCATTCACATGCTGGAAGGTTCCCTTCACCAGAGTCAAACACTGGGCACCCAAGTGCCAAAAACATTGGAGGGAATTTTTTTGGGTGGAAACAAACATTCAGCTATTTCAAAGCCTAAAAGTTTACAAACCAGGTTCTCAAAGGCTGCTGACAGCTAACAAAGTGCTAGTCAAGCAACTACAGCTGAAGCTTGGGTTCAGACCCAACGTGAAATATCCTTTCTGTATTGTGGTTTAAGACTCTGCCAAAGAACAAGTTTAGAAAATGATATGCAGCAATAACCAAATTTAAGTCAAAATCCAGCAGCTGTGTGGCAAACCAGTGTGTGGTGAACCTGTCACAAAGCTACTGACAGCTGATTGAAGGACCACTATGCAGTCAGAACAACTTGCAGCAAGTGCACAGGGAAATTCAACACAGCCCAGAAAACAAACATCTGTCAGGGTTCCAGAGGACCTCCACAGGTCTCCCCTCCATGCTGGCCCCACTGCTTTAGGTAAGTGTTTACCACAAAGGTTGAGGACTTCTTCGAGTTTGTTTGTTTACACAGACAGCAGCTACTGAGAGAGGCCACTTAAGAGGTTAAAATGGCAAGAAATAGTACCTTTAAAATTTCCAGTTTACCAAACTAAACAGATCAGGTGCTGCAGGGGAGGATCATCCTCTGATGACCTGTTTGCTGTGTGACAATATTCTTATTGTTAAATTATGTGTCTCAGTTCACATATTGAATGTCAATTCTTTTTTTTTTTTTACTGAAGTAATAAAATCCTTCAACCAAATGACATTTGTTCAACAATGTGTGGTGAAAAAATATTGAGGAATGACTACTAAAAATTACAAATTCTTTTTAGTATCTGTATATTCTAACTTGACATGAATTTAAGATAGATATCTTCTTTTTTGAAGACATTGCAACCAGATGCTACAATGACCTACACGAGACAGTAAAGCATTGTGATGTGGAATTAAATTAAGATGGTTCACTACTTGAGGAAATCTCACTAAATTTGTTTTAAACATTTTTCAAATTTGGAATCTTTCAGTAATAAAAAGCAATACCTCAATTAACTGCTGGGATAAAGGTCTGGACTGAAATTGAGTCCAAGAACCTGATTTCTCCACATACAAACTCAGTTGTGGGGTGAGGTTTTTTCTCCCTAAACTATTTGAATATTTGTAGTTAAAGTGAAAAACTTATGGAGGAACTACAAATTAACAGTTTGGTACATATTTTAAAAATCATCATGCATTTATATTTAGAAACACTGAGACATGAAGCCAGACTGCTCAAAGCAGGGTCACCCAGGACCAGTACAGGCTGGAATATCTCCAAAGCTGGAGACCCTACAATGTCTGTGGGCAGCCTCTTGTGCTGTTTGACCAACCAGAGAGTCAGTCACTCAATTCCTGTGTTTAAACACGGGCCCTCCCAGCTCTCTGCTCTCTGAACACTCCCCTGGGTGCTTTGTTCCCCATCATCTGAGTCACTAATGAAGATCTTTAATTGCATTGGCCCCACAGTCAGCCCCTGGGGTACAGCTGGTGGCTGGCTCCAGCTGGACCTTGTGCCACAGACCACCTCCCTGTAAATCACAGCAACTCAGCCAGTTTTTAGTCCACCTTTTGCACAGTAAAAAAAAAAAAAATTAGAAAGAAATAATTGGGCTTATAAGACAGCATTTGCTTAGGATGTTTAGAAGCCATTGCAGTTGAAATACCAATTAAAGCAGCAAAAATGCAGATGATAAGGAAAGAGTAAAATATCAAATGCAAATTTAGAACAGATTTATTTTTTTTCTTTCTATACCATCCTGTGCCAAAGCAGGCTTGAAATGAATGACAAACTGATTTTGAACCACATCTGTGATGTGCTTTCAGCCCCAGCAGAGAACAGTTATGAGTTTCCTTCATGCTGAAGAGCAAGAAATTAAAAATCATTCTTCCTTTTTCAAGAACAGAAAGGAACATTCAACTAGCCTCATGGTGCGACAGAGCAGTTTCTACATTTGCCTCTATAGTCCCTGAACTCTCAGTGTCACTTTGAGAAGAAGAGCTTGAAAATGTAAATTCCTTCACAAGAACAATGCAGATACAGCCCTTACCCCCCCTTTTTTTTTTTTTAATGAAGGTTATGGACTATTTTCCATAGACTAATAATGCTGTTTAATCATATTAACTGAAAAACACCTGTTGTATGAAGGGATTCCATTCCTTCAGCCTGCCAAGGCACCTGCACAGCAGGCTTTGGGCATGCCTTCCCCACTGACATATTTCTACTCACAAGATCCTGCAGTATCCACAGACCTCATCTTATGTGTGTATTACTAAGAGGAAGGCTGGGATCCAGTTTCATCTCTGCTTCCCAATTCCAGGCTGGACTTCTGGCCTGAGGTTTTCTCTACAGTTAATAAAGAGGGTAATTTGACCTGGTTTAGGTCAAATGAATGGCTCTCATGGGGAACTGTTGACTACAGAGCAAAGCTAGATTCCCAAGCTAAATTTAGGTGAAACAGATCCTTCCCTCAGAACAGGAAATCATATGTACTCACCAGAAAGATTCAGGAACACTCACTCTCTCTCTTCCAAGTCCTCACCACAGGAATATTATTCCATTGATTCACTTTAAAATTGCTTTTAATGAAAAATGTTTAGCCAGATTTCTCCACCTTCATGAGACAAGCAGGGACTTCCAAGTTCAGCAAATCGCCTCTGTTTCTCCAAAGAGCCAATTAAGAATTGCACAGAACCCTCAGTTTTGTGCATTGGTGTGAGAATCAGATGTGCTGGACTCAGGGCAGGCTCCAGGTAGCCCAGGGAGATTTCCATCCCAGGAAATGCCAGTGCTGAGCCATACATGGTGCTCAGAGACACAGGCACTGCAAGCCTGGCCCAAGCCCACAAGATTTGGTAGGAGAGGACACACCTAATGCAGCATCAGCATTGCCAGCATCCACATCATTACCTGCTAGCAATTTCTTAGTGAGCTCAATTTTAGTGTCTTGGTCCCTCATTCAAATCAATTTGTGCCACATCTACAGATCAATAGTAGCTTTACATTTATAATGTTTTTGAATGAAAAGAAAAAGGAATAAGAAACCACAAGACTATATATTGATATAAAAGCTTTAGAAAGGAGATACTCAGCAACAAAAGTATTTACTGACAACAGTGACAATTACTTCATCCTTAACACTAGGTTAGCCTGTTCTTACTGCTTCATTTAAACCAACATACTCAAGGAAATACCACTGCACCTCTACTGTGGTTTGATTCAGATCTGAGCCAACCTTGCAAGAAAAACTTGTTAAATGATATTAACATAGTAGTGAGATCATACTCTGACAAACAAGAATAATGAGGTAAATTAAGGGGAGATGGATATTGAGGCTTTCCACTAAATGTCCTTAATTTTGAAGGTTTTAGACGTACCAGCTTCTGAACCTCAGTGCAATTTTAGTTTTTTACTATTTGCGATATGTATGGCTTCCATTTATATAAAGTAATTTGTAATTTTAATGCAGGTCTAATAGTTTCAACTGCCATTGACACAGACTGTAAAATGAAAAAGGGAGAATACCTTGTTGAGTGAGATGCTATTTTATATCATTCCTGTCACCCCAACCACGGCCGGGTCCGTTGTGCCCGTGCGGGATTTGCTGAGGGATCTCTCCCGGTCCTTGTCCCCACGCAGGAACCCTCGGTTCCATTTTCTGTCCCTGTGCGGCTGCGGGGGGCAGGGACAGAGCGGCTCTGGGGGTGCCTGACATCGGGCCAGCGTCACCGCTCACAACGGGCAGCCCTGAGATGCCGCGCACCTGGGCACGCATTGCTGGGCTCACCTGAGCTCCCACCTGCCCAGCGCCCCAAGGTTCCCCCTCCCCAAAAAACCCCCAGCCGGGGGCTGCAGCGTCCCGGAAAGGCCTCAGCCAATGGCAGCGCAGGCAGGCGGCGCCTTAGCCAATGAGAGCTCGGGGCGTTGGATTGCCTCATCGGTTGCCGGGCAGAGCCCGTGGCCGATCGCTGCCCAGAAGCGGCGGCAGCCAATGAGAGCGCGCGGCGCTGCCGAGCCCGCCCTGCTCCGGACTGGCGCTCCCAGCGCAGCGCGGCTGCTTTGGGGCTGCTGCTCCCTGCCCGGCCCCGGCCATGGGGCGAGGGGCGGCAGCTGGGGCCCTGCTGGTGGCACTGGTGGTGCTGGGAGCCCCCCCGGCTGCGGGCGCGGAGCTCTCGGGTGAGCGGGTTGGAGGGAGGCGCTGGGACGGTGGGGTGGGAGGGGGAAAAGTGGAGGGGAGACCCCAAAATTGAGCGGGAGAATGCTGGGGATTGGGGGATTTTTGGGAAAATGGGGAAATGGGGACCCCAAAAGTGATTTGGGGGGCGGCCGGAGGTGGGGGGGGAGAGGATGTGGAAGGGGAAATGGGGGAACGGTGGCAAGGAGGAAGCGGCAGCGCGGGCAGGAGGGTCCCATGGCGGCCGTGGGGCACAGGAGGGGCGGAGTGGGGATCCGGTGTGGCTCCCGGAGCTCTGGGGGTGCTGCTGGGAGGTGCTGGGTGGGCACCCCCTGAGCTGTGTCCTGCTCTCACAGGCGTGTTCCAGTTCTGGGCAGTGTCAGAGTGTCACTTCATTAATGGCACGCAGAAGATGAGGTTCGTGCAGAGGTACATCTACAATCGGGAGCAGTTCGTGATGTTCGACAGCGACGTGGGGCACTACGTGGGGTTCACCCCCTATGGAGAGGGGTGGGCCAGTGACTGGAACAGCAACCCGGCCACACTGGCGTACGCACGGTCTGTGGTGAACATGGTCTGTCCGTACAACTACGAGGGGGTTCGCCCGCTCAGCGCCGAGCGCCGAGGTGAGCGCGGGGCAGAGCGTGTCCCCTCGGGCCCTGCCCGGCCAAATCCCTGGAGCCCCTCAAAACCTCGCTGGGAATCAGCCCAGAGCCCTCAGCCTTCCTTGTGCCCATCCCCGAGGCCTCCTGTCCCTGCCACTGACCACCATGGCTCCCCCAGTCCATCCCAGTCCCTCTCAGTGACCCCCGCGCGTCCATTTCAGCGACGCGTAAAGGTGACGCTGCTCATCCAATCAGAACGCGTCGCTCTGATTAGTCATCTGTTGCCAGGCAGACCTGCAGTGCCGAGTGCACCGCGCTGGACTCGGCTTCCCAGTGCCGCGCACTTCATTCCCAGTTCATCCCAGCGCCACCGGGGTCCCTCCAAGCCCGTGTCCAATTCCTGCCCAGTCCCTTCCAGTCCATTTCCATTCTTTTCCCAGTTCATTCCCACTTCACTCCCAGACCTCCACCCTCTCTCCCAGTGCCCCCCAGCGTGTCCATCTCGCTGGTGCCCCCCTCGAGCTCCCAGCCCAGTCCCTTCCCAGTCCCTCTCCAGCCCAACCCAGCCCTCCCCCCTCTCTCCCAGTGCCCCCCAGCTGATCCCAGTGTGTCCCCGCTCTCTCTCCCAGCGCCCCCCAGCGTGTCCATCTCGCTGGTGCCCCCCTCGAGCTCCCAGCCCGGCCCCGGCCGCCTGCTCTGCTCCGTGATGGATTTCTACCCTGCTGCCATCCAGGTGAGGTGGTTCCAGGGCCAGCAGGAGCTCTCGGAGCACGTGGTGGCCACCGACGTGGTCCCCAACGGGGACTGGACCCACCAGCTGCTGGTGCTGCTGGAAACGCCGCCCCGGCGCGGGCTCAGCTACAGCTGCCAGGTGGAGCACGTCAGCCTGGAGCAGCCCCTGAGGCGGCACTGGGGTACGGGGGAGCCCCTGGGGGCGCTGGCAGAGCCACTGGGCTGTGCTGGGAGCCACTGGGAGGGAGCAGGAGAGAGCCGGGCTGGAAGTGGGAGAGGGGCTGGGGGCTGGGCAAGGGCTGGGCAGGGGTTTGGGGGATGCTGGGAAGGGTGGGATGGGTTTGGGGGGTCCTGGTGGGCACTGGGAGGGAGTTTGGGGGCGCTGGGTCTGACTGGGAGGGAGTTTGGGGGTGCTGGGTGTGACTGGGAGGGATCGCAGGGAGCCCCGAGGGGCTGGAAGGAGATCGGCGATGGCAAAGCGGGGCTCGCCATGAGCTCGGTTGTGCTGGGCACAGCCTGGGAGGGCTCTGGCTGAGTCCTGCTGGGGCTGCCAAGGGACTGCGAGAGGCTTTGGGGGTCCTGGGGCGCTGGGGGCAACTGGGAGGGGGCTGTGGGATGCTGAGAGGGACGGGAGGGGCTTTGGTGGCTCCTGGCCAGGACAAAAATGGATCGGAGGGAGGTTTCAGGGGGCCCTGGCTGGGCTGGGTGCCACAGGGAGGGCGCTGGGAGGGGCTCGGGGTGTCGGTGAGAGGTTTTGGGGGTGCTGAGCCCTGCGGACCCCCCAGAGATGCCGCCGGACGCCGCCCGCAGCAAGATGCTGACGGGCATCGGGGGCTTCGTCTTGGGCTTGGTCTTCCTGGCGCTGGGGCTCGGCTTCTCCCTGCGCAAGAAGGTCAGGGCGGGTGCCGGGGGTGGCGTCCCCCCCGTGGCGGAGCGTGTGCGCTCCCGCCGGGGCCCCCAGCCCGGTGTCACCCCCTTTTCTCTGCCCACAGAGCTCCTGAGCCGGCGGCAGCCGCAGCCCCTCCCCGTGGGCTCGGGCCCGGCCGGGACCCCCCGCTCCGTCCCCGCTCCGCTGATTTTGGGGGGTCCCGTGTCCCCCCCAGCCCCGCTGGCGCTCTGCCCCCGCCCAGTGCCTGCTCCCAGTGCTCCCAGTAAAGCTTCCCAGTTGAGCCCGGAGCCGTTTATTGGGGGGCGATGGGGAGTGGTTTGGGGGGGGGCGATGGGGAGGGATCTGGAGGGAGTGCGGGAGTTAGCGAGAGACTTTGAGATCTCCCCGACGTAACAGGCAGATCCTCGACTGGACTGGACCAAAGCACTTTGTCTCTACGTTTGGCAGCCCTATTCCCTCTCTCTTCCTTTATCTTTTCTCTCCCTTAATCCCTCTATCGCATTTTGCTGTGGTCATTCAATAAAGGTGCATTTGTTTCCATTATCATTGCAAAACCCCACTGTACCGTGTCGGTTCTTTTTGCACCCTGAGATCAAATCCATGAACCATCACGAAACCCGTCCGTGAGGACGGATCGTGACACCCCCCGAGGACCCCTCCCCAAATCCCCCCCCCAGCACCCCCAGACCCTGCTAAAACCCCCTCAAGTTCCCCCAGACCCTCCCCAAATCCCCCCCCCAAACATCCTCAAGACCCCTCCCCAAATTCCCCTCACGACCCCTCCAGGACCCCTCACCTGTCCCTGCGCCTCCTCAGCAGCTCCCGGAGCCCCCCGTCCTCTCCCAGCGCCTCCCCCGCTCTCTCCAGCGCCTCCCGCAGGACCCGCCCGAGCCCGGGGCGGCTCCCGGGGGTCCTTAAGGGGGTCCCGGGGTGGGGGGGAATAGGGGGCGCCCGCTCCATGCCGGGCCCGTGGTCGGGCGCTGCTTTGGGCTCGGCACCGATTGGTTGAGGAGGCGCGGGGAGGGCGGGAGTTGCTGAGGGGAGACGTCCGGTGAGTGGTTGGTTTGATAGAAAACGCGGTGATTGACAGGAGAGGGGTGAGGGAGGCGGGCTTTGCCGAGGGGAGGCGCGCGGTGATTGGTTGGTTCAGCTCGAGAGAGGCGGGAGTAGCTGAGGGGAGACCTGCGGTGATTGGCTGATTCGGCGCGCGAGAGGCGGGCGGTGGGGAGGCATTGGTCGGATCCGCGCACGGTAAGACCGGTGTTCCTGAGGGAATACCCGCGGTGATTGGTTGGTTTGGGGTGGGGTGCGCCATGATTCGTTAGTTTGGGAGATGAAGAGTGCTGATTGGATGGTTTGGGGTGGGGCGCGCTGCTATTGGCTGGGAAAAGTCTGGGATTTTTTTAAAGGACTTTCCCGGTTTTTTGGGGAAAAACTCTCAGATTTTTCACGAAAAATTCCCATTTTTTTACAGGAGAAACATTCCCGGGTTTTTTGACCCCATATGACCCCAAATAACCTAAATAACCCCAAAACACTCGAAATAAACCCCAAAGAACACCCAAAAAACCCCAAATACCTGAAACTGCCCCAAATAACCCCAAAAAATTCCAAATAACCCCCCAAAAAAACAAAAAAAAATCCAAATTAAACTCAAAGACCCCCAAATGATTTCCAGTACACCTAAAAAAACCCCATGTACACCAACATAACTTCCAAGAACCCCAAATAATTCCAAATAAGCCCAAATAAACCCAAACAAACCAAAATACTTCCGAATAAACTCAAATAATTCCAAATAACATCAAATAAACAGAAATAAATCAAGTAAAACCCAAGAGAAACCCCAATTAGTCCATAAATAGCCCCAAATAAACCCCAAACAAACCCTAAATTAACCCAAAGAAACCCCAAGAAACCCCAGTTCGCCCGGTCCCCACCCATAAACAGATCCCGAACAATCAGAACGCGCGACACTGATGACGTTCCACTTGCTGGGCACAAACTCAGAGCACTGGCCCCGCTCAGCGATTTTCAGCCAATCAGCGCCCGGCCCGACTCTGACTCATAAGTTGCCCGGCACAGACCAAGGCCTCTCACTGCGGTAAATACTCAGAAATCGCGTGGGGGGGGGGGGGAGGGGAAGGGTGTAATTTCCAGCCAATCAGAGCGTGTCTCGCTGATGACTCATCAGTTGCCAGGAGCGGAATTTGGTGGCGGGGGGAAGGTGATCCTGGGGATGGGCTGGGGACGCCAAATTAATCCAAAATGGGGTCGGGACCCTAAAACGGAGCAGGAAGGGCCTGGAGCCCCCAAAATCAAACACGGGGGAGGGGATTGCGGGAACGATCGGAAAGGGGAGGGAGAGCAGGGAAAAGAGGGGGGTGGGACCCCAAAATTGAGCTGGGAGGGGGATGGGTCCCCCAAACAGGATGAAGCCAATTTTGTTCCTGGAATATGTAAAGTAGTTCATGGATACGCGAAAAGCCTATTAATATGTAACAGGCTGATGTAACGGGAGAAAAGGACCATAAAGCAAAGGTTGTTATGGCCACCAAGACCCCCCAGTTATTTTCAGGGACACCCCTTAATTAATCTGGTTTAACTACATCAGCCTGTTGCATATTCATAGACCCTCATGCATATCCATAAACTAATCTACATATTTCAGGAACTATTTTACATGGCCCAGCCTTGGGGATGTCTCCCTATTTCAGGAGTCTCCACTGAAATACAAAATGTAAACCCCCTCCCTTTGATGATAATGATGATGATGATTACATTAATTATTTTGAAATTAAGGGGTTCTCAGGCAAAGATATGGGAGTAGAAATAACAGTTCTTTATTAGGAAAAATTAAAAATACAAATGCAGTAGTACAAACAAAAAAAGTGACAGAGTCAGAATCCTCTGGGAATCCAGTGAAAAAGGCTGATCCTCCGGGAATCCAGTGGGCAAATATTTATCCTCAGGGAATCCAGTGGGAAAAGCTGAAATTTTTGGAATCTGGTCAGAAAAAGGCTAATCCTCTAAGAATCCAGTGGGGAAAGGGCTGATCCTCTGGGAATCCACTGGGAAAAGCTTTGTCCTCTAGGAATCCAGTGGAGAATGAGGCTGATCCTTTGGAATCCAGTAGGAATAGGGCTGATTCTTTGGGAATCCATTTCTTAACCCCCAAAGACAGGGCACAGGAAGGGCCATGGAGTTTTTATAGGGTATCCCAAGGGTGGAGTTGGGGTTGGGGTCGGGGAGGAGTTCTTAGCAACACAAGAAGGGTGAGATCAAATTCCTGCCTCTTAGCAACAGCAGCACTCCACACAAAACGTGTCCCCAAATCCTAAATTCCCTCTAAAACAACTGAGAAATTATGCAACATCAGATATATTCAATGAATTTCCTTCATTTAACCCAGTTTTGGGTGTTCTTAAAGGATGAAGGTGAAGCAGAGGCCAAACCAAAAGGCGAAGCAGCCAGGTGTGTTCCCAACATGGATCACAGGGAATGGGAGTGACCAGGGCTGTGCCCAAAGTGCCTCCTCCAGTGGGGGATGGAGCTGGAGCAGCGCACGAAGCTCTGCCCGCACTCGGGGCACTCGCAGGGCTTCCCTTACTGGTGCCTCCGTTGGTGTTGGGTCAAGTGAGAGCTGCTGGAGAAGCTCTTCCCACACTGGGGACACTCGTAGGGCCTCTCCCCTGTGTGGATGCGCCGGTGGGTGACGAGGGTGGAGTTGCGCTTGAATCCCTTCCCGCAGTCGGGGCATTGGAAGGGCCTCTCCTCTCTGTGAATCCAATAGTGCTGGAGGAGATCGGAGCTGGTCTGAAACCTCTTCCTGCATTTATCACACTCGTAGGGCCTCTCCCCTGTGTGGATGCGCCGGTGGGTGACGAGGGTGGAGTTGCGCTTGAATCCCTTCCCGCAGTCGCAGCATTGGAAGGGCCTCTCCTCCCTGTGACTCAGATAGTGCCGGAGGAGATCAGAGCTGGTCAGAAACCCCTTCCCACACTTGGAACACTCATGGGGCCTCTCCCCAGTGTGGGTCCTGTGGTGTGTGATCAGGATGGAGCTCTCTCTGAAGCACATCCCACACTCGGAACACTTGTACGGCCTTTCTCCAGTGTGGATCCTCTGGTGGCTGGTAAGGTGGGAGCTCAGGTTGAAGCTCTTCCCACACTCCCCACACTCGTAGGGCCGTTCCCCAGTGTGGATCCTCTGGTGCCTCCTTCAGTCGGTGTTCCACCTGAAGCTCTTCCCACACTCCACGCACGTGTGCGGCTTCTCCCCATCATGGAGCTGCTCATGGAGCACCAGCTCCGAGCTCTGGCTCCGTCTCCGGCCGCCTTCCCGGCCCAGGCTGGCTCTTTCCGCCTCAGATCCCCGCCGGCTGCGTTTGCAGCCCCTCCTCGTGCGGCATCTCCGGGGCTTTTCCTCCCCGTTGGCTTCCTGCGCCGTGGAGCCGCTCAAAACGGCCTCTTCCACCAGGTTCTGCCGCGGGCATTTGTCCTCCCTGCTCTCCATGCTCAGCTCCTGCTCTGGGGGAGGAAGGACAAGGACAGGATGGGATTTGCCTCCGTGCCACAGGCAAGGGCAAGGAGATCCCCCCAGGGCTGAGCTGCAGCCGGGGCCGTGCTGGGCTGGGAGATGGAGCAGCACAGAGGGGAAAGGGGCACTCATCGTCACTTCGGGGCTGTGCACAAATCACAAACAGGACTGGACTGCTGGGAATGCATCCCGAGCTGTGTGATTTTCCAACCATCTGTCTCATTACTTGGTTATGACAATGGGAAGATGCCAGTAGCTCACTTTACAGGTAGCAGACAAAGGACTTCATGTTAAAACTTACTTTAAAAGGTTTTTGGCCAATCACGCAAAGCAAAAGCATATTGACTGTAGTTCCATCCAAGCACTATAAGCACATTGATGGTTAAAACAACGCTTGCTTATTTCAAGTACAATACCTGCTTTAAAGCCTTAAAAAACAATGCACAGAGCTCCAGTATTAAGCTTGAAACTTCCTAATATCTTGCTAGATACACTTTTCCGCAGGTTAGGGAGTTATTCTAGATAAGTGTTAATGCACAGACCATTGTTCTATTTCTCCTTACTTTCTACTTCTTATACAATTTTTCTGCTGATCAATCTACTGGCTGCTGCCAAGCCCAAATCAGTTCTAATGTCTCTGAGGCTTGTCTTTTGCAGCTTTCCCAAAACCATCTGATTTTAAGCATTCCAGAGACACTGACTTCCTCCTCACCTGCCTCATTGTCCTGGGGCATCTCCTACTTCCTCGCAGCCTCCCAGGAGCTGGCAATGGGAAATCCTGGTTTGGGGAAAACAAGGGATGAGCACGGTGAGTTTGAAGGTCCCTCTGCCCAAGTCCATCTCTACAAGTCACTGGCACTCTTGAAGCCATTCATTACAATGAACAGTAGTTTCCGAGGAATAAAAGAATTAAAAGATCTGAGGAATAAAAGAATTAAAAGACACTCTATCAAGGGAAACACAGAAGTTAATAAATAACCTAAAATACATTGTTTGGGAAAACTTTGATTAGATAAGTTAATAAATAATCTAAAATACACTCACAAAAGAAACTTTGGAATTAGAATATTTGAAGAAGCGAAAGTAGAAGCCAAAAAGTTAAGGTGACCTGCCAAGCCGTCAGAATCAAGCCAAGTGCAACAGTGATTTCTGCCAAGTCATGGAAAAACATGCCAAGGATGACAGGAAAATGCCCAAATTAGGAGAAGCTTAAAATTTAACCAAGGAAGACCAAGAGTTCCCGGAAGACTCCGCCTATATTCCTACCTGCCTATGAATATGCATGTAATAAATGATGTAATTCTTGTTCAAAATTGTATAAAAACCTGCTTTTGCTGTACCTAATTTAGAAATCCACTTGGTGATTTCTCCAACGCGTTGTCAATAAATACCTCCTGCCTATAGACCTCAAATCTAGTCTCTGGGCAGCTTATTATCGCCTTTTGGGGCAAAATTCGGCATCATTTTTGGCGACCGCGGCAGGACGGAAAGGGTCCTCCCGAGCCTTGGCTCGGGGGACCGGGATCTCTTCGGGGCCCTTGACGGAATTCTGTCAGAAGGGATCCCCATCCCCCAGCCAACGCGCAACGGTGGACAAGAACTTTCTGCATCTCCTGCTCCAAATTAAGAGGTATTTATCTTTGCTTAAGGGTTTTATGGTAAAGCGCTTTATTGGGAAACGAGGGTCAGACGTGACCGCTCGAAGGGAAGCCGGGGGACGCCCTGGTAAAGAATCCCAGTTGTGTTAGAGGTACGGTAATAGTAACGCAGGTTAGAGTCCTGCTGTGAGGAATATTTGTTTTTCGTAACGCAGGTTAGAGTCCTGCTGAAAGGAGTATTTGTTTTTCGTTTATCTTGGTATCTTTGGAAAGAATATTTGTTTTCGTTTATCTTGGTATCTTTGGTTTGTTCTCATTATGTGGGAAACCGTTTTAACATTGTGTTTAATGTTATAATACTGTGAATTAAGGGTCAAGAACTGAAATTGTTCTCTGAGACCGGAAGAGAGGTCGGTCAGTTTGTGGTATTTTTGTGTCTGCTCTATGTGTCTGTTGCAAAATCTTACAGGAGGCGTCTTGTCACTCTTCATGTAATAGACGCACGTCTCAATCCCGGGAAGAAATTTGTCACCCCCTGCAATTGTTACGGTGCTTTGCGATTGCATGAATCTGGCAAACCGGTATCTCACGGTCTGTAGGCGACCTCTCGTGACCCTACCTGGTAAACAATCCGTTCTGATATAGACCATAAGGTAGGAACTATTTCATAAAGGTGTGTGGGTGAGAGTGAATGAGACGCAGCATCGCTGCGAAGCGAGAGGGAGTCCCACTCCGCATTTCCTGTTCTTCGCGAGAAGCCAGGTCGGAAACGGACAAAGCGATTGGAAATTGTGTGTGTGAAGTGTTAAAATCAATTGGCATACAGTATTTGCGAAAAAGAGACTGTTCCGGTTAAACAGAAAACGCAGACACGGGAAATAGCAATGGGAGGTCAACAGAGTAAGGACGTAAATATGAAAACCCCCTTAGGATGTATCCTAAAGCACTGGAAGGACTTGGGAGGGATTCCGGGGGGAAACATAAGTAAAAAGACACTCCTTAAATATTGCACACAGTGGTGGCCATTGTATAAGTTAGATGACAATGAGAAATGGCCACCGGAGGGAACAACTAATTATAACACTATTTTACAACTGATGCTTTTCCTCCGTTGACTTAATAAATGGGATGAAGTGATGTATGCTGACATGTTCTTTATGTAGCACCTCAGGACCCCCTAGTACTAGCTCTAGAAAAAGATAAGAAAGGTTCAAAGCCTAAAGAACGTTGCTGTGATGCATGTAGCATTGGGGAACAATGTCTTAAGTTAACAAGAAGGGATAGTGGAAAGGAGAGTGAAATAAGCCTGTGGGAATATCATCCATTCGCCCCAGGATGGGAAGGGCCCCCTTCCCAGGCCAAAAGAGGAACAAGGGGATCTTAGCCCATTAAAGGAACCGGAATGATGGTGGAAATCTAAGTTTGGGCATAGCCCTCAGAAGTTAGACAACAGTTGGGGAGAAGGTAGCCCATCGAAATCGGGGATTGAAAAGAGGGAAAGCAGCCCGCAGGGACCAGATAGTCCACAGGGGTCGGGGAACTACAGGGATGCTGACAGCCCACCTAGACTAGAAGTTGGGAGGGAAGAAGCCAGTCCACATGGAGCTGAGAGCCGAGGGGAGACACGCAGCCTGCCCGAACTAAGTCTATAGTAGCACACCTAAGAATGGAAGTTTAAGGAAATCAGGTACTTGTAGAATGGAAACTAGCACACAGAGGACTAAAGACAAAAGTAGCTCACTGGGAGGCGATGTCTCTGAGTTGAAATATAGTGAGAAGAATGACAATGAGGCATGCGAAAGAGAGGCAGAGAACAACTCACAGAAGCTGAGTATAGTAATCCAGATAGAGGATAAGAGAGACGGAAGGGGAACGGAAGATGAGGAGGACAGTAGCCCGGAACAGGACAGGCGCCGGCAGATGCGGGAAGAAAGGCGACAGATGCAGAGCGAGAGGCGGTTGGACTGTGTAAACCATGCTAGGGAAGTAGTAGGAAAAGAGTTGACAGAAATTGAAAGTGAAGATGAAGAACAGGGAAAGGGAAAGAGAAAAGGGAAGAGAAAGAATAGGGAAGACACTGAGGCACAGGAAGAAGATCCCGGGGAGGGGATCAGTCACTCGTATTATACCAGATCTGTGGCACGGAGGGAAGCGAAGCAAAGAGAGGAAGGTAACCATACGATAGCTCCTCTCCGACAAATTATGCCAATGGTAGGGGAAAGGACTAGGGTAAAGGTGCCGTTCTCCACGAGTGATCTGAACAATTGGAGAGATGAGGCAAGGAACTTCAGGAGGAACCCAGAGGGAATAGCGAAGAGGTTTGAATTAATGGCAAAGAATTTAGATATTGATTGGGAAGATATAGAGGTGATGCTTTCAGAATTGACAGATACCGAAAGGGAACTCGTATTGGAAACAGGGAAACGACATGCTCAAGTATTATCAGGGAGACTAGAAGATAATTTCCCCAGCAGTAAACCAGAATGGGACCCGGGCAACGAAGAGCACTATCGGCGGCTGGTACAGTATAGAAAACTGATAGCGATGGGCTTGCGTAATGCGATCCCTAAGGCTATCAGTTGGTCGATGCTATATGACATCAGGCAGGGAAAGGATGAGACCCCATCAGAGTTTTTGGATAGACTTAGGGCAGCCATGAGACAGTATACACCCCTGGACCCAGCAACGGAAGAAGGGAAGCAACACCTGTTAGGATTAATGATGGGACAGAGTAATCCAGACATCAGGAAGAAATTACAAAAGCTCGAACATCCAGCAAATATAAACCTGGAGGCATTGCTGAATGAGGCATGGAAGGTGTATAATAATAGGGAAATAGAGGAAAAGGAAAAGGAAGATAAGAGGCTAGCTCGAATAGTGGCTGTAGCAGTAGGAGCTCAAAATACAAACCATTTGGGGCCTAACACCAGGGGTAGAGGTAGAGGCTACCCAGTGAGAGGGGGAGGGAGGTTCCAACCCCACCCAGTTAGAATAGGGCCAAACCAGTGTGCTTATTGCTTCCAAACGGGACACTGGAAACATGAGTGCCCCCAATTAAGAGAAAGATCAATGGACACTACTACTATCGCACATCAGGGCAGTGAATGAGGGGGACCGGTGGGCCGTACCCTAGCAGACCCACTGGTTAAAATGGAGCTAGGGGAAGGTAAAAAGGAATTGGATTTTTGATTGATACAGGAGCAACATTTTCGGTTTTAAATCAAGAATTGGTACCTAAGAGTGATGAATTTGTACAAGTTGTGGGAGCAACAGGCCAACCAGAAAAAGCTTACTTTTGAAACCTATTAAATACAAAATTGGGAAACAAATGGGAATTCACCAGTTTCTGTATTTGCCAAATTCACCAAAGCCTCTACTAGGAAGAGACTTACTGGAGAACTTGGGAGCCATTATAAAATTCAACAAAGACAAATTGGAATTTCAAGTAAGTGAAGAGCAACTGATTACAGCCTTAAGCCTAACAATCAGTTGTATAGAACCGAAGCCTGAAGGCCACAATATTGAGCGTATCCTGAGTGAAACATATCCATTAGTATGGGCTACCGATATACCTGGGAGATCAAAACAAGCAACACCTATCATTATTGAACTTATACCTGGAGCGAGGCCGGTAGTTAGGAAACAATACCCACTGAGGTTAGAAGATAGAAAGGGAATTGAGCCCATAATCAAAAGGTTTTTAGAATTAGGTTTATTGATAGAATGTGAATCATATTTTAACACCCCAATTCTGCCAGTAAAGAAACCTAATGGAGCTGATAGATTAGTCCAAGACCTGAGGGCAGTAAATGAGATAACCAAGACGCTACATCTGGTAGTTGCTAACCCTTACACACTCTTAACTAAATTAAAAGGAAATTTGACATGGTTCACAGTGTTAGATTTAAAAGACGCATTCTTCTGCCTTCCTTTAGCTCCGGAGAGCCAAAAGATCTTTGTGTTTGAATGGGAATCTGCAGTTAGCCAAATAATTAGAACAGTGGGAAAGGCCGCTGGGAGATGGTACTCTTTTGCAATATGTAGACGACCTCCTAATAGCAACAGAAACAGAAGAAGAGTGCACTGAATGGACTATTTCCCTGTTAAAATTTCTGGGTTTAAGTGCATATTGAGTTTCTCAACAGAAAGCACAGCTGGTGCAAGAAGAAGTGGTGTATCTGGGATGTGAAGTTTCCAGAGGACAGCGATCCCTGGGAGCAGCCAGGAAAGAAGCCATCTGCCAAATGCCTAGACCACAGACGGTGAGAGATTTGCGCGCCTTCCTAGGGATGACCGGTTGGTGTCGGCTATGGATCTATCAATATGGAATACTCGCCAAACCACTCTATGACTTACTGAAGGAAAGTAAGGGTGTTCTAGTTTGGACTCCCGAGGCAAAGGGAGCCTATAAGAGACTGAAACAGGAACTCATGAGAGCACCAGCCTTGGGTCTTCCAGACGTGACAAAACCATTCTGGCTGTTTTCTCATGAGTGACAAGGAATGGCCCTAGGAGTCCTAGCACAACAGTTAGGACCACATAAAAGGGCTGTGGCCTACTTCTCCAAACAATTGGATGAAGTGAGTAAAGGATGGCCTGGCTGCCTGAGTGTAGTGGCCGCAGTGATAATCAACATTGAAGAGGCCAGAAAGCTCACGCTGGGCCAGAAAATGACTGTGTTAGTGGCTCACACTGTGTTTGCTGTGTTAGAGCAGAAAGGGAATCACTGGCTGTCACCTTCCAGATTCCCAAAGTATCAAGCTGTTTTGGCTGAGTCAGATGATGTTACTATTCAGGTAACTAACGTTGTGAACCCAGCTTCATTCCTAGAAGGGAAAACCTCAGCAGAACCCATCGAGCACGATTGCCTGGAAACGATCGAAGCCGTTTACTCCAGTCGCCCGGATCTCAAAGAAGAGCCATTCGAAGATGCAGACGATTGGTTCTCGGATGGTAGCAGCTTCGTAAAACAAGGAATAAGAATGGCTGGTTATGCAGTAACTACCACAGAAAAGGTAATCGAGTCAAACCCTTTGCCTGCAGGGACCTCAGCCCAGAAGGCAGAATTGATAGCTCTGACTCGAGCCCTAGAATTGGCAGAGAACATGCGAATAAATATTTGGATAGACTCTAAGCATGCCTTCTCCGTTGTTCACGCTCATGGAGCCATTTGGAAAGAAAGAGGATTGTTGACTACTCAAAGGAAAACAGTCAAACATGCAGAGGAGATTCTACGATTGCTAGAAGCAGTCCAACTCCCAGCACAAGTGGCCATAATGCATTGTAAAGGACATCTAAAAGGTAACACTATTCCAGAAGTTGGGAGTAGAAAGGCAGATGCAGAAGCTAAATTAGCTGCTGCAAGGACCGGAAAGGTAAATATAGCAGCTCTGATACCAGGAGAGCTGGATGTAAACCTCCAACCAAACTATCAGGAATCAAGATCATAGATGGATTCAAAGGAATAAAGGTAAACTGTTAGACAGTGGATGGGGACAATTAGAGACAGGACAGTTGGTAATACCAGGGAACCTAATGTGGCAGATTGTAAAGACGGAGCATGAAAAGGCCCATTGGGGTCTAGATCCACTTTACCAATATTTGCAAGCCAGGATAGCAGGACTGAAATTATTTATCACCATAAAACGTGTCACATCCCAGTGTGAGCGATGCTTGAAGAACAACCCGAATACAGGGACTAAGATACACCAGGGAGCAATAAATCGAGGTAAATTTCCAGGTGAGGTATGGCAAATTGATTTTTCTGAACTCCCAAGAAAAGGGGGGGTTTCGGTACTTGTTGGTATTAACTGATACATTTTCTGGGTGGCCTGAAGCATTCCCTTGCAGGACAAATAAGGAAAGAGAGGTGACTAAAGTATTGTTGAATGAAATTATTCCACGGTTTGGAGTACCGAAGAGCATATCTTCGGATAGGGGCACACATTTCTGTGCAAAAGTGGTGAGAGCAATAAGCAGAGCATTACAAATTAAATGGCAATTACACACACCTTACTGTCCACAGGCCAATGGGTGGCCTTGTGGGCGAAACCTGTTTTTGATGCAGCCTTGGCACCCCACGGAAGAGGACAGGGAGCGACTGAAGAAGAAACTGCCCCTAGTCCTACGACCACTGCTGCTACAGCTGAAGGGACACTCGAGAGGGTTAGACAGAGCTCTGATACGTCACTATCAAACGGCCCAGGATTTGAATGATTTTATTGACTCATTAGTCAAGTCCGGCAAAGGCACCTTGCCTTGATTGTTATGATCCACATTGTGCTACCTGGATAGCTTTACATTGTGGAGGTTGTGATAACACTTTTTGGATAGAACAATCATTATTATGGGATTTATGGTGTCATACTTGTGAGCACGAGCACACGTCGGGTAGAAGCTGGGAAAATGAATTAAGGAGACAGACGGGGCAAATGCATATGCAGCTTTAAATCGTTATGAGTCTCCCGAACAGAAAATTCTTGCTTATTGTCGTTGGAAAGTACAATGTGAATAGAATTAAGGTTCAAAGTAAATCGCGTATAGTTTCTGTAAGGTGTAGAAAATTAGTACCTTTAACACAGCGTTCAATTGTAGGGCCCTTCAGGGGAAATCCTGAAAAGGCATTAGATCATTGTATTGGAAAATTGCAAAAATTGAGTTTGCAAGTGACGGGACCAGTAAAGTTAGGAGCAGCAAAACTGAAAATAGATAAGAAAAAGAAGGCAAGAAAAGGAACGACTTCATCTAAATAAGGTTATTAGTAATTGTTAATTAGTTCCCTATGATTAGGACAATTTCACGTCTAAGGGACCCTGCCTTGTGGGATGCTGTTGCTCCATGGGACCCTGCTTCGTGGCATGCTATAGGTGTTGAAGAACAAGAACAACGATTACGAAGTAAGATACATGTTGCCTTAAAGAAGGAGCTTGAATTCGTAGCCGCATATAGTAAGAAAGCCGAAGAGGCTTTACAGTCACCACCATTGAATTGGTTATATTGGATTGAAGAATCAGACTTTTATACTGGCCCTTACTTACATTCACTTCCTTGTTATGTTTGTAAAAGGGATGTTGATAAGTGCTATGCTTGGATAGCTCTGCATTGTGCTGATTGTAATCAGATTTACTGGTACTCACAAAGATCAATAGGATTTTTATGGTGTAGACCTTGTTTTGGAAGATGGATTCGATATTCTTCCTGGTATAGAGCTCTTGAGCACAGTACTGGTCTACCAGGAAGGTCAGGATTACAACTTTATGAGAGTACAGAACAAGTGGCCATAGCATATATGAGGTGGAAATTACAGCAAGTACTTAGAGAGCTTGAAATTACTACATCCTCCCGCATTATAGCAGCTCGCTGTAAAGCTGATTTGCCTTCAAACTTACCTCACGCTATACCTGTAAGCAAAGATGCAGATTTGGAATTAGACCAGTGCATTCAAAAATTGACACAGCCTTATAATAGACATTCTAACAAACCAGGGAAAAGACAACAAAGAAAGGAAAAACAGAGAAGGCAGAAAGAAAAATAAAGCTTGTTCCTATTATACTGCTCAATGCTGTATACTACTCAACAGCTACACAGGTCTTCAACTACTAGGAATCATAATGAAAAGGACCCAAATGTTTTGGGCTATGGTACGAGCGTACCAGCGCCCTATAGGATTAGAATTTGACGAAAGAATTCGTAAGTTATAAGAAAAGGGGGGAATGAAGCCATTCATTACAATGAACAGTAGTTTCCGAGGAATAAAAGAATTAAAAGATCTGAGGAATAAAAGAATTAAAAGACACTCTATCAAGGGAAACACAGAAGTTAATAAATAACCTAAAATACATTGTTTGGGAAAACTTTGATTAGATAAGTTAATAAATAATCTAAAATACACTCACAAAAGAAACTTTGGAATTAGAATATTTGAAGAAGCGAAAGTAGAAGCCAAAAAGTTAAGGTGACCTGCCAAGCCGTCAGAATCAAGCCAAGTGCAACAGTGATTTCTGCCAAGTCATGGAAAAACATGCCAAGGATGACAGGAAAATGCCCAAATTAGGAGAAGCTTAAAATTTAACCAAGGAAGACCAAGAGTTCCCGGAAGACTCCGCCTATATTCCTACCTGCCTATGAATATGCATGTAATAAATGATGTAATTCTTGTTCAAAATTGTATAAAAACCTGCTTTTGCTGTACCTAATTTAGAAATCCACTTGGTGATTTCTCCAACGCGTTGTCAATAAATACCTCCTGCCTATAGACCTCAAATCTAGTCTCTGGGCAGCTTATTATCGCCTTTTGGGGCAAAATTCGGCATCACTCTGGGCTCCAGAAAAACCTCCCAAACACCAAGATTCAGCCCGGAAAAAGCCTCCCAGGGGTTCCCCATCCCTGGTCCCTCCCCTCTGGTGTTCGGGGGTTCCCCCTGTCCCAGCTGCGGGGGTCACGCTTGGATTGGGGGTCCCCCTTCTCCTCGGTGCCCGCCCTGCCCAGGCTGCTGGCAGTCCCAGCAATCCCAAAAGCTGCCCCTGCTTCGCTCTCCCCATTTCGGGATGCCGGGGCTGTTTGGGCTCCCGGGCTCCCTTCTCCCCTCATTCTCTGCTCTGGGCTCCAGCGGCTCCAAGGAGTCCCCCCTGCCCCTCTCCAGGCTCTTGAGGCTCCCGCAATGGCGGCGCTCCCCCCTCTCTGGGCTCCCCACTTTGGGCTCCTGGGGAACACCGGGCTCTGCTCCTCCAGGCTGCCTCTGCCAGCAGCCACCACCACCACCCCCCGATGTCCCCCCAAGGGGCCTTTTCCGCTCAGCCTTGGACTTCTTCATTCTCCAAACATCCCCCAAAAACCCCAACCCAGGGACCCCCCAGGATATCTGGGGCGAGCTCCCCCTCCCCGCTCATACGTGCGATGGGGGGGCGATGATCCCACAGGTGGGGGCTGCGAATTCAGGCAGGGATCGACTGCATGGTTCCCTACCTCGGCTCAGCCTCGATCTGCCTTTGTCCCTCCTCTTCCTCTTCCTCCCACTCCTCCCCTTCCATCCCCGGCACTCCTCCTTCCCCTCTGTCTTATTCCCACCTCCTTTGCCTCTTTCATCACTGCTCTCTCTCCGCCTTCATCCCTTCTCTTCCATCCCTCCCCCTGCTCCTCCTCCCAAACCCCACCTCCTCCTCCCCCTCCATCCCTGCCCTTCCCTCCCTTCTCCTCCTCCCCCAGCAGCAGCCACACCCTCACTGCCCCGTTCCCGCAGCCCTCACAGCCGCGGCAGGAGCGGGGATGGAGCCGGGACAGGTCGGGATGGGCAGCGCAGGGCTCTCGGCTGCTCCCAGCCGCTGCGGGCGGGGGGAAGCCGGCCCGGGCCAAAGGAGACACAAACTGGGCAAACTGGGGGCTGCACATCCAAACTGGGCCTTACTGGGGACCCTGCCTGGGCACTGCCAGCCCTTGGGGCTCCTCTCGGCACATCTGCCAGGGGGGAGCGCACACAGGGCTGGGGGATCCCAGCAGTGGCAGCACTGCCAGGGACTGGGCTGGACTGGGATCCTACTGGGAGTGACTGGGACTGTACTGGGTTCGTACAGATATCATACTGGGATCGTACTGGGAGTGACTGGGACTGTACTGGGTTGATACTGACATCATACTGGGATTGTACTGGGATCATGATGGGACTGTACTGGGTTTGTACTGACATTATTCCGGGATCATATTGCCATGCCAGGGCAGACTGTGATCGCACTGATGGACAGTGGGATCATTCTGGGATCATACTGGGAGTGACTGGGACTGGCTTTCTATTGACATCCTATTGGCATCATACTGGGATTGTACTGAGTTTGTACTGACTCCATGCTGCCATCATACTGGGATCATGCTGAGATCACACTGGGAGTGAGTAGGAGCCTGGAGGGGGCAATTGAGACCATGTTAGGGGTAAATGGGACATACTGGGATGAACTGGGATGGTGCTGAGGATGGCTAGGATCATACTGGCAGTGAGTGCCACTACTCTGAGGCTGACTGGGAGTGCTTGGGAGCAAATGGGATCATACTGGAAGGAACGGGAAAGATGGTGGAGGGAACTGGGGTACCCTGGGATATACTGGGAGTGACTGGAAGGAAAGTGAGGGTGAAAGAGAGGAACTGGAACCATGTGGAGCAAAACTGGTTTATTCTGGCAGAGACTGGGAGCACACTGGGCTCATATTTGGATCATACTGGAAGGGACTGGACTAATACTGGGAGGAACTGAGTGTCACAGTGAGCCCTCCCTGCACATCATCCCCCATATTGGGCCTGACTGGGAGCAACTGGGAGCAAATGGCATCATACTGGGACTCACTGAGTTGATTGAGGAAGCAACTGGAACCATGCTGGAGACAGCTGGGACCATACTGGGAGAGACTGGAAGTAAGTGGGAATATACTTTTGAAAAGCGCATATTTTGTGATTGGGTTTTCACAATTATTAATATGAATATTATATGTCTTGTGTTAGAAAGTAACGCTGTATTAATTCTCTTAAGTAGTGGGTTAAATATAGTTTTAGGTTATTAAAAAAATGTTAAAATAGAAACTATGCTTGGTATGAGACTTTTTTAAAGAAAGGACTTGCAGCGAGATAGCAGCCACAGGACACCTAAATCTTTCAAGGAAAAAGAATTTATTGCTCTCTTCTCAGGAGAAATAACTTATTCCTGCCTCGAAGCTGCTGTTAGGTTTCAGAGGAAGAAGTTGACAATGACCAGA
Source organism: Melozone crissalis (assembly GCF_028551555.1). Classification (NCBI taxonomy): domain Eukaryota; kingdom Metazoa; phylum Chordata; class Aves; order Passeriformes; family Passerellidae; genus Melozone; species Melozone crissalis. The sequence continues at coordinate 255,911 of NW_026536031.1, forward strand.
CAGAATCCTGTGTTTGAATGGAATTTATGCATCATGTATGAAGTGTATGAATATGCAACAGGCTATTGTTTTAAATGGTTAATCCTGTGTTAACCGGTGTCCTTTTTCAGGCTTGTGCTGCCCAGAAAAAGGTACCCAGACATGCGTAACTTTGTAATTGTTGTCTCATATTGTCCTAATTGGATTTGTCGCAATTGTTATTACTCTAATATTATTACTATTTTTTATAACCATTTTATTACCATTAAACTTTGCAAATTTTAAAAGCAAGTGATTGGCATTTTTCACGATTTGGTAGCAGAGGATGGTTACTAACACCTCGCTGCCGGTGCTTTAGGAGAGTCAGAGTGGGGAAGGCGTGCCCTGCCCCGTTGGCAGCCTCGCTCTGTCTCCCCTGGGGTGACCACAGACGCAGGTTATGGTGGACAAAAGGAGACAATAAAACAAAGAGAAGGGAAAAAGGCTCCCTACAACCGTGGTAACTCGTCCCCTAAGAGTAGTAATGTGCACGAAGAACCCGGGAAGGAAAAGGGATTGGTAAGTATTTCTCAGGGGGGCAGGTACAGGGGGATGAATGTGTGTGAATGAGAGAAGGGCTGGTTGTCCCAGACCTGCCAAGTGAGTGCTGGAGTCTCCCACGCTGCGTTTCCGACTATCCGCGGTAAGTGGCCAGGAGAGAGAGGAAGTGAATGTTAACAGGAGTGAGAGAATCCCCCGGGGTAACTGGGACTGGGTCCCAGAGAGGGGCTGGACCCCTCGGAGGAAGGGAGCAGAGGAGTTTCCTAGCCCAATCCACTGGGAAACGGGACAAATGAGGCCCCTAAAAACCTGCTGGATTGAGGGATAAGAGTGCCCAAGAGCATCCAGAATTAAAACCTGCTGGGCTGAGGGACTAACATTCCAAGACCATTCAGGGTTGAGCAAAATTCTGCCAGAGTGAAGATATCCTCAAGAGCATCTGGGATTGGAGCACACAGCTGGGCTGAGGGATAAAAAAATTCCCAAGTGTTGGGGACGATGAGACAGGAAAGCCTTATAAATATGATTGTCTAGCAAAAGATTTTGACAATATAGAAACTATAAGCGAGATTGAAATGAAAGCAAGCTTTGAGATATCTTCGTTTCTGAACAACTGGAAAACAATGGTATGGCTTGCTGAAGGTAATCCCCTTTTGATGAAACAATTCCCTCTGCTTACAGACAGGTCCAAGGGTCAGAGCAGACTCTACTAGCTCAGCAGAAGGGGTCCAAAAAGGAGTTTTAAGGGTTTAAAATGTAACACAGTATGGTGATGTAATGATTCTTATAGGCTGCATGTAAACGCTCTAGGATTTCTATCTTGTACTAGATTGGTTAGTGAGTAATAGAATATTCAACACAGAAAATTTATTGTATTGTAACGGGAACCTCGCTCTCTTACGCTTTTACTCTCTCACCCTCTCACCCTCTCCACCCCTCTCTTCTCTCGGGCCTGCTCCGAGCTGTGCCTGGCAGCTCCAAGCAGGGCCCTGCACCCAGGCCCTTTGCAATAAACCGCAAGTTCCACGACCTGGCTGCAGAGCTCTCTCAACTCCGTCCGTCCCGACCGTCCTACCCCCTGACACTCCGACACCCAAGAGCATCTGGGGTTGGAAAACACAGCTGGGTTGAGGGATATCCAAGAGCACCAGGACTGGCCAGAAACACCTAAAGTTTTAATAGGTGATGTGAAAGTAAAAGGTACCTTATTGTTGTCTTGTTGTGTGTGAGAGTGAGTCACACACAAAATCAGCCTCAGCTTCCCGGGCGGGTGGGAAGGGGGGCTGTGGAAAGAGGAGTGTGTGACCCACAAATAAGCCATTGTTCTCCTGGGTGGGTGGGGGCTGTGGCATAAGGTACAGGTGACCTGCAAACGGGCCATTGTCCCCAGGGCGTGTGAGAGGGCCGTGGCTAAAGAGTGTGAGTGACACACAAATCAGCCTCACAGGTGAACGGCACCGGAGGCAGCAGAGTCAGGGCCCTCCCAGGAGGCCCGGAGATACTGAGACCCAGAGGCCACCCCAAGGAGAGGGGGGACCACAGGGACCCGCGATTCTCTGCCAACAGGGATCCACTCTGTGTCCTGAGGGTGGGAAAGAATGTGTGGAAGAGAATGGGAAATAAAAGTGAGTGAATGTAGATGAATGAAAGTATAGCTAATGTCGATTGTCTATTGTAAGCTTCAATATATTTCCTTGGAGGGAGGTGTATTGTATTGAAAGTAGTGTGAGAAAAAGATTTTTTATTTTCATGAGTGTATTTGAAAGAAAAGTGGTATTTAGGTTGTTAGTGAATGTGAAAAACAGAGGAAGACGATGAATAGATAAGATCTTGAAAAATGAGACAGAAAACCAGTAAGTTAGGCACAGGGGAAAAAAAAATGAAAAAAAAAATTCCTTTGGGAGTTATGTTAGCTAACAGAGATACAACTCCTTGCAAAAGGAGAAAATATAGGGTATGTAGTAGTTGATGGGATAACACGCAAACTATGGAAAAAGGGAAATTACTGTTAAACTAGTAAACTCAAACTTGTGAATTATATAATTTAAAAAGAGCACTAGAATATTTAACACAAAATAAAGGAACTATATATACTGATTCAAGGTATGCCTTTAGAGTAGTACATATCTGTAAAAAATTTGAAAAGGAAGAAGATTACATAATTGAAGAAGAAAAGGACTGGTACATGAGGAACTTATTTTAGAGGCATTACAATCAACTAAAAGAGATAGCTATAGTACATATTAGGGAACTCCAAAAGGGAAAGACCCCAGAAAGAAGAGGAAATAATTTGGCAGATCACGAAGCTAAGGATGCAGCAGAAAATGGAGCTGAAAGAGTTATGTTAATATTAACTCCAAATGAGGAAAAACTGGAAATTCCAAAGTTTAGGGAAGTCAAGAAAAAAGAATTAAACAAGACAGGAAGTGAACAAGATAAATCAGGGAAATGGAAACTTCTTGATGGAAGACAATTACTTAATAAATTACTTTACTTCTAGGAAAAAAATAGAAGACATGCATCAGAAAATCCGCTGGGGTACTCAAGCTTTGTGTGATCATTTTTTAAGGAACGATACGTGCACTGGGATTTTTGGATTTAGGAGGTATCCTTAATTTGCGAAAGGATAAATAAAAAGGTGATGAGAAAAACAACATTAGGAGGTCCTGAGTCAGCTCGTTGGCCATTTCAAAGTATCCAAGCAGAAGTTTAGATTTGTTAGGTTGTGGATTTATTTGTAAAAAAACCCCATTTAATATAGAAGAAAGAGAATATGCCATATGTTAGACAGGAGATTTCAGGAGAATAAAAATCTTTGAAGTATCAGAATGCCCCGAGAAAAAACAAGAAAAGAAAAAGGGAAATGAAAGGGAAGGGAAGGGAACAGGAGGAAAAATCAGAAAGAGAGTGGGATCCTCTGCAGGTCTTGCCCCCTCCGTTCGCGGCCCAGGCGCCTGTCCCGGGTCCCGGCTCGCTGCCCGCCTCAGCTCCACCTGCCCCGGTTTCCATCCCAGGTGCGGCCTCACGGCCCAGGGCAGCTCCACCTGCCCCGGCGCTGTCGCTCAATTTGTGTGCCCTGCTCCCACTGCCTGGCCCGCGGCCGCTCTGCCGCCCATGCTGGGGAAGATGGGGGTTGCTCTGTCCTGCCGCCTGCTCCGAGGTCACTGCGCCCACCGCACCCAGGGGGGGGTCCCAGCCATCCCATCCCCGGCTGCCCTGCCCGTGCCACCTGCGCTGGGCACCGCCGCTGCTGCCGGGCTCTCCCACCTGCCTTTGCTCTGCCGGCAGCTGCCGGATCAGCCGCCATCAGCCATGTGGGGGCTGCCCACGCTCCGCCTCGGGCTCCACGGGAAGATCCCCCTCTGCTGATTCCGGCGGCAGACCCTGCCCACACTCCCACCGAGCCTCGGCGGGATATCCTCCCCTGACCCCGTCCTGCTCTGAGTTACGTCCCCTTGGTTACCACAGCTCCGGCTGTTCAGGGAAACTCTCTCTCTCTACAGGAAGCACCTTATCGAAACACTAGCAGCTCAGTTAAAAGGCAGCCCTCTCCAAATTATTTCCCAAAACACGGGAGAAAGGCTAGAGAAGGTAAAAAAGTGAAAGAGTTAGATGAAGGCATTGCTCTATTTCCGTTCAGAGAGGTTCCCATGGGAGGGATGCGCTGCCCCGCCCCGCGGGAGCCACCAGCGCCCCTGCCGGCCGTGCCCGGAACTGCACCCAAGGGCAAAGCGCCGCAGCCCAAAGGCCGGGACTGGGTCCGGGCTCTGTTTGCTGTCAGTGCCGCAGCTGTTGGTGTTTCTTTGCTTTATTATACACACTAGTAAAGAACTGGTATTCCTATTCCCATATCTTTGCCTGAGAGCCCTTTGATTTCACTAGTCTAGAAATTAAGACGGAGGGGGTTTGCATTCTCCATTCCAAGAGAGGCTTTTTCTGCCTTCCCAAGCAGACACCTCTTTTGTAAAGCAAGACAAGCACCCACAGGCACTGAGGGGGCTGCAGGAGGGGCACAAGAAGGCCCTGCAGCACTTGGGCACAAAGGCACAGCAGGTGAGTGCAAGAAGGGAGCAGAAAAAGGCCAAGCTGAAGGCAAAGGCCAGGGCACAGTTCCTACAGCCCCTGAGGGATCAACCCCAGGGCCCAAGGAGGCCCCAGCACCCAGGGCACGGGCTCGGCCACAAGCACCTGGCAGAGGCATTGCCCTCCTCGGCACAGGAGAGCCCACCCAAACAGCCCCTGGCAAGGAATCAGGGCTCCAGCTGCAGGGCACAAGGACACTGCAAGCACAGACAGCAGCACCCTCAGGACCAGCAAGTCCACCCCTTGATGGACATGGATTGGCAGGGCTGTCACAGCCCCCATCACACCAGGGACCCTCCACACTGCAGCCCTTGAGAACATTCAGGGTGGGTCTGCATTGAGAGCAAGCATTTCCTGATGGACACAGGGGCCTCTCAATCCACTCTGAATCTTAGACCTAGGGGGAAAATAGTAAAGGAATGTTTTAATTTTTAAGGGAATGAGTGGGAAAGATGACCAGGTATGATTTGTTCAACCACTATTAGAAGCTGTGGGGGATAGGTCAGAAATAAATGAATTGCTTTTTCTTCCTCCTGTGCTTGTAATTAACTAGGAAGGAATTTGTGAGCTGGGTTTTAATACTGCAAAAGGGATACAGAGACCAGTTCTGTTCTACCTTTGTGCCAAAATGTGACAAGGCCCATGCTGAAGTGAACCCAGAAGTGTGGGCAGCCCCAGGGAAAGAGGGAAAATTAGATATGGAGCCTCTACAAATTACTTTAAAGCAACCAGAACAAGCAATACCCTGTTCCAAGAGAGGGAAGGAAGGGCTCACAGCCTGGGATTGAGTCCCTGTTAAAGGCAGGGCTTTTGGAGCCAGGGATGTCTCCCTACAACACTCCTATCCTGCCAGTCAACAAACTGGATGGATGGACAGGAGGAGGAAACACAGAATTTGCAAGTGTTAAAATGAAGGTTACCTGAGGCAGCTGGCCTGGTTCTTCCAGACAGGGAAAAGGACTTTGAATTACAGGTGGATGTTAAACAGGGTCTTGCCTAAGGAATTCTTGTGCTAAAATGTTTAACCCTACATAGGATATCCTATAGTTCAAGTCTGACATCAAGTTAAAGGTCTGACAACGAAAAGAGCCTCTAAATGGATGAGCAGGGCTCGGTTACTACAGTATGAAACTTGTTCAATGGCACAGGAGGATTTAGAACTGAGGACAGGGCAAGCGTTTAACCCAGCCTCCTGTTTGAACAGCCTGCAGAGCGGCTGGCAAGGAACCCAGGACTGCACTCAAGGGACAGAGCTCCAGACCCAGGCTGGGACAGATTGATGGGACATTCCCTGGCCTGAGGGAGAAAATGTGTTTGTGGATGGCTCTGCAACGGCAGCAGAAGGGAAAAGAGCTACAAGACAGGCTGTTATTAAGGAAGGGCAATCAGACACAGCGCAGGTCACCGCCCCATGCTCAGCTCAACCCGCGCAGCTGTGGGTGCTTGTGAGAGCCTGGCACTGAAATGCCCTGAGCAGGAAGGCTTCAATATCTTCTGCTGACACCATGGCACCAAACAGGGGGGCAAAAGCAATTCTCACTGCTTCAGCAACCACTGGAGCAGATATCAAGGCACATTCTCCCACAGCAAGCTGGGCTGGCACACAGCCTGCCCTGGCACTTTGCTGCTGCCAACACCCAGCCAGGACATCGGCTCCTGCCTAAGGAGTGCAAAGCAGCACCACTGGTGGCCAAGGGGCCCATGCCAAGTGTCCCTGAGGCCACAAACAGCCGCCAGCACAGCTCAACACGGGGGACCCCTCAGCCTGGCCTCAAGGGCTCTGAAGCCCCGCAGATTTGCACTTCCCGCCTGCAGCAGGAGGATGGGAGGCCGCCCCTGAGCCTGCCCTGAAGGCAACGCAGCAGCAGCCAGGGCTCCACAGCGGGCCAAGCCCCTGCGCCTGCCCACAGATCCTCGGCTGGAATCCTCTGCAATCCTGGCCACCCTCCTCTGCCATCTCCAGCCACTGGGGCCAAGCCTTGCTGCCACTGCTGCAGCTTCAGCGCTGGCTGGGCCTGCACTGCCACAGCTGCTGGGGAACACCACGGCACAATTCCACCCTGGGCTCACTGACACCCACACTCTGGGCTGCCTACCATAGCACTGCTGCAAAATGTACCGAATTTGGTTCTTTTAAACCTTATTTTTCTGCTCAGAAAGGTTTCTCTACTCAAAGGTTTTCCATTGGGAAAGGAATTTAAAAGGTTTAATTTAATGGGTGTTACACCATTCAATGGAGATGAGTTTAACATCTCAACAGAGTGGGAATAGCCCAAAAGATACCCACAGAGATAACGACTAGCAACAAAACATCAACATTGCCCAGCAGCAGGAAGAGAAGCTTCATTCCAGGCAGCCTGCAGAGGAGCTATAGAAATGTAAATGAACACTGCTGGGCAAAGTGTGGACAATGCACCTGGGTCTCTTGCCCGGGGCAGGAATTGGGCTGATTCCCTCTGTCCCTCACCCCAAGCTCTGTCTGCTTGCACTGATGGAATTTGCACTGCTCAAGGCAGAGCCCAGGGGGAGGATATCTGACCCTGCAACAGATACGGGTGAAGCTGCAAAGGGAAACAGCACATGGAGAATGTTGGGAAAACTTCACTATAAATAAATGGGGGGAATCAGCCCTCTGCCCACTCCAACATGTGCTGTCATTGTCTGTGTTATATAGGGTGCATTAGAGCACTGGGGATGTTTTGCTACCAAAAATTCAGGGAAATCAGTTGGGAATCCATGGATTTGATAATTTATTTAGAGAAGAGCAGTCAATTGATGCAGCCCTGGCTGGAGAGAACGGCCAAAAATGGGGAAAAGATGAATGGCCAGCAGAACAAATCCTACAACACCATGGACCAGCCCCTGGGAACCCGAACCAATTCATATCAGGAGCCACAGAACCCATTTCTCATTTCAATGGCATCATTAGATTACAAGCTGTCCTCGCAATAACCAACCAGACAGCTCCAGCTCCTGACCTCCCTGCCGACCAATCCACTGAAATGAGGAACACAACACTTAACCATGGGATGGGATCAGATTACATTTTAGCATAAAAAAGAGGAGTTTGTGGAAAATTAAATGACTCAAACTGCTGTTGGCAAATAGATGACAAAGGAAAAGTGGTGAAAAAAAAAATCAACAATTGAAATAAAAAAGCAGCTCATGTATTGGTCCAAACGTGGAAAGGATGGGAATGGGACACGGTTTCGTGGCTCCGTGGCAGACCATGGGTTAAACGAATGCTGTTTCTCCTCGGATGTGCGACAGCAACTCTCATCTTTTTACCATGCTCCACACCTTGAGAGTGCAGCTCATTCAGCAGCTGAGCGAGGGGCCAGAGACTCGTAGATAAGGAAGTAAAGGGCGAAACTACCAGCTGCAATAAATGTTACTAATTAACTGCACTCCCGCTCCCAAAAGTCCCGCTAAATTCCTGAACTTCCAGAAGAAGAAAGACTTAACAGAGCCGTGAATATCGGCTGTTATACAATAGTGGGGGTGCATATTAACGAGGACATGCAGTTGGTGGATCGGGAGGTCTGAACCTTCCAAGTACCTCAGCCAGGGGGCAAAGGGAGAGGGAGATGCGGCCGGGAAAATGAGGATAAAAAGGAGGCTGCGAAATACAACAATGGCAGAGAGCGCACGGCAAATGCCCCTCGGCCTCTCCCTCTGCTCAGCAATAAAGTCACTTTTACAGGACTCCTCTGTGTCCTCTGGGCACAGAAACCTCCGGCCACGGGAATTTCCCCGCACAGCCCCGGGCACGGGGCAGCCCCCTCTGTCCCAGCCACAGAAACCAGGCCGAGCCAGCGCTGCTCCGCCAGCGGCTCCTGCCGAGGCAGCGGCCGCAAGGAGACCGCGGGCAGCCGCTCCCGCACCGCCCTCACGCCAGCGGCAACACGGGCCGGACACGGCACAACGAATCCGCCCGAGCCCCCTGCCGCCCCCGAGGCCCGCAGCGAGCCCCGAGACCCCGCACAACCCAGCGCGGCTCCCACCTGCGCTGCGGCCGCCTCCGAGCTCCGCCGCCGCCTCACCGCGCTCCGGCCGCTGCCGCCGCTCGCGGACCCGCACAAACGCTCCGACAATGGCGCCGCTGCCCAGCCACGGCCGCCCTCAGCCCGCCACCGGGGCCCTGCTCCGCCCCGCTCCCACCAATCAGCGCGCCACAACCACGACTGACGGCACCATCGCCCAATCCCAGCCAGGGCCGGGCTCTGCACACGGCACAGCCCCGCCCCGCGCTCTCAGGGCGCCCCGGGCTGCGTGAGGGCAGAGCCGGAGCTGAGGAACAGCCCTGGAACGGGCCCGGGCCCGAGGGGATTGAGCTGAAAACACAAACTTCTCCGCAGCTCCCGCCACGGCTTTCCCGGCACTGCGGCTCCGGTGGCTCCGGCTCAGCGGGAAGCCCCGGAGCCTCACTTCTCCTACCCCTAATTAGGAGAATCAGGGCATCGCTTTGATTTCCCCCAAAAATGGAAAACCGCCCCAAAGCTCTGTGGATGAGTGGGGGAGGGGAGAGATTTCTGACAGAAAACTCCAAAAAGTCAGAGCAGGATAATGAGAAGTGTGCTGAATAGGTATGATTCGTACAAAATTGAAACAGCAATCAATACTGATACAGTAATTAATATTTGGAAATAATAAAACAGTTAAAAGGTGTGATGCCAAGAAAGGGAGAGGAGGGTTTCGATTCCCTCCCCCCTCCTGCAGTTGTTCAAGGCAGGAAAAAGCAAGAGACAACAGTTACTAAAAATTACCAGAAAGAAAGGAAAATCTGGTTGTATCTCAAGAAAATGCCCGCTATACGAGATTTATTGCTTTGAAGCTTAAATATAATATTATGTTAGTTTTGGCTTACATTATACTGGCTTGGTGTGAATGTGTAACGCAAAGGTGAATGAAAGGACATCGAGGAAGAGGAGAGCCTTCATCAGTGACAACCTCCAAAGACGGGTGTGACCACCAAACCGAGTGGTGGAGCGTGCGCGGTAAAGGTGGTGATGAGGGCGGAGGTGGAAGTGTGATGATTCGAAAATGGGAGGAGATGGCATTGACACATGGCACAAAAGGGGGAATTTTCCCTTGGCAAGCTCGCATGTGAGGGTGCAGGGGTCCAAGGGCCCTGCACTCCGTACCCCTCGCTGTTTGGTTTTTTTTTTTTTGCTAATACGCTATTATTGGAACCAAATTATCTCTTATTTTAACCAAATCACATTGTCAATATTTCAAGTGTATCCGATTTTATATATTCTAAGCTATTCAATGAAAATTGCTGCTACCTTTAATATTGTTTGGTTTTGTTGATGATGGGATAATTGGGCAAATATAACACCACTCTTCTCCCTCTCTCAGGCCTGCTCCAGCTGTGCCTGGCAGCTCCAAGCAGGGCCCTGCACCCAGGCCCTTTGCAATAAACCCCAAGCTCCATGACCTGGCTTCAGAGATCTCTTGTCTCTCTCCATTCTGACCATACTACCCCTGTTGTCCTACAAAAATACCCCCAAAAACCCCCAAAGTCCAGTCAGAGATCACAAAATTACTCCAAAATACCCCCAAAAAATCCCCAAACTTCGGTCAGGGACCATGAAATTACCACAAAATGGCCAAAATCTGGTGAGGAACCCCAAAATGACCCGAAAATACCCCAAAATGCAGTCAGGTATTCCAAAATATCCCAAAATCAGGGCAGGCACCCCAAAATCTGGTCAGAAGGCCAAACTTACCCCAAAAACACCTGAAAATACCCCAAAATACCATCAGAGACTCCTAAATTACCCCAAATCTTCACAGAATCCAGTCAGGGACCCCAAAATTACCTGAAAATACCCCAAAATCCAGCCAGGGATCACAAAATTCCCCAAATGCCACAAAATCTAGTCAGGTTCCCCAAAATAACTCCAAACCAACCCAAATCCAGTCAGGGACCCATAAAGTCCACTCGGGGATCTCCAAAATTCCCTCAGGATGCCCCAAATCTAGTCGGAAACCCCCAAAATCCTCCCAAACCCACTCAGAATGCCCCCAAATGCCCTCACAATCCTCCAAACTACCCTCAGTACCTCACGTCCCCCGCAGGGCTCCCATATCCTCCTTAGGACCCTCAAAAATCTCCTCAGAATCCCCCCAGATTTCCTCATGAGTTCCCCATATCCCCTCAAGACCCCCCCAGATCTCCTCAGAGCCCCACAAACCCCCTCAGGATACCTAATTCTCCCGAGGGACCCTCCACATCCCCTCACCACGTCCCAAACCCCCTCACAACCCCTCAGCCCCCTCACATCCCCTCACAATCCCACCCAAACCCCCTCAGAACCCCCCAAATACCCTCAGGATCCCCAGTTCTCTCTCTCACCCCTCAAAATCCCCTCACAACCCCTCCAATCCCCTCAGGAGCCCCCAAACCTCCTCACGACCCCCAGTTCTCCCTCTCGATCTCCCCAAACGCCGTCAGGACACCCCACATCCCCTCAGGATCCCCAGTTCTCCCTCAGTCCCTCCCAATCCTTTCATAACCCCTCCAAACCCACCCTCATCGCCCCTCCCCCTCTCCCGGTGCTAACCGCGGTCGCTGTCGCCCATCCCGCGCTGCCGGGGGGGGTCCCGGGGCTCCCTCGGCGCCCGCAAATTCCCGCCCCGCCCCCTCCCCCCCCGCGGCCTCAGCCCCGCTCCGCCGCCTCTGGGCCCCACCGGGACCACAATGCCCACAATGCACCGCGGATTCGCCGGAAGCAGCTGCCGACGCCGAAGCAACGGCAACTTCTGCCAGTACTTCTGGCCGGGCGCGGCTTCTGATTGGTCCGCGCCGCCTCTGGGGCTTCTCGGCAGAGGTCTCGCGAGAGAAGCAGCGCGGCCCTGTTTGTTGAGGGCAACTCTGCGGGTTCCTCAGAGCGCTCCGCGTTCCCTCGTAAATCCAGCCGGGAACTGCGGAATGAATCCGCCTAGAAATGGTGGGATGGAGCCTAAATCCCCTGGGGATGGAGCCTAAATCCCCTTCAACTGAGCCTAAATCCCCTGGGATTCAACCAAAACGGCCAAATCCAGGCGCTTTCCATGGACAGGGGCGGTACTGGAAAGGGCGGGCGGTGACGTCACCTCGCCCAACCCCTTTTCCGGCCCCTCCTGAGGGGGCTCCGCCTTTTCCCGGCGCCGACCCCGGGGCCTGTTCTGGGCCGGGACCGGAGCTGGTGCCGGGGCTCCTTCGGCAGCGGAGCGTCCCCAAGGTGTCCCCAGTGAGCATGGAGCCCCAAGAGGTGCGACGGTGGGGGAGGGGGCAGTGGGGAATGGGGAGCACACGGGAGCGACAGTGCGGGGTAGCAGAGGGGTCGGGGGGTTGACAGAGGGACAGAGGGGACAGCAGAGCCCTCCAGGGAGGGGACAAAGGGGAGCCCGGGAGGGCACAGGGGTCATCGCAGGAGGCCGTAAGTGCCACTAGGTCCCTGACACCTCCCCTGTCCCCAAAGCCTGAGTTTATCAGTTACATGGAGTGCCAGCTCAGGGACATTGAGGCTGCCCTAGAGGGGACAAAAGAGGCATCCCCCAATGTCCCTGAGCACTTGGTGGCGAAAGTGGCCAAGTTTGAGCAGGTGCGGGAGGCCAGCGCCCGCCTGTTCAAGCATCACCTTTTGGGGACACTTGGGTACATCCACGACCTCCTCTTGAGTTCCTATAGTGGCCACGGTGGCCCGGGTGGCCCCGGCAGCCGTGCAGTGGCTGAGCAGTGCCAAAAAGCCATCGAGAACATCCCAAGGCTGCTGCGGGGACAGTGACGTCACCACTGTGATGTCATTGGTGCAGTGATGTCACTGGAGAGACTTGTGGACAGTCGAGTGTCACCAGCTCCTTGAATGCCACAGCGCTGTGTGTCACCAAGAGCCCCTCGAGTGCCACCAGTTCCTCAAGTGCCACCAGCTTCTCATGTCACCAAGAGCACCTCCAGTGCCACCAGCTCCTTATGTCATCACGAGCCTCCGGAGTGCCACTGGTTCCTCAAGTTTCACCAAGAGACCCCCGAGTGTCACCAGGACTGGCCCAGTCGCTGTGTGGGAGTCCCTGGTGTCACCGGGGTCTCTCTCTGTGTCACACGCCGTCCTTGAGCACCCACTGGGACCCCCCTGAGCACCGGGACCCCCGAATTTCACCGTCCTCATGCACCGGGACGCCCCCCTCAGGACCCCCCTCAGGCATCAGGACCCTCGAGTTTCCCTCCCTCTCCTCGTGCACCGGCACCACCGGAACCCCCCGAGGAACCGGGACCCTCCCCTGGTGCACCGGGACCACCGGAGACCCCCCCATCAATCAGTGCTGTCATCGTTCATTGGGACCCCCCCTCAGGCACTGGGACCACCAGAAACCCCCCAAATCACCGAGCACCGAGACCCCCCCTCGTGCACTGGGGCCACTGGAGACTCCCCCGAATCACTGAGCACCCCCTGTGCACCAGCACCGGGACTGGACCCTCCTCGTGCCCTGATCCCCCCTCACCGAGCACCGGGACAGGGACCGGACCCCCCTCGTGTGCCGGCCCCCCCGAGCACCGGGCCGGGACCCCCCTTTGTGCCCCCCCCCCATCACGGGGGTTCTGCCCCCTCCCCTTTGAGCCCCCAGAGCCGCGGGACCCCCGGGAGCAGCACCGGGACTGGGGGGAGCCGGGAGTGGGACCGGGGGGCTCCGAGTGCTGGGGGGGCACAGGGGGGTCCCCAGCACCGGGGGGGTCCCTTGGGGCTCAGTCCTGTCTCCCCCTCCCCCATTATCAGCCGGGACCCCCTGTGAGAAACACGGGTCAGAATTGAAATATTTATAAAAGTTTGTTAAAGGTTAAAATTGTGGGGCTAATTGCCAAAAGCTCACCGTTAATTAAGCCATGTTCTTTACGTCCTGTTACTTCAAAGAGGTTTTCATGCATATTCATTAGGGTTTATGCATATTCATAATATAATGTTAATCAAAATATATATTAGTATTATATAGAGAGAGTAATACAATAGCAATATTATATATTTTATCAAAATATTTTACATTAATGTATTTTATACTAACAATTTATGTTATACTTATGTATTATTAATATATTAACTAAAAATTTGCTCCTTTTTATATAAAATTATGCATATAATTTTCTATATTCTATATAAATTATTTTCAAACATTTCTGTGAGTTCAGATGTTCTTTTGTTTGGTTTTAACCCTTGACTTGCCCCCATGCTATTAAACCAATAGCATTAAACCAATTTATTTTATTTCTCCTTGCAGTTAAATCGTGTCGTGTTTCCACTCTCTGGTGACGAGAGAAGAATTTATAAATTCTTCTTTTTTGCTGTTTTGCTACCGGGGTGGAACTGGGGACACTGGGACAGAAATGGGAGCACTGGGACAGGGACGCTGGGACAGGATGGGGACACTGGGATGATGACATTGGTATGGGGACAATGGGGCGGTGGCACTGGGCTGGCACTGGGAGCACTGGGTTGGTGGCACTGGGACAGGACTGGGGACACTGGGCTGGCACTGGGTTGCTGATGCCAGCAATAATTAATTCATTAACCCCCCAAGCCCCGATTGTTTGTGAAGGCAAAGCTCGTTTTGCATCCATCGCTCAGGGGAACCCTTCCCATCGTTCCTTTGATCTCTCGGTGCCGGTTCGATCTCCCCGCGGAGCCAGAGCCGATGTCCAAGGAATGGCGCCCGCCGGAAAGGGGCGGTGCGAGGTGACGTCACAACACCAGGCCCCGCCCCCCGCACGGCCACGGCCCGCTGGCGGCCCCGCTGGTGGCCAGGTGACACCGCGATGTCCCCTCACTCGCTGGGCCACCTGGCAGGACACGGCCACCGCGGGCAGGGCCAGCAGCAGGTGACCGTCCTCAGCCACCCCAGGGACACTGTGGGGACACGGGGACACCGCACAGGTGGCACCCGGGACACAGCAGTGCCACCCATCCAGTGCCACCTGTTCAATCCCAGTGGCACCAGTTCAATCCCAGTGTCCCTGTGCCACTGCCACCAGCCCTGTCCCCATGTCCCCAGTTCCATCCCAGTGCCAACAGTCCAGCGCCAGCAGTCCAGTGTCCCCAGGGCTGCCCCACTGTCACACCCCAGTGTCCCCAGTTCAATCCCAGTGCCACCAGGTTCATCCCAGTGCCACCAGCCCAGTTCTATCCCGGTGCTCTCAGTGCCAGCCCAGTGCCACCACCCCACTGTCCCCATACCAATGTCACCATCCCAGTCTTCCCAGTCCCCTCTCATTGTCCCCAGCTCCAGCCCAGCGTCCTCAGTCCTGCTCCAGTGCCACCTGCCCAGTTCCATCCCTGTGCTCCCAGTGCCACCACCCCATTGTCCCCATACCAATGTCTCCATCCCATTGCCACCAGTTTCACCCCAGTGTCCCCCTTCCTGTCCCACTATCCCTGTCCATTTTCCTGCCAGGATCTTGATTTGAAATTGGTTTTTGTGGATTGTTTTTGGAGATCCAGTAGGGGTCTGGGCTTTGGGATTGGTTTGGATCCAGGATTTGTGACCTTTTAGGATTGGATTTCGGGTATCCAGTGGCATTTGGGATCTGGGAAGTTTTAGATCCAGGATTTGGGATTTGAGACCATTTGGGGTTATTCCTTGGGATCCAGTAGGATTTGGGATCGCTTGGGAGCCTTGGTGTCCCCAGCAACCCCCCAGTGTCCCCAAGGGGTGTCTTTTTCTCCCCTTCCCAGGCTCCGCTTGGAACCCCGCCCCTTTCCCACGCCCCATTCCTTGCTCGCCAGGCCCCGCCCAGTTTTGTTTCCTTTTAGGCCTCTCCCCTTTCCCCGCCCCATTCTTTCTCCGTCAAGCTGCGCCCACTTTTGTTTAGCTCCAGGCCCCGCCCCTTTCGCACCCCCCCATTCCTTGCCTGCTTTTTCCCGCGCTCCCCTTTTTTCGCATCCCAGGCCACACCCTCTCCCCTTCCCATTGGCTGCAGCTCATGGGGCTCCGCCCCTTTTCTACTCTCCCATTCCTCGCCTTTCCAATCCCCGCCCCCTCCCCGCTCTGCCAGTCTCCATTGGCCGTCCCGCGGGGCCCCGCCTCCCCGTGGGCGTGACTACAAGCCCGATCGGCTTTGATTGACAGGCTCCGCTCAGAGGCGGCCCCACCGGGGCCCAACGCGGGCCGGGGGCTCGGGGGCGCCGGGGAGGGGCTGGGGGCGTTTCGGGGGGGTTCAATCAATGGGGGGGTGCCGGGGGGGTCCTGGTGAGTGCGGGGGTGGTCCCATGGATTGGGGGGTCCTGGTGAGTGGGAGGGCAGTGAGGGGTGGGGGGTGGGGGTCGGGTCCCATGGATGGTGGTGTCGGTGTCCTGGCGCACTGGGGGGAGCTCATGGATCGGGGGGGTCCCAGCGCTTTGGGGGAATCGGTGAAGGGGGGGAGCAGTGAATGGGGGGCCCCTGGTAAATTGGGGGGGGGTCCTTGATGATAACGGGGCTGGGGGCAGAGGCAGCGACTCAAGGCACCATTAGGCAAACAATAAATCGGTAACACGGTGCACACATCAACGTATAGATTATATTGTACCAGCAAGCAGCTGCAAGGGATTATCAGTCATCAGTATCAATATCAAGCACCATAGCAAAATACTTGTGATCAATAACAACAATTGCAAAAGCCAATACAGGAATTGCAAAAGCCAATTGTTATATTGTCATTTATAACCCGGCTCCACTGCAGCCACGGCGGAAAGCTGCCTCTGCTGAAGGCACCGAGGGGGCTCATTCACCCTCTGACCTGCTACCATGTCCCTGCATGTCCCTGCGTGTCCCCAAAGTGTCCCTGCGTGTCCCTGAGCATCCCAAGTGACAGTACCCCAGGAATTCCCATCAGGATTTGGGACGATTTCAAAGAAAATTCCCAGAAAATTCCCTAAATTGGTCTCAAATCCCATGTGGGGAGTAGAGAGGGGACAAGTGACACCAGTGATGTCCCCAATGATGTCACTGTCCCCAGTGACAGCACAGTGGTGACATCACTGTGCCCACAGCAGACTTGGGATGTCCTCGATGGCTCTTTGGCATTTCTCGGCCACCTCACGGTGGCTATGGTTATCAAGCCAAGGGTCATAACAGGAATCCCAGTAGATGCACTCCATGTCCCAAAGTGTGTGCAGCAGGTGATCGTTGGCCAGGCGGGTGCTGGCATCCCACAGCCGCTCGGCCTCGGCCACCTTGGCCGCCAAGGTCACACGGAAGTCGCGGGACGGCTCATTTGTCCCCTTCAGGGCAGCTTCGATGTCCCGAACCCTGTGCTGCAGCTCCCGGGGGAATGCAGTGGCTTCGTCACGTGCGGCCACCAATTGCTCCAGCATCTCCAAGGCCGCCTCTGCCTGCTCTCTCATTGTGGTGGCCTCCTCCTCCTCCTCACTGCTGTCCACCTCGGCCTCTCCCATAGCATCTTCTATGGCCGCAGTGGTGCCCTCACCGGCGACCACGTCCCTGCAGGCGTCCCGGAGCTCGGTGGCCTTCCCCAGCAGCTGGAACCAGCTGTCCACCAGTGTGGCCACCGACTTCCGCCAGGCCCTGGCCACCCTCGTCACCTGGGCCCAGGTGGTCCATGGGGTGCTCTCATAGGCGGCCAGGGCCTGGCCCAGGGAGGTGAGAGTGTACTTGCGCTCGAAGGTGACACCACGGTGCCACCAGGTGACGCCACCGTGGTCCAGGGTGTTCCGGAGGCGATTGGCGAAGCCCTCCAGGCCTGCGTGCAGGCACTCTGGGGGCACATCCAGCACCTCATCGATTTTTTCCAACGGGGCCGTGGTGTCTGCCACCTTGTTCAGGGTGGCCACCACGGTGACCAGCGACTCCAGCAGGGATGGGAACAGCTGAGGAGGGGACAGGGGAGGTGTCAGGGACCTGGTGGCTCTTGTGGCCTCCTGCGGTGGTGCCTTTGTGCCCTCTCAGGGTCCCATTCGTCCCCTCCCTGGAGGGCTCTGCTGTCCCCTCTGTCCCTTTGTTACCCCCCTTGTCCCCTCTGCCACACCCTGCCCCCCACTGTCCCCCCAACCCCACCACCCTCAGTCCCCTCCATCCCTCTGTCACGTCCCCCCTTCCTGCCACACCCTCCTGTCCCCCTTGTGAACCCCTCTCCCCTCCTGCCCCCCCACCACCTTGGTCCCCTCTGGCCCCCCGGCCCCTCCCGCCACCCCCTGTGTTCCCTGTGTCCCCTGTGTCCCCTGTGTCCCCTCCCGCCCCCGCGTCGGGATTGTCGCACTTCGCGGGGCTCCATGGCTGCTGGGGGACACGCCGGGGACGCCTTGGAGACACTCTGGTGACACTTTGGTGACGCTCCGGGGAGTGAACACACCCGAGCGACAGTCAGAGACTCGCCCGAATGGGGCGGCCGGGGGGGTGGGGAGGGGCGAGGGAAAGGTGAGGTCACCCCCCCAGCACCGCCCCCCCGCCGGCAGGGCCAGGGCGGGGTCCCCAATGTCCCGCCGATGTCCCCAACGAGACCCCAATGTCCCCTGAGTGTCCCCATATGGCCCTGATGTCTCCTCAGGGTCCTGAACAAGGCCCAAGTGTCCCCCGATGTCCTGCTGGGGACACTGCGGGGACATCAGGGACATTGTGGTGACCCAAAACGGGACAGGGAACGTCAAGTTGGCCCTGGTGTCTCGAAGGGAAGGACACGGGGGTGTCCCCAAGGTCCCCAATGTCCCTCAGGGTGTCCCCGTGCCCCAGCGGTGACAGTGCCACCCACGTGTCCCCAACCTGTCCCTACCCCTGCCCCGCCAGCGCCCCCTGGGCCACCTCCAGCCTCCGTGTCACCTCCTTGTGCCCTTCCCCCGGTGTCCCCAAGGCCACCACGATGTCCCCGAGTGCCCGGGCAGCGCTGGGGAAGCCCTGTCCCCTTGTCCCCCATAGCGTCACCTCCCTGTCCCGGGTGACAGCGGCCACCAACGTCCCCAGTGCCCGCGTCACCTCCTCCAGCTGCCCCAGCACATCCGCGGTGACCTCGTTGGTGGCCGCGGTGGCCTCGGCGCTGGCCCTGGTGGCCGCCACCCGCCGGGCGCGGTCATGCAGGCGCAGGGCCATGTCCTGCTCGTGGCCCCGCTGGTGGCCAGGTGACGCTGCAATGTCCCCAGATCCTGCCAGGCCACCCTGCAGGACACGGCCACCATGGCCAGGGCCAGCAGCAGGTGACCATCCTCGGCCACCCCCAGGGACACTGCAGGGACATGGGGACACTGGACAGGTGGCACCAGGGACACGGCAGTGCCACCAGCCCAGTGCCACCAGTTAAATCCCCGTGTCCCTGTGCCACTGCCACCAGTCCTGTCCCAGTGTCCCCAGTTCCATCCCAGTGCCACCAGCCCAGTGCCACCAATTCCACCCCAGTGCCACCAGTTCTATCCCACTGTCACCACCCCAGTGTCCCTAAGGCAGTCCCAGTGCCACCACCCCTGTGTCATCATTGCAGTGCCACCAACCCGGTGTCCCCTGTTCCATTCCAGTGTCAGCAACCCAAAGCCCCAGTTCTGTCCCACTGTTACCAGTGTTTTGGGGGGTTTGGGGGATCCAAGGTGGAGTCTGGGGGCTCCCGGGGGAGTTTGGGGGAATCCCAGATAAAGTTTGGAGGGTCCTGGGGGGGTTGGGGGGATCCTGGAAGGTTTGGAGCTCCCAGGGGAGGTTTTGGGGGTCCCAGGTGAGGTTTCCAGGGAATTAGGTAATCCCAGTTGAGAATTCCCAAAGATTTGGGGTTTCCCAGGTGAGAACACGGGCCAGGGGCTTAAGGGGGGCCAAGGGGCTCGGGCCTGGGAGCATTTTGGGGGCTTCAATCAATGGGGAGGGCCTGGGTGGTGCCGAGGGGGAGGCGTGGTGAGTGTGTGGGGGGCTCTCATGGATTTGATGCCTCAGGTTTTGGCTTTTCTGTTTTTCAGATTCTGTGCTGCTTTACTCTGTGGGTCTGGGCTTCATATTAAGGGATGCTGAGCTCTGTTCACAGAGCACGGAGACAAAACAATTCCTTTCTAGCTGGGAACCCAAGGACAAATAATCCAAACTTCAGGCCCAAGAGCATAAACAACGGGCACTGAAGAGAGAAAAACAAGAAGGATGGGACTTCATCGTCTAAAGACATAATTGGACAAATAACTCCAATATGCAAATGGAGCAGAACTTATAAAAGTGACAGACCTCGTGACCGGCCATCCATTTTGTGGCCATTTTGGTCCATCTTGGGCATAGCCCTGGCTGGGCTCTTGTTCTGCCCAAGGTGTATCCATGGAGGCCTTTTAACAAATGCCTGCTTTATTGTGTAACCGTGTCTGGCCTCTGTTCTAGGTCAGCCTTGTGAAAGCCTCAGTTTGTGGCGAGCACGAAGGGAGCCGAGGCACCTGGGCAGGGCTGGAGCAGAGGCAGAGGAAGGTGCAGCTGCTGCCCCCAGCCCGCGGCACTGGCGGGGCCCAGGTGCGGGGCAGAGGGTGCGGGAGGCCGAGAAGCTCGGGAGGAGCGAGAGAGGCGTGAGCGGCTGCAGGGGCGCTGTTTATCGGGTGAGCGCGGTGGGAAGGGGCGTTTTGTGCTCGGGAGCGCAGCGGGTGCGGGGCTCGCTGTGCCCCGGGCCGGGGAGGGCGGGCGCTGTGAGCAGCGGGGTTGGATTGCGGGGCTGGGCTTGGCCTGGGACCGGCAGTGCTGGCGCAGGGATCGCTCCCCCACCGCCGCTCCGGAGCGCCGCGATCGGAATCTCGCTCTTTCTCTCTCTCGTTGGTTCTTTTAATTTCTGCTCAGAACTGTTAAAATTCCGTGTGTATATTCTGCTGCGAGTGCTGTAGTGATAATATCCCGAGAGACAGTCCTGTAGGATTAGCACTGAGAAACTGGGGAGCCCTTACCGGGGGGAGCCTTGTTTTTCAAATGCAAACTCATTGGACTCAGAAAAGATCTGGCCGCGGTATAGAGGAGCTAGAGGACAATCAGACGAGGCCCGAGTTTGGTAGTTGGGACAAGAGATTAATATCAAGTTTGATTTGCCGTAGACGTGAGGATAAATACTCAGGGTGCTCAGGTGAGCTGGAGTATGCGAGGCTCTTTATGGTGCCAGCATGTCAGGGGAGTCCCGCAGCAAAGCAAAAGGAAGAGCATCCCTTAGTCTGAAAGGGAAAAGGGGAGAAAAGGGAAAAAAGAGCCAATATTGGCAAACAAAAGTAAAACAAGTGAGGAAAAAGGCTCAGATCGAGTCGCTCCCGCCCTGAGGGTGGGGTCGGTCGGGTCCGGGCCAAGGCGCGCCCCCCCCGCCGCCACCGCCCCCCCGCCGCTGCCGCCGCCAGCGCCGACACGATCGGGAGGCGGGGGAGGCGCAGCTCAGACGGGGCCCAGCCGGGGAAGGAGGAGAAAGGCGAGCCCGGGCAGGCAGGGATGGCGCCGGCCCCGGGCCAGGAGGAGGAGCCGGGGGCGGAGCCTTGTGCCGGGAGAGGGGAGGGGATGGATGGCGGGCACCGCCCACGGCACCGCCCCGAGAGGAGGAGGAGGAGCCGGGGGCGGAGCCTTGTGCCGGGAGGGCGGAGAGGGAACCTCCCATGGGGGCGGGGTCTCTCCTCTCCCAGCCCTGTCAGTTTCCATGGCAACCCTGAACGCCGGGGAGCGGCTTCGGGGGATGACGTCACCGGCGCGGGCGGACGCGCAGCCCGGGTTAAAAGACGCAGCAAATCCCGCGTGGGGCTCCCTAGGATCGGGGGTCGGCAAAATAGATTATATGGTACAACAGGGTCAGCCGAACCAGACAGCTCCTGCTCCAGCAGCTCCGGGGAAGGTGAAATTGATGAACTCATTGCAGCCTTGAGCAAGCGAAGGAGGGGAAAGATCGTGAGAAAAGCCATCAAAGAGTGTAGCCCCATAGTGAAACGTACAAGCTAAAAAACGAGAAAAGAACCGGTTTTACAATCCCCACTACGACCAGCTGTTGGCAACCAGGGACCGATACACGTTAAGGTTCCATCTTTCCTTGTGAAAAACACGGTTCACTTTCCTGTTAAAATTTAAAACTTTAATAAAGGACAGTAGGAGACAGAGACAGTAAAACAAAAATTACTGCTCAGTGCATCTTGGTACTAAGCCAAGAGCATCCCTGCTAGTTTGGGAAACACCCTTTTGATACCATTTCTATTACATCAGCCTGTTGCATATTCATAGACTCTTATGCATATCCATCATCTAGTTTACATATTTCAGGAACTGTTTAGCATGGCTCCTCCTCAGCTCTGCCTTTTCAGAGCATGTGTGTTGCTTGGCTGTGGTTTTGGTTCCCTCTCTTGATCACTTCCACTCTGGGCCTTGGTCCACACTTTCTTCAGACAGCAGATGCTGATAGTTGGCACATCAATAGCAGGGTGCTCATGACGTGTTCACTGGATGTTATCCCGACCAAACAGACAGTTCACTCCTGACTAGATCAGCTACCACTACTGCCATGTCTAAGTTTTTATTAACAGCAGAAATAAGAGCAAAGTTATTTTAACATTGTACATATAAGATTCGTCTTAATATAACAATATAATAAGCATCTATAATAATCATTCCTCTTCCCTTTTTACAAATAATTTGGCTTGAGCAGTATTTCTTTTTTTCTATCCTCCATTATTTGCCTTTATTTTTCATAAATAATTTTTGCTTCTTCCAAGTGGTCTTTCTTATTATTTTGTATGCACATAATCTTTTGTGCAGTCCCAGATGTAGTCAGTTTTGGGTCTATAGCATTGTCACTTAATCATTAAAACTGAAAATCAGGGACAAAGACTCTCTAACTAGTTAAAGTTAGAAAGTGGTATGTTTATTACGCTGGTGGGTGGCCTGGAAGGGGTCATTCTTGAAATGCGTGACCGCACTACACAAGGATTTTTGCCTTCTATTTATTTCCCAAAATAATACATATGCATAACCCCAGCACCTCCCATCCCCGCTTTGTATTAAAATGAGGTTATTAGTCCTTCACGTGTGCGCAATTCTTCTCTTGAATTGGGTCAGTGGTCCCAAATTGGGTCAGTGGTCCCAGGGATGAAGTCAGGAATGTCTTCATCAGTTCTCTGTGACCCTCTGGCACAATCCAAGGCCCCCTGCTTCGTGATGGATTGACACAGAGTCCAGGTGCTGGGCATTGTTCTGCTGGTTTCAATATGTTCCTATATTGCTTCACTTGCTCCTCTTCCTTCTACAAATGAGCTCATAATGTAACAATTAGCTTTAACTTAAGCATCTAATAATCATTAACCAGTTGTTGGTGTATCTGACTTCAATATGAATTGGTTCTAACCCTCAGTTAAAATCTTAAATTTTTTAAATCATAATTCAATCCCTACTCCTTCTTCAAGGTTGGTAAATTCTTTCACTAACATATAGATTCTTCTTTGTCTAGCCAACTTATGTGGTGTTTCTTAAAACCGTACCATATGTTCTCGATAGTGAAGTTAAAGCTGCTACTTGCTGCAACAGTCTCTAATTCTAAATAAGTACTGTAACAGACAAAATCAAACTTGAACTAACCAAGAGAAGTAAAACAATAATTGGATGAACGAATGTACTGAGCAAGTCAGTTGCCATTGGAGACTGCTCACAAAGCACATCCCACTAATGATGGGATGGGCCTTTTTCCAATCTTTTAAATACTTTCCGTATAGTCTCTGTGTCATGGTGTATTGTAATCAAAGTTCTTTTCCTTTTATCTTTAACTTTTTTAAGAATTTTCTTTAATTCATAATGTTTTAACAATTTGGCAACCAAAATTAAGTTCATCCCTATGGGCACAGGCAATATTTCTTGGACAGTGACCAAATTCGCCTTTCTATGTTGGTATGATACGACAGGTGCCTGATAGGAAAAAGCGCATCCTTTGATTTTGACAAAGTTACAAATGCACAAGTTAAATTGAGTTTCCTTCACTGTGATCTCATCTACTATTATAGTGGGGCATGCTGTTCTGAGGCAGATACAACCTTGTCTTGTATACACAGGCAAGGTTGTCTGGTTAATGGGATGCATTTCAAAGTGATAAATACTTTGCTCTGTATCTAAGTCTAAACTCAGAGCAGCTAGTTAAGCATTTGTCACGGTATTTAGAATTCTTGATGAGATTCATGGAATCTGTCTTGGACAAACACATATTTACATCCCCAACCATTTCTTCTTTCTTACACAGTGGCATTTGTAATTTTTAGCATTTGACCCAGAGACTTATGGGAGTTAAAATCATAGGCTTTCCCTTGGCACTTATATACTAGTCCCATGATATGGAAGTGGTGCTGCATTAGCTGTGGTTACAGCAATAATCATAAATGCCACAACTCTCTAAGCTACACCTACTTGATTATCTATTTCAACCACAAGTCGTTCTGTTCTTTGGGGGGATTATTACACTGTGCTTATCATTTTACTCACACTCTATTTTCTCGAGAAAGTTTTAATTTCAGTTTGTTGTTACCCATTGTAACTTTCTAAAGTCCCTCAGGAGCCTTCTTCACTCGGGAATGATGGATCTAGGTGCTTTCTTCCTTAATCGTGATTGCAGTAAAGGTGGTGAGGAGCACTTGGGCGGTCACCAGATGTCGCTGTAGGACACGAAAGAACACAAGTACACCACCGTTCTCAAGGTGAAGGAAAAAAGGGAAGTTTATTTTCTGACTCCAATATTTATAGTTTTACAAAAGTGACAGTGGACTGGAGGGTGACAGTGACACCTCTCCAATGACACTGGTTAAACCAAGAGTCCATCAACTCTCTCCTCCTCCATCAAGGAATGCAAAACAATGAGTTATTTACAGAAAGTGTGTGAGAAAGTTCACTACAAGAATGTCAACATCAGAAGGCATAGAAAATCCTAAAAAACCAGGGTGACACACCCCTTGTAGTTGTATGTCTGTTTTGATTACTATTATTGTATTATGGCTTACCTTCGAGGAAAATCTGTCCATAATTACCTCACCCTTTGCTGCTTTCTTTGCCTCTCCATCCGCCAGCTCATTTCTTTCCTCCAATTTTAAGCTCACTCTCTGGTGTGCCTTAATATGCTTTTTCAGGTAGCTGAACTGCTTCCAGCAGCCGGATTGTCTCTTCTTCCCTTGTGAGGTCAGCAGTCCCCTCTCCTTCCAGATGGCTCCATGCGCATGCACGACTCTGAATGCTTTTTGCTGTTTCTAAGGCATGGGTCAATGCATTTATCTCAGCCTTCTGTGCAGAGGTACCTGTTGGTAAGGGTCCAGACTCTATTATCGCTCTGCAGGTAGTCACTGTGTACTTTGCATGTCGCTTTCCACTGGCAATGTAGCTGCTCCCGTCAGTGAGCCAGGTCTCTGCATCGTCCAAAGGAGTGCCCTTTAAGTCTGGGCAGCAGGAGTAGGTAGCTTCAATGGTCTCCAGGCAGTCATGGTGTACTGCTTCTCCTTGATTCCCCTGAGAATAAAAGCTGGGTTGACAATATTAGTCACCACTATCTCTACATCATCTTGCTCTACTATGATGGCCTGGTGTTTCAGAAACCTCTCTGGTGAAAGCCTGTGGCCACCCTTTACTTCCAGTACTACGGACAATGTGTGGGACACTAGCACAGTCATTTTTGTCCTAGGGTAGACTTGGGTGCTTCTTGAGTATTCAGCACAACTGCTGCTACACCTCTGAGGCAACCTGGCCATCCTTTGGCTGTTGCATCTGGTTGCTTAGAGAAGTAAGCAACTGCCCTTCGGTATGGACCCAAGTCCTGAGCCAGTATTCCCAGGGCAATTACTTGCATGGGAAAATAGAAAGAATGGTTTACTTACATCTGGAAGTCTCAAGGCTGGAGCTGACATAAGGACACTCTCTAGCTGGTGAAAGGCCCGTGTGGCTCCTTTTGTCCACTAGAGATCTCTGTTTCCATCGGCAATAAGAGCATAGAGGGGTCTGACGAGCAGTGCATAGCTATAAACCCACAGCCGGCACCACCCTGCCATGCCTAAGAAGGTTCGGAGTTCCTTTGTTGTCTGGGGTTTTGGGGTTTGGCATAGGGCTTCCCTGCCTTAAAGCCTGCTGCTCAGCACTCACTTCTTACCCCAGGTAGATTACCTTCTGTTTCACTACCTGTGCCTTTTTCTTTGAGACTCTGCATCCTTGGAGTCCTAGGAAATTCAAAAGGCTTACCATCCAGGCTTCCCTCGTCCGAGTGGCTACTAGAAGATCATCCACGTACTGCAACAGCCTCCTTTCCTCTTGTGGAGCTTCCTGGGACTCTGGGTCTTTGCAAGCTGTTCTCCAGTCAGAGTGGGGAATTTTGAAGCCTTCAGGCACATGGACTATGTGAGCTGTCTTTCAATGCAAAAATTTTCTGGCTGGCTTTGTGGATAGGGAGGCAAAAGAAGGCATCTCTTAGGCCTAAAACAGTGAACCAGGTTAGCTCAGGTGTTAAACAAGTTAGTAAAGTATATGGATTTGCTACCACAGGGTATAAATTCTGTGTTATCTTATTGACAGCCCTCAATCCAGTACTATCAATTATTGGGCTGATTCCTTCTCTATCTTCCTTTTGAGGGTACTACTCAATTCTCACTGGTTGTGTTCTTTCCTTAAGCTTGATTACTATGTGGGGGCATTTTTCACCCTCCCTGGTACAGCAGAGGCCCATACCCTCAAAAACACTTATTTACTTATTCTAGTATCTCTTTACTAATGTCTTTCTTAATTTCAATGGCTGTTAATGTTAAGCCTAACATCTTTATATCATTTGCCTCCAGAGTAACCTTTCTCATTTGAGAATGTTTAGCGAATTGAGCGAATTGTACAAAAGCTTCTAAGTACACATAGTACACATGTTACTTTAAGGGTATGCAAAAGCATGCCTTCTCAGACTGGCCAGTTGTTCCCCACACTACAACCTAAACATTCTCCACAAGTACTAAAGCTTTATTTAAAACTGAATATATGGCCCTTGTGTTGACTAAAATTCTACCCTTTTCTTTCTTCTGATCTCACTGCCTCTTGCAGAGGGGCCTGTTACATCCTAGTTCTGGATGAAATTGAACTGCCAGGAGGGGGATGGGTTCGAGTGGGTATATTTTGGAGCCTAAGCCTTCTTCCCTTTTGGGGAGGTCATCTTTATCCTTCCTCCCTTACCTTAGGAGGAGCCTTTACAAATCATATGTACTCATTTTGTGAACTGTAATCACTTTGCATTTCAGCATGATAATCTTTGTTTGACTTCATATGTTGATATCTTATGCTGCATGCTGAACAACACATTTGATTTGCTTTCTCTTTGCCTTGTTTTCCTTTTCAAGGGCCAAGACCAGAAGGCAGTCTGATCTCACAGTCTCTTTGCCATTCTGGGTGATTTCTTAAAACAAAAAGACATATCAGCATACAAAACCCCATCCCATTTACCTTCCTATTTTAAAACAGTATTAACTGCAATGAAGTATTATAAATCTTCTTATTTTCTGAGCTGCTCCTACTGGCAGCCTTCTCCCAGTGAGCCCCTCCTAAAAGGGGCTAGTTGAGCAACCTCTTTGCTCTGGTCAGTTCTCATTATCTCTTTCTCTTTGCCCTATCTCGCTTCCACCCAATCTTCTCTTTACAAAGCTTCACAACAGTTTCTCAGTCTTCCTCCTACACACACACACAGCTCCAGGTGGCAGGTGTCAGATGTGATTTCTCACACACGAGCTTTAAGATCTTAGGTTCTGAATCAGCTTGATCAGAAACCTTTAATTTACACTCGGGGCATGTGCCCTGACGCTTTTTAGAACAGCAATACCAGCGTTTCTCACAAACACCGCACTGCAATAATACCCATGCAGCATGCCAGCCTCTTGATGCACCGAAGGAATTGCCCACAGAGGCAGGCTGTTCTGTTTATTACAGAGAACTCTAAATCCCTACAGCAGGCTGTTGCCAGTCCAGACTTACTATAGTGTTGGAGAGTTTTTCAGGAATGACTTAAAGAAAAGGCCATGAGACATACAATTGAGAGAAAAGTAAGAGGGAAAAGTAAAAGCAGTTTCTAACAGTTCTCAGCCTTCTGATTTGTATAAACAATTAGACTCTCTCAGGCATCATTCTATAAACAATGGAGTTCTCAGATTGTCTTCCCATAACAAGCAGAACACCGTCTCTGGGAAGGCCTGCCATCCTGAGAACAGATGTAGAAGTTTTGGGAACACTGGTTTCTGTTTTAGTTTCTGGTTTCTGTTTTGGTTTCTGTTTTTTAACAAACAATTGTAGGTATTCTAAAACAAAGGGAGTGGTTAGAAATTTCTTTGTTAGCCTATCACGAATCTGGGTTACAGAATATTCATGGCGTTCGTTAGCACTGTTATTTAAGGTGATTGATTGATCAATAAAGTTGGAGTTCGATGCATCAATCGGATAGTCGTGTCTCCCTTCACTTCAATACTATAGTACCAGCTGAAGTCTCATAAACTCATTCATCTCTTCTATCTAAACTCCATTTTACAAAATATCAGTCCTTCCTAGTTCTCTTCTTGCACAATCTAATTAAGCACTGTGTCTACTTACACTCGTTTTACTGCCTTGCAAAAAGGCTGTGCTTGTCACAGCAGAAACTCTGATACGCCCACAGACACAGACACACGCACCCCCCCCCCCTTTATCTCAAATTCACTACAGCCAGGGCTTGAATTGCTGTGAGGGGAGAATTCTTGGAATTCCTTTAATTTGCTTTACCGTAGTTAAACATAAATCACCATACCATAGTTCTTCTGTGTAAAATGCTACTCTTGTTGCAAACAAAATCTTAAAATCTCCACAAACACCACTATACAATCCGAGAATCAAATTACCACAATGCAGTGGAAGAAAATCACCACACAAAATCACTGGGAAAGGGCATATCTCTCAAAGTGCTCACTTTCCTCAACACAGCACAGCATACCATAATTCAGCATTTACTCACATCAGTTTTCCCTGGACACAATCAAAATAAAGGACACAGTCCAGAGATCAAGTCCAAACATTCAGGGCAAAGGAACTCTCTGAGCTCGTACTCACGGTTAAAATGTACCAAATCTACACAAATCACTACATTTAAACACAATAAATACCGTCACTGACGTTTCTCCACCTGCTTCTCCGCGGGACACTTCTCTCCCTGCCCCCACAGCCTGCTGCAGCCGGCGCCTCAGGCCTCACTCGGCTGCTTCAAACACGGGTGGTACTCACTCCCCCGCACTGTAGGGCACTGTAGATCTACTCTCTTTTATACACCATACACTTATACACTTGCACGATTAGAAACACAGTGCACTGACCACACAATGCATTAACCATACAGTGACACAGTGTTTGACACACACACGCATATAGAGATTCATTCGACCCACCCCCAGGGTCGCTAGCGGCTGCTCTATCAGACAATGAACCCCCAATACAGTGTCCGGACACTACACACATACACACACATAGAGGTCCACTCGACCCACCCCCAGGGTCGCTAGCGGCTACTCTATCAGAACAATGAACCCCCCTCCCCCCCCCCCCATCTCTAATCCAGCTGCTCCACCAGCTACACCTAGACGTCTCTGAGTGATTTACTCCCTAACTCTCTTTTCCCCCGGGGGCCCCTCAGTACATACCGTATTCTCCTCCGCAGGCCAGCAGGTCCTTGTGTGTCCTCGCAGGAAGCAAGTCGAGACGAGCAGAGGCCCACCAGGAAAAAAATCGTAGGGAACGCCTTGGAGGTCTGTCTATCCCCCCACCCCTGCAGGGACAGAGAACTCCTGCCTTGGCTCACCATAATGTTTTGCGGAGAAAAGAAGAAAACTCTACAACTTTGTCAAAGTTGTAAAATTGGTATGTTTATTACAGTGATGGATGCATGTGGAGATTGCTCTCTTCAAAAAAGGCATGCGTACCTCTGAGAACTTCAGGTCTCTTTTTATCTCTCTCTTAAATACATATGCATGCAGTTTCACAATAGGTTCGCACATATTCATTTTTATGGGTTTCGTGTGACATTTACCACTAGTTCCTTTATATCAGAAAAAATTCCGAGGTCAGGTTGACTTGCCCTTATAGCACTCTCTGTCTCCTTCTATCATCTTCTGTCTCCCCCCTTTATCTCTGTCCTTCGCTGAAGTAACTCCACTGAGCTTAGACCTTGCAGTCTAGCTAAATAACTATGGTTTCTAACTACAGACTCAACTCAAAAATGTACATTTCACTTAAATTAAAATGGATTTCTATCCTGGAAAATTTTCACTTTACTTCACTCACCTTGGGCTCTGCCTCGAGCTGTGCAAATTCCATCAGTGCCAGCAGGCAGAGCTTGGGGTGAGGGGCAGAGGGAATCAGCCCAATTCCTGCCCCAGGCAAAGGACCCAGGTACATTGTCCACACTTTGCCCAGCAGTGTTCATTTGCATTTCTAAAACTCCTCTGCAGGCTGCCTGGAATGAAGCTTCTCTTCCAGGGCAGCCATCTGGTGAGTCACATGTGGCCCCCCCCAGAATCTGCTTTTTTAAAAAAAAGTATTAACTATTTATGTTCAAAGTATTACAGTTAAATCTCTTCGATTTTGCAAAATGCAACATAAAGGAGAATGTGGGAAAAATCCAGACCAAAACTTGATTCTCACACTTCTGTCCCAAACCTACCTGGCAATATAAAGTGGGAATATTATGAAAAATTTTTGTCATGCTGTAATTTTTTCACTGAAACTTCATGGAAAACAAAAACTCTCCAAGAATCTCTTTAGTGTTAGAGAGTCAAAGCATTCCTTGGTTCTAGCCAGGATGTGCAACAGAAATAATTTCTTTCACAAATAGCCCAGCTGTGCAGAGAAAATCATTCCATGCCATGTGAGTTTTCCTAAACTTTATGTAGTCTGAACCAGTCTAAATCCACTGCTTTAATGTTCATTGCTTCCAAGTTGTGTAAGTTTTCAGTATTTGGTTTCCTGTTGGACCCGGATTCCTTCCCCTCTGATGTGAATTCGGTCTCCACACTCCTGGATTTCCTTCTCAGCCTTTTCCAGCCCAGGTGTCTCCAGCTCTGCCGGGGGCAGTGCCTGGGGTAGCTGTTGGTTGCTGTTCGCTGCTGGGTATTCCCAGTCTGTTCGAATGTTAAACTCATCTCCATTGAGTGGTATAACATCCCTTAAATAAAACCTTGAAAATTCCTTCCCAAACTCAAAGACAAACCAAGCCTGAGCAGAGAAATAAGATTTAAAAGGATCAAAATCGGTACATTTTGCAGCAGTGCAATGGCAGGCAGCCCAGAGTGTGGGTGTCAGTGAGTCCCAGAGTGGAATTGTGCCGTGGTGTTCCCCAGCAGCTGTGGCAGTGCAGGCCCAGCCAGCGCTGAAGCTGCAGCAGTGGCAGCAAGGCTTGGCCCCAGTGGCTGGAGATGGCAGAGGAGGGTGGCCAGGATTGCAGAGGATTCCGGCCGAGGATCTGTGGGCAGACGCAGGGGCTTGGCCCGCTGTGGAGCCCTGGCTGCTGCTGCGTTGCCTTCAGGGCAGGCTCAGGGGCGGCCTCCCATCCTCCTGCTGCGGGCGGGAAGTGCAAATCTGCGGGGCTTCAGAGCCCTTGAGGCCAGGCTGAGGGGTCCCCCGTGTAGAGCTGTGCTGGCGGCTGTTTGTGGCCTCAGGGACACTTGGCATGGGCCCCTTGGCCACCAGTGGTGCTGCTTTGCACTCCTTAGGCAGGAGCCGATGTCCTGGCTGGGTGTTGGCAGCAGCAAAGTGCCAGGGCAGGCTGTGTGCCAGCCCAGCTTGCTGTGGGAGAATGTGCCTTGATATCTGCTCCAGTGGTTGCTGAAGCAGTGAGAATTGCTTTTGCCCCCCTGTTAGGTGCCATGGTGTCAGCAGAAGATGTTGAAGCCTTCCTGCTCAGGGCATTTCAGTGCCAGGCTCTCACAAGCAGCCACAGCTCCGCGGGTTGAGCTGAGCACGGGGCGGTGACCTGCGCTGTGTCTGATTCCCCTTCCTTCCCTCCCCCAGAACAGGCTATTGCTTTTAGACACCACTTGTCCTGGTTGCTTCAGAGTACTTTGGAGAGGCTCCATATCTAATTTTCCCTATTTTCCTGGGGCTGCCACCACTTCTGGGTTCACTTCAGCATGGGCCTCATCAGACATTTGACACAGAGTTACAACAGAACCGGCCTCTGTATCCCTTTTTATAATATTTATTTGTGTTACGAGTTTAGTGATCAAATCCCTTCCCAGTAAATCATGATAACAATTAGGAGCAAATAAAATTTCACGCATTTCAAACCCATCTCCCGGATCTACTAAAAGTGATTGAATGAAACCATACATCTTTCCCACTTATCCCCTCACTAATGAAACATATTTTTAGCATTTTCCCCCCCTTAGGTCTAAGATTTAGAGTGGATTTAGAGACCCCTGTGTCCGTCAGGAAATGTCTCCTCTCAATGCAGACCCACCCTGAATGTTCCCAAGGGCTGCAGTGTGGAGGGTCCCTGGTGTGATGGGAGCTGTGACAGCCCTGCCAATCCATGTCCATCAAGGGGTGGACTTGCTGGTCCTGAGGGTGCTGCTGTCTGTGCTTGCAGTGTCCTTGTGCCCTGCAGCTGGAGCCCTGGTTCCTTGCTATTGAAATGAAGGGGTGAACGACCATTCTATAATGCATTGAACTCCAACTTTATTGATCAATCAATCACCTTAAATAACAGTGCTAACGAACTCCATGAATATTCTGTAATCCAGTTTCATGATAGGCTAACAGAGAAACTTCTAACCACTCCTCTTGTTTTAGAATACCTACAATTGTTTATTAAAAACAGAACCAGTGTTCCCAAAACTTCTTCATCTGTTCCCAGGATGGCAGGCCTTCCCAGAGACGGTGTTCTGCTTGTTATGGGAAGACAGTCTGAGAACTTTATTGTTTATAAAGTGATCCCTGAGAGAGTCTAATTGTTTATACAAATCAGAAGGCTGAGAACTGTTAGAAACTGCTTTTACTTTTCCCTCTTACTTTTCTCTCAATTGTATGTCTCATGGCCCCTTTCTTTAAGCCATTCTTGAACTAAACTCTCCACACCTTGCCAGGGGCTGTTTGGGTGGGCTCTCCCCTGCTGAGGAGGGCAATGCCTCTGCCAGGTGCTTGTGGCCGAGCCCGTGCCCTGGGTGCTGGGGCCCCCTTGGGCCCTGGGGTTGATCCCTCAGGGGCTGTAGGAACTGTCCCCTGGCCTTTGCCTTCAGCTTGGCCTTTTGCTGCTCCCTGCTTGCACTCACCTGCTCACTTTGTGCCCAAGTGCTGCAGGGCCTTCTTGTGCCCCTCCTGCAGCCCCCTCAGTGCCTGTGGGTGCTTGTCTTGCTTTACAAGAGAGGTGTCTGCTCGGGAAGGCAGAAAAAGCCTCTCTTGGAATGGAGAATGGAAACCCCCTCCCTCTTAATTTCTAGATCAGTGAAATCAAGGGACTCTCAGGCAAAGATATGGGAATAGGAATACCAGTTGTTTACTAGTGTGTATAATAAAGCAAACAAACACCAACAGCTGCGGCACTGACAGCAAACAGAGCCCGGACCCAGTCCCGGCCTTTGGGCTGCGGCGCTTTGCCCTTGGGCGCAGTTCCGGGCACGGCCGGCAGGGGCGCTGGTGGCTCCCGCGGGGCGGGGCAGCGCATCCCTCCCATGGGAACCTCTCTGAACGGAAATAGAGCAATGCCTTCATCTAACTCTTTCACTTTTTTACCTTCTATAGCCTTTCTCCCATGTTTTGAGAAAGAATTTGGAGAGGGCTGCCTTTTAACTGAGCTCCTAGTGTTTCAATAAGGTGCTTCCTGTAGAGAGACAGAGTTTCCCTGAACAGCCGGAGCTGTGGTTACCAAGGGGACGTAACTCAGAGCAGGACGGGGTCAGGGGAGGATATCCCGCCGAGGCTCGGTGGGAGTGTGGGCAGGGTCTGCTGCCGGAATCAGCAGAGGGGGATCTTCCCGTGGAGCCCGAGGCGGAGCGTGGGTAGCCCCCACATGGCTGATGGCGGCTGATCCGGCAGCTGCCGGCAGAGCAAAGGCAGGTGGGAGAGCCTGGCAGCAGCGGCGGTGCCCAGCGCAGGTGGCACGGGCAGGGCAGCCGGGGATGGGATGGCTGGGACCCCCCCTGGATGCGGTGGGCGCGGTGACCTCGGAGCACACGTCAGGACAGAGCAACCCCCATCTTCCCCAGCATGGGCGGCAGAGCGGCCGCGGGCCAGGCAGTGGGAGCAGGGCACACAAATTGAGCGACAGCGCCGGGGCAGGTGGAGCTGCCCTGGGCAGTGAGGCCGCACCTGGGATGGAAACCGGGGCAGGCGGAGCTGAGGCGGGCAGCGAGCCGGGACCCGGGACAGGCGCCTGGGCCGCGAACGGAGGGGGCAAGACCTGCAGAGGATCCCACTCTTTATGATTTTTCCTCGTGTTCCCTTCCCTTTCATTTCCCTTTGTCTTTTCTTGTTTTTTTCTCGGAGGTTTTTCATACTTTAAAGATTTTTATTCTTCTAAAATCTCCTGTCTAACATATGGCATATTCTCTTTCTTCTAGATTTAATGGGTTTTTTTACAAATAAATCCAGAGCCTAGCAAATCTAAACTTCTTCTTGGATACTTTGAAATGGCCGATGAGCTAACTCACGACCCCCTAATGTTGTTTTTCTCATCACCTTTTCATTTATCCTTTGGCAAATTAGGCATCTTTCAGTTACTTGCTTTGCAAATCCAAAAATCCCAATGCACCCATAGTTCCTTAAAAATGATGGCACAAATCTTGAGTGCCCCAGTGGGTTTTCTGATGCCTGTCTTCTAATATTTTCCTAGAAGCACATTTTATTAAGTAATTGTCTTCCATCATGAAGTTTCCATTTCCCTGATTTATCTTGTTCACGTCCTGTCTTGTTTAAGTCTTTTTTCTCGGCTACCCTAAACTTTGGAAT
Organism: Melozone crissalis; assembly: GCF_028551555.1. NCBI lineage: Eukaryota > Metazoa > Chordata > Aves > Passeriformes > Passerellidae > Melozone > Melozone crissalis. The sequence continues at coordinate 290,378 of NW_026536031.1, forward strand.
TTGTGGTTTTTTCCTCATTTGGAGTTAATATTAACATAACTCTTTCAGCTCCATTTTCTGCTGCATCCTTAGCTTTGTGATCTGCCAAATTATTTCCTCTTCTTTCTGGTGTCTTTCCCTTTTGGAGTTCCATAATATGTTCTATAGCTATCTCTTTTGGGTAATTGTAATGCCTCTAAAACCTCTAAAATAAGTTCCTCATGTACTAGTCCTTTTCTTCTTGTATTTAGTAATCTTTTCCCTTTCCAAATTTTTTAAAGGTATGTACTACTCTAAAGGCATACCTTGAATCAGTATATATAGTTCCTTTATTTTGTGTTAAATATTCTAGTGCTCTTTTTAAAGTATATAATTGACAGGTTTGAGCTTACTAATTTAAGGTTCATTTCCCTTTTTCCATAGTTTGCATGTTTTTCCCATCGACTACTACATACCCTGTATTTTCTCTTTTTGCAAGGAGTTGTAACTCTGTTAGCTAACATAACTCCCACAGGACTATTTTTTTTTCTTTTTTTTCCCTGCATCCAACTTACTGGTTTTTGATCTCATTTTTCAAGATCTTATCTTTCATCTTCTGTTTGTGTTTTTCACATTCACTAACAACCTAAATACCACTTTTCTTTCAACTACACACACAAAAATAAAAAACTTTTTTCTCACACTACTTTCAGTACAATACACCTCCCTTCAAGGAGATATAGTGAAGCTAAAAATACAGAATCTACATTATCTATACTTCCATTCGTCTACATTCACTCACTTTTATTTCCCATTCACTTCCACACATTCTTTCCCACCCTCAGGACACAGAGTGGATCCCTGTTGGCAGAGAATCGCGGGTCCCTGTGGCCCCCCCTCACCTTGGGGTGGCCTCTGGGTCTCAGTATCTCCGGGCCTCCTGGGAGGGCCCTGACTCTGCTGCCTCCGGTGCCGTTCACCTGTGAGGCTGATTTGTGTGTCACTCACACTCTTTAGCCATGCCCCGTCACACGCCCTGGGGACAATGGCCCCTTTGCAGGTCACCTGTACCTTATGCCACAGCCCCCACCCACCCAGGAGAACAATGGCTTATTTGTGGGTCACACACTCCTCTTTCCACAGCCCCCCTTCCCACCCGCCCGGGAAGCTGAGGCTGATTTTGTGTGTGACTCACTCTCACACACAACAAGACAACAATAAGTTATCTTTTGTTATAAATGATCAAATCGAGAGCCAAACTTATAAGAAAATTTAGCAAAGATTTATTAATTTGTCTGTGAGACTGAAAGTTCAGTCGTCAAAACCAGCACAGCCAAGGGTCAGCGTCGAGCCCGGGTTCGGTGCTGGGTGAACACGGATCTGAGCTCCGAATGTCAGAGTCTCCCCCTGTTCACAAATGCTGCCTGACGCAGCGAGTTCTTTTACAGTTTATTCTGCTCGAGGCAGAGATGACCGAATGTTCTTTGTGTCTCTTCCCATGCATTACTGTGTCTTTACCTGTGCAGAGGTGGACAAAGACTCAGTCCAGGTGTCTGATGTTGTCAGTAGACTCCAGGGAAGTCAGCATTCACATGCATCAGAGTGGGGCTGTGGATCATTGTGGTAGCTGTAATCGACGAGGCGTTAATCACTCTTGGGTGGACCTGGTGACCCGGGGAAGCCAGCGATTATCGCCCTGGAAGCTTCTATGCTTTCATTAAAAACCCCGATGTTTATCTCAGCCAAGTCCAGGAACTAGATGTATATGAATAAGACACTGCTCCTGGCCAGGATGCTCAAAAGACATAATGCGGATTTTACAATATTTTATACATTAGTAGCAGAAATTATCTCTTCCATATACTAGACTTTCACATCACCTATTACAAGTTTAGGTGTTTCTGGCCAGTCCTGGTGCTCTTGGATATCCCTCAACCCAGCTGTGTTGTCCAATCCCAGATGCTCTTGAGCATATCCTCAATCCGGCAGAATTTTGCTCAATCGTGGATGCTCTTGGAATATTAATTCCTCAACCCAGCAGGTTTTAATTCTGGATGCTCTTGGGCTCTCTTATCCCTCAAACCAACAGCATTTTTAGGGTTCCCTTTTGTCCCATTTCCTAGTGTATTGGGCTCAGAAACTCCTCTGCTCCCTTCCTCCGAGAGGGGTCCAGCCCCTCACTGGGACCCAGTCCCAGTTACCTCGGGGGATTCTCTCACTCCTCTTATCACTCGCTGTGTCTCTTTACTGGCTGCTTCCCTCGAGGAAAGTTGGAAACGCAGCGTGGGAGACTCCAGCACTCACTTGGCAGGTCTGGGACAACCAGCCCTCGTCTCATTCACAGCCCAAAGCAGAGAATGAGGGGAGAAGGGAGCCCGGGAGCCCAAAAAGCCCCGGCATCCTGAAATGGGGAGAGAGAATCAGGGGGAGCTTTTGGGATTGCTGGGACTGCCAGCAGCCTGGGCAGGGCGGGCACCGAGGAGAAGGGGGACCCCCAATCCAAGCATGACCCCCAGCAGCTGGGACAGGGGGGAACCGCTGAACACCAGAAGGGAGGGACCAGGGACGGGGAACTCCTGGGAGGCTTTTTCAGGGCTGAATCTTGGTGTTTGGGAGGTTTTTCTGGAGCCCAGATGGCCAGTGATTGTAGAGATGGACTTGGGCAGAGGGACCTTCAAACTCAATGTGTGTTGGGGAAGATGAAACAGGAAAACCTTATAAATACGATTGTCTGGCAAAAGATTTTGTGAACATAAAAAGTATAAGGAAGATTGAAATGAAATCAAGCTTTGAGATACGTTAGTTAGTGAACAACTGGAAAACAATGGTGTGGCCCAACTGAAGGTAATCCCCTTTTGATGAAACAATTCCCTCTGCTTGCAGACAGATCCAAGGGTCAGAGCAGACCCCACTAGCTCAATAGAAAGGGTCCAAAGAGGAGTTTTTAGGGTTTAAAATGTAACACAGTATGGTGATGTAATGATTTTTACAGGCTGTATGTAAATACTCTAGGATTTGTATCTTGTACTAGATTGGTTAGTGAGAAATAGAATATTCAACACAGAAGAAAATTTATTGTATTGTAACGGAACCCTTCCTCTCTTACGCTCTTCTCCTCTTACTCTCTTGCCCTCTCATCCTCTCTACCCCTCTCTTCTCTCGGGCCTGCTCCGAGCTGTGCCTGGCAGCTCCAAGCAGGGCCCTGCACCCAGGCCCTTTGCAATAAACCGCAAGTTCCACGACCTGGCTGCAGAGCTCTCTCGTCTCCGTCCGTCCCGACCGTCCTACCCCCTGACACTCCTACAAACACGCTCATCCCTTGTTTTCCCCAAACCAGGATTTCCCATTGCCAGCCCCAGGGAGGCCGCGAGGAAGAGGAAGATGCCCTGGGACACTGAGGCAGGTGAGGAGGAAGTCAGTGCCCCTTTCCCCTCTGTGCTGCTCCATCTCCCAGCCCAGCACGGCCCCGGCTGCAGCTCAGCCCTGGGGGGATCTCCTTGCCCTTGCCTGTGGCACGGAGGCAAATCCCATCCTGTCCTTGTCCTTCCTCCCCCAGAGCAGGAGCTGAGCATGGAGAGCAGGGAGGACAAATGCCCGCGGCAGAACCTGGTGGCAGAGGCCGTTTTGAGCGGCTCCACGGCGCAGGAAGCCAACGGGGAGGAAAAGCCCCGGAGATGCCGCACGAGGAGGGGCTGCAAACGCAGCCGGCGGGGATCTGAGGCGGAAAGAGCCAGCCTGGGCCGGGAAGGCGGCCGGAGATGGAGCCAGAGCTCGGAGCTGGTGCTCCATGAGCAGCTCCATGATGGGGAGAAGCCCCACACGTGCGTGGAGTGTGGGAAGAGCTTCAGGCGGAACTCCAACCTGATTGTGCACCAGAGGATCCACACTGGGGAACGGCCCTATGAGTGTGGGGAGTGTGGGAAGAGTTTCAGCCAGAGCTCCGACCTGATCAGGCACCAGAGGATCCACACTTGGGAGCAGCCCTACGAGTGTGGGGAGTGTGGGAAGAGCTTCAACCAGAGCTCCAACCTGATCAGGCACCAGAGAACCCACACTGGAGAAAGGCCGTACAAGTGCTCCGAGTGTGGGATGTGCTTCAGCCAGAGCTCCATCCTGATCACGCACCAGAGGACCCACACTGGGGAGAGGCCCTATGAGTGTTCCAAGTGTGGGAAGGGGTTTCAGACCAGCTCCGATCTCCTCCGGCACTATCGGATTCACAGAGAGGAGAGGCCCTTCCAATGCCCCGACTGTGGGAAGGGATTCAGGCAGAACTCCACCCTTGTCAAGCACCGGCTCATCCACACTGGGGAGAGGCCCTATGAGTGTGATAAATGCAGGAAGAGGTTTCAGACCAGCTCCTGTCTCCTCCGGCACTATCGGATTCACAGAGATGAGAGGCCCTTCCGCTGCCCCGACTGCGGGAAGGGATTCAAGCGCAACTCCCACCTCATCAGGCACCGGCGCATCCACACTGGGGAGAGGCCCTATGAGTGTCCCCAGTGTGGGAAGAGCTTCTCCAGCAGCTCTAGCTTGACCCAACACCAACAGAGGCACCACTAAGGGAAGCTCTGCGAGTGCCCCGAGTGCAGGCAGAGCTTGGTGCGCTGCTCCAGCTCCATCCCCCACTGGAGGAGGCACTTTGGGCACAGCCCAGGTGAGCCACATTCCCTGTTATCCATGTTGAGAACACACCTGGCTGCTTCTACTTTTAATTTCACCTTAATTTTTTTCTATTCTCCATCTCTTTGCACTGCAAAAGCCAAGAGGAATAGATCTGTCACCTCCAAACCACTCAAATCCCAGTGAAAACAGCTCAATCTTACCCCAAAAAGAGCACAAACCCACCTCAAAAAACTCAATCGCATGCCAAACTCACTTGATTCCGCAGCCATCAGGCTGAGATGAAGTTGGGAAATGATTTAGAGTGGTGGGATGGAGATTGTGTGGGGCTGGGTGTGTGGGATGTATTTGACAGCAAATAAAACTCAGACTTACTGATTTCTCTCCCGTTCATGTTCAGTCTGTTGCAGTTCTGTTTGCAGAGTGCCGCCTTCTCAGCTCATTGTCTTGGTGTCCCCTTTTCTCTCCTGCCTCTCTTTGCCTGCTCTGTTTCTCTCTCAGTGTCTCCCTGGACCCATGGACCACCAGAGACCCTCCCCTGATTTAATTGACCCAGGCACCACCAGAGACCCTCCCTATATTTAATTGCCTCAGGGACCACCCAATACCCTCCCCTGATTTATTGCCCCAGTGCCCACCAAAGACCCTCCCCTGATTTAATTGACCCCTCCCCTGATTTAATTGACCCCCCCCACCAAAGAGCCTCCCCTGATTTAACTGACCTTTCCCTCTTTTAATTCCCCTTCCCCTGATTTAATTGATCCCTGCCCTGATTTAGCTGTCTCCTTCCCTGATTTAATTGACCCCTGCCCTGATATAGATGACCCCTCTGTCACCACAGACCCTCCCCTGATTATTTATTATTTTATTTCCCAATTATTATTTTAATTCCCAGTCCCAGCAGCTGAAGTCCTGAAGGCTGGCAGGGAAATGTCTCTGTAGGATTTTGCTCCATTTCCCTTCAAGGGCAGGAACATCTTTTCCTGGCTGGGAGTTGGAATTGCAGACTTTTGGAATGTGTGCAGGGCAGTACGGACTGGCATCAAACATGGACTAGGATCAGATAGGGGTTGAGATCAAATATGGACTAGGATCAAACAGGGACTGGGATCAAATAGGGGTCGGGATCAAATATGGACTAGGATCAAACAGGGACTGGGATCAACTATTGATTGGAATACTACAGTGTGGGATAAACTGGACTGAGCTTATATAGACTGAGATCAAATACGGGCTGGGATCAAATATTAATTGGGATAAAAATGGACTGGGATCAAATATGGACTAAAATCAACTATGGAGTTGGATAAACTGGACTGGGATCAAATCAGGACTGGGATCAAATATGGCCTGGATCAAATATGACAGATTTTATGGACTGGGATCAAATATGGACTAGGATAAGCTATGGACAGGGATTAAATATGGACTGGGATCAAATATGGATTGGGATCAAATGGACTGGGTTCTTACAGACTGGGATGAACTGGACTGAGATTATATAGATGTCGTGGTTTGAGAGGAAGTTAGTTTTCTGGGATATGAAGTGGTCAGGCCAATAGGTGCTCACATTTGAATACTGGCACCTGGTTTGGCCACTGGGGACATTGGATACGCCTCTGAGAACTCAGGAGTTAAAGAGCAGAGCACTCCCGGGGGAAGCTCTCTTGGGTTCCAGCAAGGGAAGCAGGTCGGGCCTACCCTGCCCAGCTCCTGGCTGGTTTGGGGCTGGGTGAGGTAGGCCTGGCCCGAGGATGGAAGGGTGGAAGAGCCCCGAGAGGCATCGGGCAGCCACACCTTCCCCCCAGGACACAGAGGGAGACAGAGCGCCTGTGCCACCGTGAAATTTGATATCCTGTGCTGGCAGCACAGCCCGGCTGGGGGGGAAGGGAGAAGGGCAGCAAGAACGGGTCCGGCCACTGTGGGAGCTCTGGATGGGCAGAGCCCGAGCTTTTAACCCTTTTTCAGACAAGGAAAACTTTGCAGAACATTAATCTTTCCTAGAAGAGAGATAAGAGATGAAATGGAGGAAGGAAATGTGCAAGTGTGAAGGTCTGGGCAAGTGAAAGATGTCAGGAGAGTAGAGAAGAATCTTAGGTGGGAAGAGATGATGGAGTGGCCTTAGCTGGACTTTTCCTGTATGGCCATGGACAGAACCATGTTTCCTGTGACACAGAGACTGCATCCAGGGGGAGGCAATGGCTCAAAGCCAAGAGGGTTCAGTGTTGGTACCCCTTGGCCCCAGGGGGTGAAATTTGGGAGGCACAGGTGTCCCAAAGGTGAGACTGTGCCCTTTTTGGAACGGGACAAAGCATCCTTAAAAGGACAACCCTAGAAGCAGCTCTGGTCCATGTGCAGTGGTGAGAGCACTGGACATGGAAGGAAGAGGTCACGATGTTCTCTGGGTGGTGCCACGTGTGACGTGGAAACACACAAGGTTTCAATGGTGTTTCCTGGGGAAGCCTATGGCACAAGAAGGACTCCTCTCTCCTTGATGAACTGAGAATTGATTACCTAAAGGGTGGTGATGGACCGAGAGTTGGTGATTTGGGGGATAGATGTATTGGAAATTTGGTGGGGGGGGGAGGAAATATTTTTGGAAAGTTTTCATTTTCTCTGTGTGTTTCTTGTTACTTAGAGTTGTAGTTTAGTTAATAAAGGTTTCTTTATTTCTAAGTGGGGGCCTGCTTTGCTTATTCCTGGTTACATCTCACAGCAGACACCAGGGAGCATATATTTTCATGGGGGCACTGGCATTGTGCCAGCATCAAACCATGACACCTACACTGCCAGTTGGCCTTTTTCCATCTCTCCAGCCATCCCCACAGAGCATTGGCTACCATCCATGAATCAGTGTAGAGGTAGAGCTTTGGCCATTTCTCTGCCTTAGCATTGTCCAGGCCCAGCTGAACAGCTTTGAGTTCTGTAAGTTGACTTGATCCACCTTCTCCTTCAGCAGCCTCTGCAACCTGTCATGTGGGGCTCCATATGGCTGCTTTCCACTTCTGGTCCATCCCTGCGATGCGACAGGAACCGTCAGTGAAAAGAGCGTAGCGCGTTTCCTGTGGGGGCAGTTGGTTATAGGGAGGAGCCTCTTCAGCACGTGTCGCTGGTTCTTGTTGCTCTTCATCAGTAAGACCAAAGTTCTCACCTTCTGGCCAGTTTGTAATTATCTCCAAAATCCCAGGGCAATTCAGGTTTCCAATACGGGCGCACTGTGGGATAAGAGCAATCCGTTCACTCCATGTAGCGTCAGTGGTGTGGTGGGGGGTGGGAACCTTTCCTTTGAACATCCACCCCAGCACTTGTAGTCGGGGTGCCAGGAGGAGTTGTGCTTCTGTGCCAATCACCTCTGAGGCAGCCTGGACTCCTTCATAGGCAGCCAAGATTTCCTTCTCTGTGGGAGTGTAGTTGGCTTCTCACCCTCTGTAGCTTCGACTCCAAAATCCCAGTGGTCGGCCTCGAGTCTCCCCAGGCACCTTCTGCCAAAGGCTCCAGGAGAAGCCATGGTTCCCGGCTGCAGAGTAGAGCACGTTCTTCACCTCTGCTCCTGTCCTGACTGGGCCAAGGGCAACTGCATGAGCAATCTCCTGCTTGATCTGGGCAAAGGCTTGTTGCTGCTCAGGGCCCCAGTGGAACTCGTTCTTCTTGCAGGTGACCAGGTAAAGAGGGCTCACCATCTGACTGTACTCAGGAATGTGCATCCTCCAAAAGCCTATGGCGTCTAGGAAAGTTTGTGTTTCTTTCCTATTGGTGGGTGGAGACATCGCTGTGATCTTGTTGATTACGTCTGTAGGAATCTGATGCCGTTCATTAATAAGGCCTCCGATCAGCCTTATCATGAAGCAGAGCCTTGGTGCTCAGGATCTCAGTCCCTGAGGAGGGACCGGGTGCCCGAAGCCAGCTCAGGCCAATGCCGCAGGCTGCCTTTCTAGCAAGCCTGGTGATATTCAGCTCTATAGTGATTAGCAGCTCTTAGGACCTCAGCTCTTTGCTTGCTGGGTAGTGGAGCCCCGGGCTTGAGGCAGCAGCAGACGGAGAGAGGAGAAGGAGAAGGCAGAAGCTGTTCCACAGAGAAGGCTTTATCTGGGGGTCCGCGAAGGGTCTCGGCTCTTCTTCTTCTGAGCTAGTAGGGTACAGCATGCTACTTTTATAGGCTTGGCAAGTATCCAAACTTGACCAATGGCAAGGGATTAGGGGGACCATAAAATGTCCGATAGGTAAAGGCTACCATGGCATTGCCTTACATGGTTATAGAGACAGTTTATAGGGCAGGTGTCCATGGAGTCAAGAAGCTTCCTTGCTGCTGTGTCAGCATTCCTTTTGTTAGATTCTCCATGGTGCTTTTGCTAAATGTATGGGGTTTACTACAGTCCATCTTGCCACTTCACTGCCAGGAACTGAATCTCACGAGCTGGTCCCTTTACCTTGACTTTTTAATGGCAAAACCAGCTCCTAGGAGGATTTGGATGATTTCCTTCCCTTTCTCAAACACTTCCACAGTTGTGTTCCCCCACACAATGATGTCATCAATATACTGCAGATGTTCTGGAGCCTCTCCCCTTTCTAGTGCAGCCTGGATCAGTCCATGGCAGATGGTGGGGCTGTGCTTCCACCCCTGGGGCAGTCGGTTCCGGGTGTACTGCCCTCCCCTCCATGTGAAAGCAAACTGAGGCCTGCATTCTGCTGCCAGAGGAATGGAAAAAAATGCATTAGCAATGTCTATAGTGTCAAAGCACTTTGCTGCCTTGGACTCCAGCTCGTACTGGAGCTCTAATATGTCTGGCACGGCAGCGCTCAGTGGTGGAGTCACTTCATTCAATGCACGGTAGTCCACAGTCAATCTCCATTCTCCTTCAGATTTTCGCACAGGCCAAATGGGGCTGTTGAAGGCTGAGTGGGTCTTGCTGACCACCCCTTGGCTCTCCAGCTCTCGGATCATCTTTTGGATGGGGATCATAGCATCTCGCGTGGCTCTATGCTGTCGTCGATGCACTATGGAAGTGGCAATTGGCTCTTGTTGCTCTTCTTTCGTCAGGCATCCTACTGCAGATGGATTCTCAGACAACCCAGCAAGGTGTTCAATTGCTGGATGCCCTCTGTCTCTACAGCAGCTATTCCAAATGCCCATCTGAGTCCTTTTGAGTCTTTGAAATACCCACTTTGAAGGTAGTCTATGCCCAAAATACATGGGGCCTCTGGGCCAGCCACAATAGGATGCTTCTTCCACTCATTTCCCGTTAGGCTCACATCAGCTTCCACCAAAGTAAAATCCTGGGATCCCCCTGTCACCCCAGCAATAGAAACAGACTCTGTCCCCACATGTCTTGATGGGATTAATGTGCATTGCGCACCAGTATCGACCAAAGCTTTGTACTCTTGTGGTTCCGATGTGCCAGGCCAACGAATCCACACAGACCAAAAAACACGATTTTCCCTTGCCTCTACCTGGCTAGAGTCAGGGCCCCTCTAAGCCTGGTTATCCTTCTTTCCCTGGGCATATGTTTTGGATGTTCCTTCAAGGGGATCAGACATGTCATCATCATCATACCTGGCCGTTCGGCTACGGGCAACTGGAGCTGCTTTCCTTCTCGTGGCTTCCTTCAGTTCTCTCACCCATCGTGCCAGAACAGCAGTAGGTTTCCTATCCCACCTTCTCCTGTTTTCCCCACAATCACGCAGGTAAAACCACAGCTCAACTCGTGGGGTGTATCTTCTCTCACCATCTGGGAAACATCTGCCTTGGATACCAGAACCTCGGATCTGTACTGCTGAAATTTGGAGAAAGAGAAGGTCTTCTTTAATCTCCTCTCTAAGCTTCTTATGGTTCTCCTCTATCTTATCCTCTAAGTTCTGCAGACGTGTTTCTACCGCTGCGATTCTGGCATGTGTCAGGCCATGTACAGCATCTGCATATGCTCGGAGCTTCCTTGCCATGTCAAGCATAGTCTCACCCCTCTCATCCCTCTTCATGATGGCTAAGGCAGAAGCATATTCTTGTGACCCAAGTTGTACAAGTTTTCGCCACATCACAGACGTGCATGGTACTAAGTCTGGGTTCCTAGTTGTTACATCATCTGAGAAGATAATCTCTGCCACTGCCATTTCTCTCAGGCATTGGATCCCTTGTTCTATGGTTTTCCACTGGGTTTGCTGCATATAGAGATCGTCTGCGCACAGGTATTTTGTGCTACACTTCTTAGGACCCAGAGGCTGTGAGAGTTAGCCCCCCTCATCATTCCTTGGTCTATGACAGGATCCTGTGACAGGGATCCCAAATGCCTGGCTTCAGTGCCGTCCAGAATTGTAGCCTCACCTGCAGCATCCCAGAGATGGACCAGCCAACTAATTATGGATTCATCAGGCCTTCAAGTGTAATCCTTCCTTAGGCCACGAAGGTCCTTCAGGGAATAAGACTCAATATTTGCATCTGATCTTGCACCTGCTGCTTTGACTCCTGATTTTATGTCAGGAGGCATTGAGGTTCCTTCTCCTTCATCATCATCATCATCATCATCATCATCATCATCGTCATCCCTTGGTTGATTGGTCTTGTCCGTGCATTTCCCACTTCTAGTACTGGCAGCAACAGCCATTGGTTGAGGCTTATTTTCTGGGTTAGCTGCTGGCTTAGGCTCACTATCTGGTTTGGCTGCTGGCTTCGAGCCTGGGCTGTTGGCTGCAGCCTGAGTCACCGGGATAGTTGCTGATTTATCTCCCTACTCCCCTGCCTCTGTCTGCTGCCCGACAGGATCTAGCAGTGAGCGATGGGCACAAGCCAGGGCCCAGCTCACTGCAATGACCTTCCTCTCCTTAGGCTCATCCTGGTACTTCTCTTTCAGATATTTCCCCACCTCAGCTGGGTCCTGAATTTGTTCATGGGGAAAATCCCAGACTATAGGGTCAGAGAATTCCTTCAGGATTTGGCCCATATCCTCCCATTTCCCACACCACTTAGGATTTTCCACACCGGGGTCTACTCCTGAGTCAAGGGTCTCATCAGCCCGTCTAGAAATCTCAGCCCTCATCCTAGAGAAGCAGCAGGCTGTATAGACGAAGGTTACCAGATTGAATACCAGGAAGATGGTTTCTTTAACATTGAGGGGAAACTGAACATCCTTCCATAGTGATGCAACTGATACATAGGAGAAGAAGGAAAGCAGAGGCTGAAAACCCTCATTCCCTCCTGCTCCTCCTGCAACAAACTGGATGCATAACCATAGCCACGAACCATTCATACCTGGAGCAGACCCCAGCATGTTTATAAACTTCTTGCACATTATTGCCACCAAGCCCAGCAGGATAGCCACTCTGGTCGCTGCCCCTCTGATTTAAAAACTACGTATTAGGGACAATACTAAAGCTATTTCTGGATAAGAAAATAAACCTAGGGACCAGAGAGGTATTAAAATCTCAAAAAACCCTAGGGACCAGAAATGCATGCAAGCCTTCACCCCAACAGATATTATGAATTCAAAAAGCATGGCTATTAGCTGATTTAAACGAACACAGAGTAATAGCAACCAAAATGCAGTCAGGATGGGTGCTGAATTTTGTCCTGGTGTAGGGCAAATTTGGTAGAGAATCTCCAAAGGGGCCCCTCCAGAAAGCAAACCCACACGGCCCCTCCCCCCAACCGGTTTGGGAAGGATTCCTCAGAGAGAAGTGGAAAGAACCTGTTTATTTAACAGGCACAGCACCCCCCAGCACACAGAATGAACAATACCAGATGACACCGCTCTGAAAAAGGTGACAAATTCAGAAAGTCTCTCTCGGGGGTGGTCGCTCTGTTCTCAGTCCCTCCGGCACTGGGGCAGCTGCTGCAGCCACAAGGTGCAAACTCACAGTGTTCCCAGGTCCCAGTCTGGAGCAGGTTTGAGATGGTCAAAAAAGAGGAGAGGACAAACAGTCCAGGAAGGAATTTGGACTGTTTAGCTAAACTAGTTAATGAGCAGGAGCAAAAGCAAGCAGAAGCAAGAGTAGAGAGAGAGAGAGCAAAGCAAAAAGCAAAAGCAGCAAAATCAAGACCCGCAGTCTCTCTATGTCCCGCCAGGCTGATGAGAATACCCAAACAAAACTTTCAGTCTTCAGAGCCAGTCTTAAAGGCACAGAACATGATATCCAGCATTAACAGAACACATGAATGGGGACACAAGCATCATAACGTCACCCTAGGACACCTTCGAAATCTGGTGCAGGAGCAGTTGGACCAGGGTCATCTGGAGACTTCTACCAGTCCCTGGTAACACTCCTGTCTTCTGCATCAAGATAAAATACAGGAAATGGAAGTTGTTACAAGGCCTCCGAAAGGTCAATGCCATGATGGAAAGCATGGGAACATTGCAGGTGGGCATGCCGTCGCCTACCATGCTTCCCGCAAACTGGCCAGTCCTCGTCGTGGATCTGAAGGATTGTTTTTTGCAATTCCTTTGCATCCTGATGACAGACCTGTTGCGGTGTGTCTTAAACTTCTGGGTCCCTTTCCCAGGTGTGCCTATACCTCTCTCCCTTCCCCCTTGCCTCCATGCTGAGTGAGTCCTGTCAATCAGGCTTAACATTCCAGCAAGGCGTCGTGTGGTTGGTCAAGTTCAAAGGATGCCCCTTAGGCCCGGAGGTCATTGGCCTGTCTAGGTGTCATCCCCCCCCTGAGACCCGGCCCCTCTCACCTAGTTGGGTGACTCACCTGTACCTCCCCTCCCCCTGTCCCTGAGCTTAAAAAGGTAATCAGGCCATGCGGTCACCGATTCTGTTGGAGCAGTTACCCACGTTCAGACCTCTGTAACCATGGAATAAACCTCTGGACATTAAACCCTCCAGCAGAATCCATCTCCTTTTTCTCCTCACCATTCGCCAGAAGCTCTTCCTCCTGAGGTAAACGGAGTTCCTAACAAGCCTGGACTTGTTCAGTGCCCAGCTGCAACCTCCAGCGAGCCAAGGTATCTCTGGGGTGATTACACCACAGTTGCTGCCTTTGGCCCAGCAGCGAGGGTCAGACTGGCCCAGGCGCAATCTAACTGGTAATATTGGGATTCATATTCTAATATTTTGGCGCCCAACGACGGGCAAAGTGACTCTGCAGCCCGAGAACAGACTCGCAGTACCTCGGAGAAGCTTCTGGCAGCCGTGCATCCAGCTGGAATGGCTTTGGTTGCATCGCCCTCAGCTAGAGACTTTGGGAATATTCCCAGAAGAAGTTTTGTGGACTGTTCGGCGCCTCTGGAAAGCCCAGCTCCTTTCTGGTGAGCAGATTTTCCAGAGGGAGGACAGGGTAGCCTCTCTTGCCCACAGAGAGGTCCTGTTCCAGTGAGGAGACCTGCCTGCACCCAGCCAGCTACAGCTTCCATTTCGGGTGAGTATCTCTGCTTTCGGTAGAGCAGAAGCTCAGAAACAGACTCTGCCGTGAGTTCTGTTCCTTTTTTGCCTTTGCATTTTTGGCTGTGTAGCCCCACAGAGAGAATTCATTGCGTTCTAGCTTTAGCTTTCTGCCGCGAGTGTTGCTCTCTTTTGGAATTCGCGCCGGAGTGGGATTGCTCTCTGCCCTTCCCCCCGGCTCTGCAGCGCAGCAGCGTGCTCGGCTCTCTCCACGTGCTCGGGGGATCCCTCTCTCTCTCTCTCTCTCTCTCTCTCTCTCTCTCGGTGCGGGGGAGGGGCGCTCTCGGTACACGTGGCGCGGGGGGCCCCGGTTTCGGCTTGCCACGTGGTGTGGCTGCTCTCTCAGCTCTGTGGGGGGAGTTGCATTCCACGGCGGGGGAGGCTTTGTTTCCACCTCGGCTGGGCAGTATATACAGCTGCATTGTGAAGCTCTTGTCTGTTTGTTATCGCTTTCCTATCTGTGGTTTTTTTGTTTTAGAAATTGGTAGCTGATTTTGGCTTTGTTTTTGGTCAGGCAGGATTTAGTATTTTGCCTTTACATCTAACATGGGTTCCAAACTCAGCATTGTACAAAAAGGAGTGTTTATAATATTGTTAGCATTTTAGTCAGTGGTAATGTGAAGTTCTCAAAAGGAAAATAAAGGAAAATTGAAACAGTTTATAAGATGGCTTTTCCTCCACTTCCCAAAAATGCCCCCTGAAGAAATCCACAATATTCAATTCTGGGATAAAGTTGGGAATGAATTGATAACCTTAGGACAATCTGGCAATGCACCCTCAGCTAAATTCGTGTTCTGGAGTTTACAAATTTGAACAGCCTTGCGCAAACAAAAGGAAATGGAGAAAAAGCCAGATGCCAAGCCATGTACCTCTGCACTCCCTGTTTCTCCCTCTCCTAGCTCTAAAACCGCTAAACCCCTTACCCCAAAACTTGATATTTTAAAGAGAACAAACTCATTTGGAAGTCGACTCCCAGAGTCTGTTGAAATGCCTGAGTTGCCCTGTCCACAAGGCCCTGGCCAGGCTGCGTGGAACCTTTCCCAATCCCCTGTGTCCCATCCTCTGAAACCCAGAGCACGTGTCAGCTTTCCAGAGAGCAGTGATGCCCAAAATAGCCCCCAGTCCCTAGGGGGTCCACAAAATGGTGGATGCCACGTGGCATCTTCCCAAACCTGGTCTTCTTCTTCCCAAAATCCTCTTAAGCATCCCAAAATTCCAGCCCCATCCCCCTCTCCTCCTGTTCCTCGTGATACCTTCCCCCCTTCCCCCCCCTTTCCTGCAGTACCCTCAGCTCCGCCCCTCTACTCCCAGGGGGTGTCTGCTGACGTGATGTCACCAGGTGTCCCCGCCCCCTCCTCGCCCTTTGACCCCGCCCCTTGTAACCACGGTGTCCCCGCCCCCTGTTCCCACGGTTTCCCCGCCCCTTGCCAGCCCCCTGTCCCCGCCCCCTCCCCGGGTTCCCACGGTGGGGACACACCCACTGCCTCTCCCCAAACCTGTATCTGTGATCCCAATGCTTCCAATTCAAGGGATACAGAGCAGGGAACAGCAGATTCAATGCATAATCCCATGCTGTCACTGGCTCCTGTTACCTTTCAGCCTGCAGCTCAGGGAGGAGCACCCCCAACTGCTAATTGGAGTTCTTTTGGACGACAATTGATTAAAGAGATCTGTAAATCTCATAAAGAATATGGTCCACACAGTCCATATTTCCATGGCCTTTTAAATTCTGAATTGCGTAGGACTGTGGTGATTCCACATGATTTAAAACAGCTTTTTTCCTGTCTCATGACCTCCACGGAATTCAAATTATGGGAAATAGCATGGAAACAAATGCTAAAAGATGCTCTCCCAGGCTTGCATACTGATCCAAACACAGCCAAAGACAACAGTGGTAACCCTATCACCACTGAGCACCTCTGCGGTGAGGGCCAGTGGTCTTCACCCTCAGTCCAAGCTACTGCAATTCCTGCAGAAACACTCAAGAAGGTAAAAGAAGCAGCTGAAAAAGTATTCTTTTCCCTCCAACCTGAGGGGCCTTTTGAGCCCTATAGTAAAATTAAACAGCTACCATCAGAACCTTTTTTGAAATTTGTAGAAAGGTTAGCTAGAGCTATTGAAATACAAGTTAAAAAAGAGAATGCTAGGGAAGCAATTTTAGAGGAAATGGCATTTACAAATGCAAATGAACAGTGTCAAGCAGCAATCCTGAGCCTTCCTACAGAACCTCCCCCAATCCTAAAAGATATGCTTCTAGTCTGTAACAGGAAAGTGCCTCTGATGAGTGTAGCTGAGGACACCAGACCAAGGCTGCTGCCAAGACCACCTCAGCGTGTCGCCGTTGCCAGCCCTGCGCCTTTTCCCTCAGCACAGCAGTACCCTGGGCAGCAGCGGAGACCAGCAATGGTTGAGCCCACAAAACCATGCCTGCTTTGTAATAACCTAGGGCACTGGAGTAACCAGTGCCCCCTGAAAAGGGAATTTGATGAATTTAGAAATGGCAGGGGAAGAGAACTACAAGCCCTCCCTGGGGGTCAACAACAACAAAAAAACTGAAGAGGGAGCGCCGGCCTGCCAGGCATGCAGACACAAAAAGAGCAGGCCAAGGGAATAAGGGTAGCAAAACAAATCAAGCGTGCGATAATATTAATATTTGTGTAAGTGAAGCAGGTGCTTCAAAGACCAGGTCTGCTGGTCCAATGTTTAAAGTGAAACAAAATAACCTTTGTTATGATTTAGGTGATCCGGTGTTAACCACGTCTTCTGTCAATGAGCCTTACAGGTTGCAGCTGACAGAGTCACTTCTCCTGAAGGACACTGCCTGGCATTTTGTCTCTGTCAATCCTGAACAGAAGGGTACTTGGAACCGAATTCGTTGTAAGTACATCGTCATTGGGGACACCAAACACACACCACAAGAGATCGAAATTGCTCTGGGAATGACAACATCAGATCCTGAGCAATTTGTTCTCGGCCTGCACTGTTTCCACCCACCGCTGTTTCTTCCCAAGGGACAAATTGTTGCACAAGCTATCCCTGTGCCATCTTTACCTGAAAATATCGAAAAACAAGGGCCCACAGTCACCCGAGTACAAGTTATTGGGAAAGACAAACCCAAATTATGGTGTAATGTCAGTGGGGGTGGGGAGTCAAAATGCATTGAGATGCTTGTAGACACAGGTGCAGACTGCACAGTGATTCCAGTACAAGACTGGCCAGCACATTGGCCTTTGCAAAATGTTGCTGGTCATCTTCGAGGTGTAGGAGGTCTGCAATTAACAAGACAATCCAAAAGTATTATTCAATTTGAGGGACCAAACGGACAATTGGCAAATATCTGTCCATTTGTGTTAGATTATTCGGAACCTTTGTTAGGGAGAGATTTAATGGCCCAGTGGGGTGTCACAATTGATATTCCAGACTCCCCACAGCATTTTTGTGCAGCAGTCATGGAACAACAGCGCCCCACCCAAAAACTGAAGTGGAAAACAGACAAACCAGTTGATGTGAAACAGTGGCCACTCAGTAAACAAAAAATAAAGGTGCTTGAGGAACTAGTGCAAGAGCAACTAAAAAAGGGCCACATTGTGGAGACCATGTCCCCATGGAACTCTCCAGTGTTTGTCATCCAAAAAGCTGACAAAAAGAGATGGCGGCTCCTCTGCGACCTCCAACAAATTAATAATGTAATTGAAGATATGGGTTCTCCCCAACCTGGTATGCCATCCCCAACAATACTTCCCCAAGATTGGAAATTAGCTGTTATTGATATTAAAGATTGTTTTTTCCAAATCCCCTTGCACCCTGACGATGCACCATGTTTTGCATTCTCGGTCCTCTCCATCAATTTAGAAGCCCCTATGAAAAGGTACCATTGGACCGTTCTTCCTCAGGGATTGAAGGTATCTCCAGCCATCTGCCAGTGGTATGTCTCTTCCCTGCTTTCCCCAGTATATGCAGCCGCAGAGAAGGCCATCATCTATCATTATATGGATGATATCCTTGTGTGTGCCCGCAATGATGATTTACTCACACATGTGCTTGACCTAACGATCAATGCATTGATTGTTGCAGGGTTCGAGCTCCAGGAAAAGAAAATTCAAAAGATGCCACCTTGGAAGTATTTGGGCTTAGAAATTGGAAATAGGACCATTGTTCCTCAAAAACTAGAAATCAATCCAAGGATCAAGACCCTTGCAGATGTCCACAAGTTGTGTGGGTCTTTGAATTGGGTAAGACCATGGCTTGGTCTGACTAACGAAGACCTTGCCCCTCTTTTCAATTTATTGAAAGGGGGAGAGGACCCAGGTGCTCTTAGGTCTATTACCCCAGAGGCACGGAAAGCTCTAGAAAAGGTTCAGATTGCAATGTCCACAAGACAGGCCAAGCGATGCCAGCCTGACCTGCCATTCAAATATATCATTCTAGGTAAGTTGCCACACCTCCATGGAATTATTTTCCAGTGGGAGGAAAAACAAACACCTAAGGCAAAGAACACACCAAAAAAGGACCGGGACCAGAGGGACCCTCTCTTGATCATAGAATGGGTTTTCCTCAGTCACAAAAGGTCCAAGAGATTGACAAAGCCTCAGGAGCTGGTAGCAGAACTGATCCGGAAAGCAAGGACCCGGATCAGGGAGTTAGCAGGATGTGATTTTAAGTGCATTCACATCCCAGTTAAGTTAAAATCAGGTCAAAATACTATGAAAATACTGGAACAATTGTTTCAAGAAAATGTAGTGTTGCAGTTTGCTCTAGATTCCTACTCAGGACAAATTTCCGTAGCGTGGCCCACTCACAAATTGTTCGAACAAGATGTTCAATTCACTCTGAAATTGAGAAGTGCTCTAAGTAGGAGACCTTTAAAAAGGGCTCTGACTGTCTTTACAGATGCGTCCGGGAGGTCCCACAAGTCTGTTATGACTTGGAAGGATCCTCAAACCTAGCAGTGGGAGATGGACATTGCTGAGGTGGAAGGTTCACCTCAGGTTGCTGAATTGGCTGCAGTTGTTAGGGCTTTTGAAAGGTTCTCAGAACCATTTAATCTGATTACAGACTCTGCATACGTGGCAGGAGTAGTATCCAGGGCAGATCAAGCAATACTGCAAGATGTGTCTAACATCACACTT
Organism: Melozone crissalis; assembly: GCF_028551555.1. Taxonomy (NCBI): domain Eukaryota; kingdom Metazoa; phylum Chordata; class Aves; order Passeriformes; family Passerellidae; genus Melozone; species Melozone crissalis. The sequence goes on from NW_026536031.1 coordinate 309,460, forward strand.
TTCAAATTGCTCTCAAAACTGGTAAAGTTAGTCACTCACCGAGAGCAACCATTTTATGTGATGCATGTCAGGTCACACACGGACTTGCCAGGGTTTATCGCTGAAGGCAAGAGAAGGGCAGATGCTCTTGCTGCACCTGCAGTGATAGCCACTCTCCCAAATGTTTTTGAACAGGCAAAGATTAGCCACCAGCTTTTCCACCAAAATGCACCTGGCCTGGTTCGTCAGTTTAACATCACTTGAGAACAGGCCAAAGCGATTGTGGCCACATGCCCAAATTGCCAACAACATGCACTCCCTACAGTGAGTACGGGAGCAAACCCAAGGGGACTGAACAGTTGTGAACTATGGCAAACAGATGTAACACACATACAGTCTTTTGGACAGCAGAAATATGTTCATGTTAGTGTAGATATCTTTTCTGGAGTGGTCTATGCTTCTGCCCACACAGGAGAATCATCTATTGATGCTATTAAGCACCTCTTACAGGCTTTTTCTTTCATGGGCATCCCCAAGGAGCTGAAAACTGATAATGGGCCTGCTTATAAATCCAAGGAATTCAGGAGCTTCCTGCAGCAATGGGGAGTAGAGCACAAAACTGGCATCCCCTACTCTCCTACAGGTCAAGCCATTGTAGAAAGAACTCACCGTGATATTAAAAGGGTCCTGGACCAGCAACAACAGGTTCTGAAGGTGGAACCTCCCCACATCCGGTTATCTAGGGCGCTATTCACAATCAATTTTCTGAATTGTTCTTTTGACAGCCTGAACCCGCCCATCCTACGCCACTTTGGGGGGAGCAATCATAGGTTGATGAAAGAAAAACCTCCAGTTTTAGTAAAGGACCCTGAGACTTGGAAGATGGAGAGACCTTACAAATTGGTTACTTGGGGACGTGGATACGCCTGTGTGTCCACCCTCTCTGGTTTAAGGTGGGTTCCTTCCAAATGGGTAAAGCCCTATGTTCCCAAGGTCTCAGAGAAATCTACAGAAGCACCCCAGGTTGCTCATGCTGCCTGGAGAAGGAAACGCCGCACGCGTTCTCTGGAGGAAATTCCATTTAAGCCTCCTATCTGGAATAGTTTGTAATATATGTTTGTTTCAAGTTTTTGTACCAGTTTAGATCCCACTGTTCGTGTGTAGCCTCGAGATGCCATGAGACTGAGCCTGCTTCTTGTCCTACTCATGATCATCCCACCTGCGATATCCTGCATAGTGCTGCAGCCCAAACCACATATGGACTACCTTGGCAAAGGTTCTCGGACATCAACAGAGAAACTGACAACGGGCTGAATGGACTGTTCAAAGGCTGGGGACTCTCGGGCTGGTTGGGATCTATTCTGAAAACTGTGTTTTTAGTGCTGTTTATTTTTTCTATAGTTTTGTAGTTGTTAGCATTGTTTTTGGACTAATCAAACGCATGATTCTCAAGTTAATTTCAAGCTCATCTCCCCCTCCTGAGGTCTACCATTTGGAAGCCCTCAGTGCTCCAATGGACGACCTGGAAGCCTCAGTGGAAAACACTGACCCTCCTGTAGAGGAAGAACTGATTTACCAACCATGGTTTGGCAATCATTCTGCACCACAAACACAGTCCTCTTCTTTTTAAACAAAACTAGGGGGAGATGTTGCGGTGTGTCTGAAACTTCCGGGTCCCTTTCCCAGGTGTGCCTATACCTCTCTCCCTTCCCCCTTGCCTCCATGCTGAGTGAGTCCTGTCAATCAGGCTTAACATTCCAGCAAGGCGTCGTGTGGTTGGTCAAGTTCAAAGGATGCCCCTTAGGCCCGGAGGTCATTGGCCTGTCTAGGTGTCATTCCCCCCCTGAGACCTGGCCCCTCTCACCTAGTTGGGTGACTCACCTGTACCTCCCCTCCCCCTGTCCCTGAGCTTAAAAAGGTAATCAGGCCATGCGGTCATCAATTCTGTTGGAGCAGTTGCTCACATTCAGACATCTGTAACCATGGAATAAACCTCTGGATTTAAACCCTCCAGCAGAATCCTCTCCTTTTTCTCTTCACCATCGCCAGAAGCTCTTCCTCCTGAGGTAAACGGAGTTCCTAACAAGCCTGGACTTGTTCAGTGCCCAGCTGCAACCACCAGCGAGCCAAGGTATCTCTGGGGTGATTACACCACAGTTGCTGCCTTTGGCCCAGCAGCGAGGGTCAGACTGGCCCAGGCGCAATCTAACTGGTAATATTTGGATTCATATTCCAATAAGACCAAAATTTGCCTTCTCGGTGCCAGCAATTACAATGCTGAGCCCACGCAGAGATATCAATGGAAAGTTTTGCGCCAAGGAATGCAAAATTCTCCGGCCATATGCCAAAGGTATGTGGCCTGTGTCCTCTCTGGAGTTCACAAGCAGTTTTCTGATGCACGTCTGTATCATTATATGGACGACATTTTAGTGTCTGCATCCAGGACAAGCTGCTGAGGATTAAGCCTCAGTTGCTCAATGCTTTGTACTCTCATGGGCTGCAGGTGGCTCCAGAAAAGGTTCAACAACAACCTCCTTGGAAGTATTTGGGGGTCAAAATTCTGGAATAGACAATCCGACACCAGGAGGTGCAATTTGTACATTTGGTGAAGACGCTGAAGCTGAAGACCCAGAAATTGGTAGGTGTCATCACTTGGTTACGTCCGTACTTGGGACTGACCAACACACAACTGTCTCCTCTGTATGATTTGTGGAAAGGAGACAATGGTCCTGCTTATGCATCACAGAAGATGTGGCAGTTCCTGCAGTTGTGGGGTGTGTCACACAGGTTTGGTATCCCTCATGCTCCGACTGGTCAGGCTACTGTAGAAGATGCTTGTGGTACTCTGAAGCGGGTTCTTCAGAAACAAAAATGGGGAATGTAGGGTAAAACCCCACACAGTCAGTTGGCAAAAGCTTTGTACACCATCAATCATCTCACTGTGCTACAGAACTCAAAAAATCCTGTCATTTTGAATCATCACCTTTTGTTGCAGGCTCTGGACGAGACACGTCAGCCTCAAGCGAAGGTTCAGATGTGGAATTTAGTCACCAAACAGTGGGAAGGTCTCTATGACCTTATCACTTTGGGGCGTGGGTATGCTTGTGTATCCACAGATACTGGGGTACCCTGGGTACCTTTGAAGTGTGTTCGTCCTGACCTGCGACTGCAGAGACAGAATCCAGCACACAGGCAAAATGGAAACTGACCAAACTGAAAGTCATCAAGTGGATGAATCGTTGAGTGATGACTCAGATACAGATGGTGTGAGTGATCACTCCGATGATTCCTCCATGAGTGGACACTGAATGTTGTTCATTTTTCCTCTTAACATTGCTTGTTTTTCTTTCTTTTTTTTTTTTTTTAATGGAAAAAGGGTGAGATGTCGCCCTGTTCTTTGAAGGTTCTTCTAAGCCTTCTGATGTTTACATTTTTGTAATGGAGTTTTTTACACACTTTCCATGTAAATAATGATTGTTTTGCAGTCCTTTCTGCAGGAGGAGAAAATTGATGGACTGTTGGTTTGACCAGTGTGGTTGGAGAGGTGGCAATTTCATCTTCCAATCCATGGATGCTTTTGGAATTTTATAAATATCGAGGTCCAGAAAAAAATGTGCCTTTTTTGCCTTGGACATCTCAGGGTGTGAGTGTCGTTCATTTTGTGTCGTATTGCGACACCCTACCTCTCTAAGCAGCTGGATGCAGCAGCTAAGGGGTGGCCAGGATGCCCCAGAGCTGTTGTGGCTGTGGCAGTGAACATTCAGGAAGCACACAAGTTCACCCTGGGCCAGAAGATGACAGTGCTGGTGTCCCACACAGTGTCTGCAGTGCTGGAAGTAAAGGAGGGACATTGGCTCTCCCCACAGAGATTCCTGAAATACCAATCCATAATGGGGGAACAGGATGATGTAGAAATTGTGGTAACTAACATTGGGAACCCAGCTTCTTTGCTCAGTGCTTGTATGGGAGAAATGGTGTGTGACAGAGGTCACAAGGGTTGCAGCATGAAGAGAGAGGCGAGAATGTTGACCTCATGTTCAGAAGGCTTGATTTATTATTTTATGATATATATTACATTATGACTATACTAAAAAGAATAGAAAGAGAGTTCTCAGAAGGCTAGCTAAGCTAACAATTGAAAAGGAATGAATAACAAAGGAGCTGTGCAGAGAAAATTATTGTGGTTATCTGTTGCCAATCAAAACTTTACTCAAGCGCTGGTGTGGAATGAACAGGGAATTTCTTCACCTGTAGAACATACAATTCTATCAAATCACCAAAACAATTTTACAATATAAGAAAATGCAAAACCAATGCAAAGAAAGTTCAAGCCCAAACAGCTGAGTTTCAGGAAAAAGTCCATGGACTGAAGATGTTCCTCTTTGCCATCTCTGAAAGTCCCTTTTGGTCCTGAAACAGGCTTGCTGCAGAAAAGTCCATCAATAGTTATCAAAAGCCATTGACAGTCATCAAACAATTTCAAACAATTTGAGACAACTTCTGGAATGTCCTTCCACAGCCCTTTATTGAATAATTTTGGGCTGAAGCTAATTTTTGGCCCTTCAATGCTTCAGAGTTGCTGCCAGCTATTTCAACTTTTTTTTTTTTCTTCTTTTTTTTTTTTTTTTTTTTTTTTTTTTTTTTTTTTATCAAAAAGAGCAGCAGCAGCAGAGCAGCCAAAGAAAGTCCCTGGTGGGCCCTGGCCCATGTGGAGGGATCAGGAACCCCAGATCTGGCCCACAGAAAGGCGGGCCAAGACCAATAGGGAGAAGCAAAACCACCAAACCCATTAGGAGGCCGGGAGGTGGCCCTGGCCCAGGGACCCGAGCCCAACAGCCCAGGCCCAACATGGCAGGCGGGCTCTGCCTTCCCACAGCCTGGCCCCGCACTGCCAACGGAATGGTGACCAAACGCTTCTTTTCCCCAAAATCACCAAGGCATGCCAGCAGCAGGGAAATAGAAGAAGCCCCAAGAACCCTCATCTCGTGTCTAGGAATGTTTTTTCTCCACAGCAAACAAGCCATGATCACTTCCTGCTGTGCCCTCTGCAATGCAAATGCAACAGGTGTGTCTCCCATCTGCCTCACGGCACCACCCCCTCTGGGCTGGGGACCAAAGGCAGAACTCTCGGCACCCACCTGCCCCTCGCCGCTGGGGCGCGAGAGGGGCAGCAGAGAGATTCGCACCCCCCAAGGGAAAGCAACTGACCAAACAGCCCCCAACCCGCCAAGAATGCTGATTTTGAATGCAGGCAGATGGGCTGCACCCACAGCCAGCTGTCGGGCCATGCCTCCTCCACAGAAAGGGAGGCCGGCGCCCTCTTCCCCTGTCCCAGCTTCCCCTGCAGGGGCAGCCCCGGGACAGCCCGAAAAACTCGGGGGGGAAGCCACGCTGGGTGCAGGAGCCGCTGTGGGCTGCTCCGAGGGTCCCGTGGGTTCGGCGCCGTCTTCAGCATCATCCTGAACAGGCACTGGCTCGGTTTGAGGCGGCGGGGCCGGAGAGGGGGCTGGTGGACGCAGCAGGGCAGCCGGGGGGGCGGTGCCGAGTCGCTGTTGTCGCCGAGGGCGTCTCCTGCCAACAGCGATGCAGCCGCAGGGAGCGGTGTTTCTGAGCTCTCAGGCGCAGGCGTGGAAGCCGGTGAAGGCATGGGCAGGACCACCCGGGGAGGCGGCCGCGGGGCGGGTCCAGGAGGAGGCCCTGAAGGCCTGGCAGGCGGGACCTCGGAGACCGGTGCTGCCCCCATCTCTGAGCGGGGCAGGGCCCAGGAGGCCGGCCAGGGCGGGGCCTGCAGGGCTGTAAGGGGCGGTGCAGCCCACTCCCATCCCCCCAGAGAGAGAGAGGGGGAGGGAAGGGATGGCTGCATCTGACCATGCTCCGAAGACGCAGTAAAAATACTTCGTCTCCTGGCAAAACTTCCCCCCCACTGCCGGGATGCAGGGGGGCTGGGAAGCAACAGATCATCCTCCTCCAAAGGATCTTCTCCCGCTGGAGTCAGAGGACATGGGACGAGCCCGTTGCAGTTGGCAATCCAGGGAAAAACAGCTGCTCTCCGGTTCAAAACTGGAAAGAACATCCTAAATGCTGGATAAATCTGGGGGTATCCAAACCCATGGTCCAAAACGAATTGGAAAATGGAGTCCATGTACTCCCATACGAAAGCATCAAGGGCACAGAGCACATTTGTAAAGAACCCAAAAATCTTTGCCCATTGAAAAAACTCATAGAAATCTGTCTCCAACAGGCAAAGTCCGTCCTCTTCACCCCATTTTTGACAGAGGGCAATAAGCTTCTCCTCTGAAGGGGAGAACCGAACCTCCTCCTCTATGGGGGAAGCCCTCCACATCAGCAGCCACAAACTACCAAGGGCTGCATTTTCAGGAAGGGAAAAGCCAACAGTACCTTTTGAAAGAGTCCAGCATGCTCTTGCCAGCTCCATTGCGCTACTGTGCTTTCCGAACATCTTCCTGGAGGCTTTTCAGAAGGTTCTCTTTGTGGTCAGCCTTGCTGTGAACTCCAAATCAGGATCTTCAGTTCTTCAGCTCCTGGCTAGAATCCACTTCTGTGGTCACTTGTGAAGCAACCATCAATGCCACACATTCGGGGTTTACCCAGTGCAGCAATTGTTCCTCTGGGGGTCTCTCCAAGTAATTTGCTCTTCAGACGAGGGATCACCAATTGATGGTTTTGTCCTCCTCACTCACTCGGGGTTCACCAATTGTCACAGACGCACAAGGGTCTTCAGGGTGTAAAGAGAGACGAGAATGTTGACCTCATGTTCAGAAGGCTTGATTTATTATTTTATGATATATATTACGTTATTACTATACTACAAAGAATAGAAGGAAAAGTTCTCAGAAGGCTAGCTAAGCTAAGAATAGAAAAGAATGAATAACAAAGGTCTGTGTCCCGGCAGAAAGCAAGAGCAGCTCTGCCAGGAATGGTCAGTAAATCCAAACATCCACAGGAGACCAATCACGGATCCACCTGTTGCATTCCACAGCGGCAGATAACCATTGTTTACACTTTGTTGCTGAGGCCACAGCTTCTCAGAAGGGAGAAAAATCCTAAAGAAAGGATTTTTATGAAAAGATGTCTGTGACACCCCACCTATCTCTCTAACCCTCAGATGCCTTGCCTACCTTTTTGCCGTGGATCTTGTCCTCTGAGAGTTCTGTCGTTGTCCTGGTGTGAGGGTTGCTGTCCTGTCCCACCGGGAGGGTTCCGCTCTGGTCTCCCTGTCAGGGTTGCTGTGTTGTGCTGCTGTTGGGGGAAAAGGCTGTGCTATTGTTAGGAGGGCTGCTTAGGCTGAGGTGAGGGCTGGGCTGAGGGCTGGTGCACCTGTACCCTAACTTGCCTCCTAAGCTGTTCCCTGTAGCCCTGATCTCCAGTGCACTGTGCAGCCCTCAAGCCTTCTCCCTTGACCCCTCAAGCCCTCCCTCAACCCCTCAGGCTCTGTCTGTCACCCTCAAGCCCCCCCTATGCCCCTCAAGGCCCCTCTCAGCTGCCCCTCAGCTCCTGTGTGTCACCATTAATCCCTCTCCTTTGCCCCTCAGCCCCCAGCTTCTCAGTGTCACCCTCCAGCTGCCCCTGCCACCCTCAGCATCTCTGTGTGTCACCCACTGTCCCCTCTCCCTGCTCCTCCCTCAGCTCCCAGCCTCTGCCACCCTCCAGCCCCCACAGTACCCCTCAAGCTGCCCCTCAGCCTCTGTCATGCCCTGAAAGGACCCTAAAAAACCCTCTCAATTCCCTAAAAAAGGCATAGTTTTCAAAGTGTCCTAAACACCCCACAAAAACAAAAAATAGCCTCAGAATACACTAAAAACACCCTACTTTTAAGAAGCCCCTAAAACACCTCTAAAAATCTCCAAAGAACCTTTTGGGACTACTTAGAGATTTTTTAAAGAGCTCTGAGAATACCCCTAAAATCTTGAAAATGCCCTGTAAGACCCTAAAAAAGCCTATAAAATTCCCCCAAAAACCCTAGAAATAACCTAGTCGTAAAAAAAGTTCTCCATATACCCTCAATACCCTTCAAAAAGCCCTAAAACCTTTTAAGTAGTCCTTAAAAAGCCCCCAAAATATCTGAAAACACCCCTAACAATTCCAATTAGTGGTAAGACATCCCTTACAACACCCTAAAATGTTTTTTAAAAGCCCTGAAAAAGCCCTAAAGGTTCTTAAACATTCCCAGAGAATTCCTAAAAAACTCTTGCAAAAAAAACCCCTAAAATATCCTTAAAAATCCCTGAAAAAAAACCTAATGAAACCCCTAAACGTCTGTTCAACTCCTACCTGTAACTCTGTGGCCTCCAAACCTCATCTCTACCTTCCAATCGGGGTAACTGCCTGCAGCTGCTGGGAGCGCTCTGGGGCTGTCCCACCATGAGGGTGGCACCTGTGCCCTAACCCTGCCTGGTACCCCGTGTCCTGTGCACCCCAACCCTCAGGGTCAGCTCTCCAGCTGTCCAGCCCCCCCATCTTTGCCCCTCAGCAATGTCTGTGTGTCTCCCAGAGGCGCGTTCAGGATCCCACGTGCTGCTGCAGGGAGTCACCGGTGGGCAGTGGGGGAAGTGAGGGACGGGGCAGGGGCAACCTGGATTTCAAAACCCCAGCAGACGGCCGGGCACTCAGCACCACAGGAATCCAAACACCATCGCCACAATTGTTCCTTGCACACAAAACTCACCCGGCCAGGTTCCCGATGGAAGATTGTAGGAGCCACTTGGCACTGTCAAACCAACCCTGCCAGTTTTAATCTGGGAGGCATCCTGTGCAATGCGGAATTTCAGCAGCCAGCTGGCCACTCTGGGACACAGGCCCCTGAACAGCAATGCCAGCCCATTTCCCTGGAAACAAAACTCACCTGCCCAGGTCCCTGATGGCAGATTGAAGGAGATACTTGGCACTGCTAAACCACCCTTCCATCCTGCAGGGGCATTCACCTCCCTTCTCTGTCCAAGGCCCAGCTCCCCTCACCCGGCCGCATGGCTTCCCCTCCCACACCCAGCCCGCAGCCGGGCAGGGCAGCTCTGAACCTTTCACCCACCGGAACCAAGAGAGCTTCCCCTGGGAGTTCTATGCTTTTAACCCCCTGTGTGCTCAGAGGCATATCCATGTCCGCAGTGGCCACACCAGGTGCAAAATTCAAATCTGAGGACCTATTGGTTTGACCTATTAGTTTGATAAAACCACACATTGGTTTGATCCCAAAAAACGCACTTCCTTTTCAAACCAGGACAGCGGGACCAATGGATCCGAACAGAAAATCCTAAACTAGCTCAGTAACCCAAAAAGAGGGGTTAATTGTGAAATGAGCGGCTCTGATTGGCTGGCCCACCACAGCCCGCGCCTCTCCATCCCCGCCCCCACCTGCCCAGCGCCCCAAGGTTCCCCCTGCCCAAAAAACCCCCAGCCCGGGGCTGCAGCGTCCCGGAAAGGTCTCAGCCAATGGCAGCGCAGGCAGGAGGCGGCTTAGCCAATGAGAGCTCGGGGCGTTGGATTGCCTCATCGGTTGTCGGGCAGAGCCCGTGGCCGGTCGCTGCCCAGAAGCGGCGGCAGCCAATGAGAGCGCGCGGCGCTGCCGAGCCCGCCCTGCTCCGGACTGGCGCTCCCAGCGCAGCGCGGCTGCTTTGGGGCTGCTGCTCCCTGCCCGGCCCCGGCCATGGGGCGAGGGGCGGCAGCTGGGGCCCTGCTGGTGGCACTGGTGGTGCTGGGAGCCCCTCCGGCTGCGGGGGCGGAGGTCTCGGGTGAGCGGGGGGCGGGAGGCGCTGGGACGGGGGGGAGAATGGGGAAAAGGGGGCGAAGGGGGGAGCCCGGAATGGAGGGGGAGGAGGAGGGGACCCCCCAAAGGGAGAGCGGGAGGGGCTGAGGTGTGGGGGGAGGAGAGGGAGAAGTGGGAGAGGGTGGGGAAGGGGGGAAAGGGGGGAACGGGGGAGGGGTGACCCCCCCGAGGGGGCTGGGGATTGGGGAATTTGTGGGAAAATGGGGAAATGGGACCCCAAAAGTGATTTGGGAGCGGCCGGAGGTGGGAGGGGAGAGGATGTGGAAGGGGAAATGGGGGAAGGGTGGCAAAGAGGAAGCGGCAGCGCGGGCAGGAGCGTCCCATGGCGGCCGTGGGGCACAGGGGGTGCGGAGTGGGGATCCGGGGTGGGCCCCGGAGCTCTGCGGTTTCTGCTGGGGTGTGCTGGGAGGGCACCCCCCGATCTATGTTCTGCACTCACAGGGGTGTTTCAGGAGCAGATAACATCGGAGTGTCACTTCATTAACGGCACGGAGAAGATGCGGTACGTGGAGTGGTTCATCTACAACCGGATGCAGTTCGCGATGTTCGACAGCGACGTGGGGCACTACGTAGGGTTCACCCCCTATGGGGAGAAGGTGGCTAAGTCCTGGAACAGCGACTCGGCTAAACTGGAGTACAAAAGGGCTCAGGTGGACAGGTACTGCCGGAACAACTACGAGGTGGCCACCCCGTTCCTCCTGGGGCGCCGAGGTGAGCTCGGGGCAGAGCGTGTCCCCTCGGGCCCTGCCCTGCCAATGACCCCGGAACACCACAAAACCTCCCTGGACATCGACCCAGAGCCCTCAGCGCTCCTTGAACACATCTCCGGAACCCCCTGATCCACCCATTGACCTTTGTGGCTCGCCCAGTCCATCCCAGTTCCTCCCAGTGCGTCCCCGCGCCTCCAGCTCAGCCGAGCGTGGAGCTGACGCTTCTCAGCCAATCAAAGCACGAACCTCTGATGACTCATCTGTTGCCAGGCAGACCCGCAGCGCCGACTGCCCCGGGCTGGGCTCGGCCTCCCAGTGCCGCGCACGTCATTCCCAGTTCCTCCCAGTGCCACCAGAGTCTTTCAAACTCCCTCCCAGTCCATTGCCAATCCCTCCCAGTACCTACTCAGTCCCTCCCAGTCCTACTGAGGCCATTCCCAGTTCATTCCAAGTTCATTCCCTCAGCACAATCTCCAATTCCAGGGCCCCTCATCTCCTCCCATTTCTCTCAAAACCACCTCAGTTCCTCTCCGTCCATTTCCAGTTCCTCCCAGTCCTTCCCAGTTCGGTCCACCCACTCTAACTCAATTCCCAGTCTATTCTCAGTTCATTCCCAGTTCACTCCCAGACCTCCATCCTCTCTCCCAGTACTCTCCATCCCCTCCCACCTCTCCCAGTGCCATTCAATTCCCTCCCAGTCCATCCCACTCCGTCCCAGTACATTCCCAATCCATCCCAGCCCATCCCCAGTCCCTCCCACCACATTCCCCTGGCCATTCCTTATCACTCCCAGTCCATGCCAGTCTCTCACCAGCCCACCCCAGCCCTCCCCTCTCTCTTGCTCTCTCTCCCAGTGTCCCCCAGCGTGTCCATCTCGCTGGTGCCCACTCGAGCTCCCAGCCCGGCCCCGGCCGCCTGCTCTGCTCCGTCATGGATTTCTACCCTGCTGCCAACCAGGTCAGGTGGTTCCAGGGCCAGCAGGAGCTCTCGGAGCACGTGGTGGCCACCGACGTGGTCCCCAACGGGGACTGGACCCACCAGCTGCTGGTGCTGCTGGAAACGCCCCCCCGGCGCGGGCTCAGCTACAGCTGCCAGGTGGAGCACGTCAGCCTGGAGCAGCCCCTGAGGCGGCACTGGGGTACGGGGGAGCCCCTGGGGGCGCTGGCAGAGCCGCTGGGCTGTGCTGGGAGCCACTGGGAGGGAGCTGGAGAGAGGCGGGCTGCAACTGGGAGAGGGGCTGGGGGCTGGGCAAGGGCTGGGAAGGGGTTTGGGGGATGCTGGGGAGGGTGGGATGGGGTTGAGCGGGTCCTGGTGGACACTGGGAGGGAGTTTGGGGGTCCTGGTGGGCACTGGGAGGGAGTTTGGGGGTGCTGGGTGTGCCTGGGAGGGATCGCAGTGAGCCCCGAGGGGCTGGAAGGAGATCGGCGATGGCAAAGCGGGGCTCGCCATGAGCTCGGTTGTGCTGGGCACAGCCTGGGAGGGCTCTGGCTGAGTCCTGCTGGGGCTGCCAAGGGACTGCGAGAGGCTTTGGGGGTCCTGGGGCGCTGGGGGCACCTGGGAGGGGGCTGTGGGATGCTGAGAGGGACGGGAGGGGCTTTGGTGGCTCCTGGCCAGGACAAAAAGGGATCGGGGGGAGGTTTCAGGGGGCCCTGGCTGGGCCGGGGGCCACAGGGAGGGCGCTGGGAGGGGCTCGGGGTGTCGGTGAGAGGTTTTGGGGGTGCTGAGCCCTGCGGACCCCCCAGAGATGCCGCCGGACGCCGCCCGCAGCAAGATGCTGACGGGCATCGGGGGCTTCGTCTTGGGCTTGGTCTTCCTGGCGCTGGGGCTCGGCTTCTCCCTGCGCAAGAAGGTCAGGGCGGGTGCCGGGGGTGGCGTCCCCGCCGTGGCGGAGCGTGTGCGCTCCCGCCGGGGCCCCCAGCCCGGTGTCACCCCCTTTTCTCTGCCCACAGAGCTCCTGAGCCGGCGGCGGCCGCAGCCCCTCCCCGTGGGCTCGGGCCCGGCCGGGACCCCCCGCTCCGTCCCCGCTCCGCTGACTTTGGGGGGGGTCCCGTGTCCCCCCCAGCCCCGCTGGCGCTCTGCCCCCGCCCAGTGCCTGCTCCCAGTGCTCCCAATAAAGCTTCCCAGTTGAGCCCGGAGCCGTTTATTGGGGGGCGATGGGGAGTGGTTTGGGGGGGGGCGATGGGGAGGGATCTGGAAAGAGGGAGGGGGACAAAGGGTGGGGGCTGGGCCCGGGGGGAGCGGGAAGAGGAGGAGGAGGAGGAGGAAGAGGAAGAGGAAGAGAAAGAGGAAGAAGAGGAAGAGGAAGGATCAGGAGAAAGGCCAGAGAGAGGAGGAGAAGGAGGCAGGATAAGAAATGAGGAGCAGGTGGGGGAAGGAGAAACTGGAAAGAAGAAGAAGAGGAGGAAGAAGAGCAGCAGCACCAGAACCTCGCCGTTTTTCCACGCCCCCAGAGCTGCAGCCCCCCCAGCCCCGTCAGCATTGCCTCCTCCCTACATCCTGCACTGAGCAGGGAGGGAGAGCTCAACCCTTGTTAAGAATATCTAATTAATTTAAAATAACTAATACTTTTTAATTTTAATAAAATGTTATTTCAATTTATGAAAACACCATACAACTTAAATTTATATGATTTAAAAAATAATTTTATATTGATGTAAGAGTCGGTCCCGAATTTTCCCTCGTCTGCCTCAGGATCATCATTTGGGGACCACTAAGAAAAGACCACCCCTGTCTTAAATCTCTAGCTCCAAAGGAGAAAGTCACATGCCAACAACGCCCTAGATCTGAGAGCGTTGCTAAGCCATTGTTCTCACAGCTGTTGTTTGCTGTGTGCTACACTGAACCCAATGAGAAGAAGAAGGGGCACCACGCCCTTTTTGCAACAACAGCCTTGGGAGCTGTCCCACCTCTCGGCCTGGCTGGACTTCTCCTCAGTTTCAGGTGGTCCCCCCACAGAAGACCCTCACCTGTTTTACAACCACCGGGACAGACAGACTGAGATGTAAGGAGCCTCTCCATCAAGGACTGAGACATGGAACCCCCATGTGAAAAGGCCCCTCTGCTCCTTCCAAGGACTGGGACTGAAACCCCCAGCCCGGGGCAGGTGTGTGGGGGAGGCAAGCTGACCGAAGCGAGATGTTTGCCTGCAGGTTGTGACCGCTGGACCAAGAAGACAATGGCTCTCGCTCACTGCTGAGAGCATGGACTACCTGTTACATCTGTTCCTTATTGTATCTGTTTCCCCCCCCTCGTAATTTCCAATAGAGTTATCATAATAAAAACCTCTGAGTTAGCAAGAGACTTCGAGATCTCCCCGACGCAACAGGCGGATCCTCAACTGGACTGGACCAAAGGAGTTTGTCTCTACGTTTGGCAGCCCTATTCCCTCTCTCTTCCTTTATCTTTTCTCTCCCTTAATCCCTTTATTGCATTTTGCTGTGGTCATTCAATAAAGGTGCATTTGTTTCGATTATCATTGCAAACCCCCTTGTACCGTGTCGGTTCTTTTTGCACCCTGAGATCAAATCCACGAACCATCACGAAACCTGTCCATGAGGACGGATTGTGACACCCCCCGAGGACCCCTCCCCAAATTCCTCCCCAAAGCATCCCCAACACCCCCAGACCCCGCTAAAACCCCCTTAAGTTCCCCCCAGACCCTCTCCAAATCTCCTCAAGACCCCTCCCCAAATTCCCCTCACGACCCCTCCAGGACCCCTCACCTGTCCCTGCGCCTCCTCAGCAGCTCCCGGAGCCCCCCGTCCTCTCCCAGCGCCTCCCCCGCTCTCTCCAGCGCCTCCCGCAGGACCCGCCCAAGCCCGGGGCGGCTCCCGGGGGTCCCTGAGGGGGTCCCGGGGGGCGGGGCGGAGGGAGGGGGCGCCCGCTCCATGCCCGGCCCCGGGGTCAGGGGGCGCTGCTTCGGGCTCGGTTCTGATTGGCTGGTACGCGTGGGGAGGGCGGGAGTTGCTATGGGGAGTTGGCCAGTGATTGGTTGGTTTCGTAGAGGGTGCGGTGATTGACAGGAGATGGGCGGGGGAGGCGGGTTTGCCGAGGGGAGGCGCACGGTGATTGGTTGGATAAAGGCAAAGAAGACGGGAGCTGCTGAGGGAAGACGCCCGGTGATTGGTCGGTTCAGGACGAGAGAGGCGAGAGTAGCTGAGAGGAGAAACGCGGTGATTGGATTGTTCGGTGTGAGAGGCGGGCGTGTCTGAGGGGAGGCATGCAGTGATTGGGTGGATCGGTGCACAGAGAGCCTGGTGTTCCCGAGGGGAGACCCGCGGTGATTGGATGGTTTGGAGCAGGGCGCGCAACTACTGGTTGAGAAAAGTCCGGGATTTTTAAGGGAACATTCCCGGACTTTTGGGGGGAAACTCTCAGATTTTTAAGGAAAAATTCCCGATTTTTGCAGGAGAAACATTCCTGGAGCTTTTGACCCTACGTGACCCCAAATAACTCAAATAACCCCAAAACACTTGGAAAAAACCCCCAATAACCACAAAGAACCCCAAACAATACCTAGAAATCCCCCAAATAACCCCAAAAAACGAAAAAAACCCCTCCACCAAGTTAAAGCCAAAAAACCCCTAATGATATCAAGCACACCGAAAAAACCCCCATATACACCAACATTAACCCCAAGAACCCCAAATACTTCCAAATAAACCCACATAAACCCAAATAAGCCCAAACAAACACTAATACTTCCAAATAAATAATTCCAAATAACCCCAAATAAACAAGAAATAAACCCAGTAAAACCCAAGATAAACCCCAAATAGTCCATCAATAACCCCAAACAAACCCTAAATAAACACAAATAAACCCCAAGAATCCCCAGTTCCTCACGTCCCCACCCCAAAACAGATCCCGACCAATCAGAACGCGCGGCACTGACGACGTTCCAACTGCTGGGCTCAAACTCAGAGCACGAGCCCCGCCCAGCGATTTTCAGCCAATCAGCGCCCGGCTCGACTCTGACTCATCACTTGCCGGGCACAGACCAAGGCCTCTCACTGCGGTAAATACTCAGAGATCTGGCGGGGTAATTTCCAGCCAATCAGAGCGTGTCTTGCTGATGACTCATCAGTTGCCAGGAGCGCATTTGGTGGGGGAGGGGGGAAGGTGACCCTGGGGATGGGCTGGGGACCCCAAATTAATCCAAAACGGGGTCGGGACCCCAAAACGGAGCAGGAGGGGCCTGGAGCCCCCAAAACCAAACACGGGGGAGGGGATTGGGGGAACGATCGGAAAGGGGAGGGAGAGTGGGGAAAAGAGGGTTGGGACCCCAAAATTGAGCTGGGAGGGGATGGGACCCCCAAATTGAGGTGGGAGGGGAATGGGACACCAAAATTAAGCTGGGAGGGGAATGGGATCCCAGAACTGAGCTGGGAGAGGGATGGGACACCCCAAATTGAGCTGGGATGGGGGTGGGACCCCAAACAGGAGGAAGCCAATTTTGTTCCAAGGATATGTAAATGCATTTATGGATATGCAAAGAGTCTATGAATATGCAACAGGCTGATGTCATGGGAGACAAGGACCATCGAGCAAAGGTTGTTATGGCCACCAAGACGCGCCAGTTATTTTCGGGGACACCCCTCAATTATTCTGGCTTGATTACATCAGCCTGTTGCAGATTCATAGACCCTCATGCATAACAATAAACTCATTTACATATTTCATGAAATATTTTATATGGCCCATCCTTTGATTACTACTACTACTACTACTACTAATATTAATAATAATAATAAAAATAATTTGAAATTAAAGGGCTCTCAGGAAAAGATATGGGAGTAGAAATAACAGTTCTTTCTTAGGAAAAACTAAAAATACAAACGCACTAGTACAAACAAAAAAACAACAGTGACAGAGTCAGAATCCTCTTGGAATCCAGTGAAAAAGGTTGATCCCTTGGAATCCAGTGGGAAAAGGGCTGATCCCCTGGGAATCCAGTGGGAAAAGCTTGATCCTCTAGGAATCCAGTGAAAAATGACGGTGATCCTTTGGAATCCAGTAGGAATAGGGCTGATCCTTTGGGAATCCATTTCTTACCCCCCTAAGACAGGGCATAGGAAGTGGAGTTTTTATAGGGTATCCCAAGGGTGGAGTTGGGGTTGGGGTCAGGGGAGGAGTTCTTAGCAACACAAGAAGGGTGACATTAAATTCCTGCCTCATAGCAACAGCAGCACTCCACACAAAACGTGTCCCCAAATCCTAAATTCCCTCTAAAACAACTGAGAAATTATGGAACTCAGATATATTCAATCAATTTCCTTGATTTAACCCAGTTTTGGGTGTTTTTAAAGGATGAAGGTGAAGTAGAGGAAAATTAAGGCCAAACAAAAAGGCGAAGCAGCCAGGTGTGTTTCCAACATGGATCACAGGGAATGTGAGTGACCAGGGCTGTGCCCAAAGTGCCTCCTCCAGTGGGGGATGGAGCTGGAGCAGCGCACGAAGCTCTGCCCGCACTCGGGGCACTCGCAGGGCTTCCCTTAGTGGTGCCTCCGTTGGTGTTGGGTCAAGTGAGAGCTCCTGGAGAAGCTCTTCCCACACTGGGGACACTCGTAGGGCCTCTCCCCAGTGTGGATGCGCCGGTGGGTGACGAGGATGGAGTTGCGCTTGAATCCCTTCCCACAGTCAGGGCAGCGGAAGGGCCTCTCCTCTGTGTGAATATGATAGTGCTCAAGGAGACTGGAGCTGGTCGGAAACCTCTTCCTGCATTTATCACACTCGTAGGGCCTCTCCCCAGTGTGGATGCGCCGGTGGGTGACGAGGATGGAGTTGCGCTTGAATCCCTTCCCACAGTCAGGGCAGCGGAAGGGCCTCTCCTCTGTGTGAATCTGATAGTGCTGAAGGAGACTGGAGCTGGTCGGAAACCTCTTCCTGCATTTATCACACTCGTAGGGTCTCTCCCCAGTGTGGATGCGCCGGTGGGTAATGAGGTGGGAGTTGTGCTTGAATCCCTTCCCACAGTCGGGGCATTGGAAAGGCCTCTCCTCCGTGTGAATCCGATAGTGCCGGAGGAGATTGGAGCTGGTCTGAAACCCCTTCCCACACTTGGAACACTCATAGGGCCTCTCCCCAGTGTGGGTCCTCTGGTGCGTGATCAGGCTAGAGCTCTCTCTGAAGCACATCCCACACTCGGAGCACTTGTACGGCCTCTCCCCAGTGTGGATCCTCTGGTGCACAATCAGGTTGGAGCTCTGGCTGAAGCTCTTCCCGCACTCCCCACACTCGTAGGGCCGTTCCCCAGTGTGGATCCTCTGGTGCACAATCAGGTCAGAGTTCCACCTGAAGCTCTTCCCACACTCCACGCACGTGTGGGGCTTCTCCCCATCATGGAGCTGCTCATGGAGCACCAGCTCCGAGCTCTGGCTCCGTCTCCGGCCGCCTTCCCGGCCCAGGCTGGCTCTTTCCCCCTCAGATCCCCGCCGGCTGCGTTTGCAGCCCCTCCTCGTGCGGCATCTCCGGGGCTTTTCCTCCCCGTTGGCTTCCTGCGCCGTGGAGCTGCTCAAAATGGCCTCTGCCACCAGGTTCTGCCATGGGCATTTGTCCTCCCTGCTCTCCATGCTCAGCTCCTGCTCTGGGGGAGGAAGGACAAGGACAGGATGGGATTTGCCTCCGTGCCACAGGCAAGGGCAAGGAGATCCCCCCAGGGCTGAGCTGCAGCCGGGGCCGTGCTGGGCTGGGAGATGGAGCAGCACAGAGGGGAAAGGGGCACTCATCGTCACTTCGGGGCTGTGCACAAATCACAAACAGGACTGGACTGCTGGGAATGCGTCCTGAGCTGTGTGATTTTCCAACCATCTGTCTCATTACTTGGTTATGACAATGGGAAGATGCCTGTAGCTCACTTCACAGGTAGCAGACAAAGGACTTCATGTTAAAACTTACTTTAAAAGGTTTTTGACAAATCACACAAAGCAAAAGCATATTGACAGTAGTTCTATCCAAGCACTATAAGCACATTGACAGTTAAAACAATGCTTGCTTATTTCAAGTATAATACCTGCTTGTAAGCCTTAAAACACAATGCACAGAGCTCCACTATTAAGCTTGGAACTTCCTAATATCTTGCTAGATACACTTTTCCGCAGGTTAGGGATTTATTCTAGATAAGTGTTAATGCACAGACCATTGTTCTATTTCTCCTTACTTTC
The DNA here is from genome assembly GCF_028551555.1 of Melozone crissalis. Taxonomy (NCBI): domain Eukaryota; kingdom Metazoa; phylum Chordata; class Aves; order Passeriformes; family Passerellidae; genus Melozone; species Melozone crissalis. The sequence goes on from NW_026536031.1 coordinate 328,092, forward strand.
TACTTCTTATATAATTTTTCTGCTGACCAATCTATTGGCTGCTGCAAAGCTCAAATCAGTTCTACTGTCTCTGAGGCTTGTCTTTTGCAGCTTTCCCAAAACCCTCTGATTTTAAGCATTCCAGACACACTGACTTCCTCCTCACCTGCCTCATTGTCCTGGGGCATCTTCCTCCTCCTCGCAGCCTCCCAGGAGTTGGCAATGGGAAATCCTGGTTTGGGGAAAACAAGGAATGATCACGTTGAGTTTGAAGGTGCCTCTGCCCAAGTCCATCTCTACAAGTCACTGGCCATCTGGGCTCCAGAAACACCTCCCAAACACAAGATTCAGCCCTGAAAAAGCCTCCCAGGGGTTCCCCATCCCTGGTCCCTCCCCTCTGGTGTTCGAGGGTTCCCCCAGTCCAGCGGCTTGGGGTCACGCTTGGATTGGGGGTCTCCCTTCTCCTCAGTGCCCGCCCTGCCCAGGCTGCTGGCAGTCCCAGCAATGCCAAAAGCTCCCCCTGCTTCGCTCTCCCCATTTTGGGATCCAGGGGCTGTTTGGGCTCCCGGGCTCCCTTCTCCCCTCATTCTCTGCTCTGGGCTGCAGCGGCTCCAAGGAGTCCCCCCTGCCCCTCTCCAGGCTCTTGAGGCTCCCGCCAATGGCGGCGCTCCCCCCTCTCTGGGCTCCCCACTTTGGGCTCCTGGGGGACACAGGGCTCTGCTCCTCCAGGCTGCCTCTGCCGGCAGCCGCCAACACCACCGCCCCGATATCCCCCCAAGGGGCCTTTTCCGCTCAGCCTTGGACTTCTTCATTCTCCAACATCCCCCAAAAGCCCAACGCAGGGACCACACGTGATATCTGGGCCGAGCTCCCCCTCCTCGCTCACCGGCTCAATGGGGGGGGGGGGGGGGGGGCAATGATCCCACAGGTGGGGGCTGCGAATTCAGGCAGGGATCGACCGCGTGGTTCCCTCAGCTCAGCCTCCATCTGCCTCTGTCCCTCCTCTTCCTCTCCCTCCCGCTCCTCCCCTTCCATCCCCTGCACTCCTCCTCCTCCCTAAGGCCACCTCCTTCACCTCTTCCACCACTGCTCTCTCTCCGCCTTCATCCCTTCTCTTCCATCTCTCCCCCTGCTCCTCCCCTCTAACCCCACCTCCTCCTCCCCCTTCATCCCTGCCCTTCCCTCCCTCCTCCTCCTCCCCCAGCAGCAGCCACACCCTCGGTGCCCGTTCCCGCAGCCCTCGCAGCCCGCGGCAGGAGCGGGGATGGAGCCGGGACAGGTCGGGATGGGCAGCGCGGGGCTCTCGGCTGCTCCCAGCCACAGCGAGCGGGGAGAACCCGGCCCGGGCCAAAGGAGAGGCAAACTGGGCAAACTGGGGGCTGCACATCCAAACTGGGCCTTGCTGGGGACCCTGCCTGGCTACTGCCAGCCCTTGGGGCTCCTCCTGGCACATCCGCCAGGGGGGAACGCACACAGGGCTGAGGGATCCCAGCAGTGGCAGCACTGCCAGGGACTGGGCTGGACAGGGATCGTACTGGGAGTGACTGGGACTGTACTGGGCTTGTACAGATATCATACTGGGATTGTACTGGGAGTAACTGGGACTGTACTGGGTTTGTATTGACATTATTCTGGGATCATATTGCCATGCCAGGGCAGACTGTGATCGCACTGATGGACACTGGGATCATACTGGGATCATACTGGGAGTGACTGGGACTTTACTGGCTTTCTATTGACATCCTATTGGCATCATACTGGGATTGTACTGAGTTTGTATGACTCCATGCTGCCATCATACTGGGATCATGCTGAGATCACACTGGGAGTGAGTAGGAGCCTGGGGGGGGCAACTGAGACCATGTTAGGGGTAAATGGGATATACTGGGATGAACTGGGATGGTGCTGAGGATGGCTAGGATCATACTGGCAGTGAGTGCCACTACACTGAGGCTGACTGGGAGTGCTTGGGAGCAAATGGGATCATACTAGAAGGAACTGGAAAGATGGTGGAGGGAACTGGGGTACGCTGGGATATACTGGGACTGACTAGAAGGAAAATGAGGGTGAAAGAGAGCAGCTGGAACCATGTGGAACACAACTGGTTTATTCTGGGAGAGACTGGGAGCACACTGGGGCCAAATTTGGATCATACTGGGAGTGACTGGACTAATACTGGGAGGAACTGAGTGTCACAGTGAGCACACCCTGCACATCATCCCCCATACTGGGCCTGACTGGGAGCAACTGGGAGCAAATGGCATCATACTGGGACTCACTGAGTTGATTGAGGAAGCAACTGGAACCATGCTGGTGGCAGCTGGGACCATACTGGGAGAGACTGGAAATAAGTGGGAAAATATTTGTGAAAAGTGCATTTTTTGTGATTGGGTTTTCACAATTATTAAAATGAATATTATATGTCTTGTGTTAGAAAGTAACGCTGTATTAATTCTCTGAAGTAGTGGGTTAAATATAGTTTTAGGTTATTAAAAAAATGTTAGAATAGAAACTATGCTTGGTATGAGACTTTTTTAAAAGAAATTACTTGCAGCGAGACAGCAGCCACAGGGCACCTAAATCTTTCAGCGAAAAAGAATTTATTGCTCTCTTATCAGAAGAAATGAACTTTTCCCCACCTCGAAGGTGCTGTTAGGATTCAGAGGAAGAAATTGAGGATGACCAGACAGAATCCTGTGTTTGAATGGAATTTATGCATCATGTATGAAGTCTATGAATATGCAACAGGCAATTGTTTGTAAGGGTTAATCCTGTGTTAACGGGTGTCCTTTGGGTGTCCTTTTCCAGGCTCGTGCTGCCCAGAAAAAGGTACCTGGACATCCATAACTCTTTGTATTTGTGGTCTCATATTGTCCGAATTGGATTTGTCGCAATTGTTATTACTCTAATATTATTACTATATTTTATAACCATTTTATTACCATTAAACTTTGAAAATTTTAAAAGCAAGTGATTGGCGTTTTTCACAATTTTGGTAGCAGAGGATGCTTACTAACACCTCGCTGCCGGTGCTTTAGGAGAGTCAGAGTGGGGAAGGCGCGCCCTGCCCCGTTGGCAGCCTCACTCTGTTCCCCCTGGGGTGACCGACAGACGCAGGTTATGGTGGACAAAAGGGGACAATAAAACAAAGAGAAGGGAAAAAGGATCCCTACAACCGCGGTAATTGGCCCCCTAAGAGTAGTAATGTGCATTAAGAACCCGGGAAGGAAGAGGGATTGGTAAATATTTCTCAGGGGGGCAGGTACAGGGGGATGAATGTGTGTGAATCAGAGGAGGGCTGGTTGTCCCAGACCTGCCAAGTGAGTGCTGGAGTCTCCCACGCTGCGTTTCCGACTTTCCGCGGTAAGTGGCCAGGAGAGAGAGGAAGTGAATGTTAACAGGAGTGAGAGAATCCCCCGGGGTAACTGGGACTGGGTCCCAGAGAGGGGCTGGACCCCTTGGAGGAAGGGAGCAGAGGAGTTTCCTAGACCAATCCACTAGGAAACGGGACAAAAGGGGCCACTAAAAATGCCTGCTGGAATGAGGGATAAGAGTGCCCAAGAGCATCCAGAATTAAAACCTGCTGGGTTGAGGGACTAACATTCCAAGACCATTCAGGGTTGAGCAAAATTCTGCCAGAGTGAAGATATGTTCAAGAGCATCTGGGATTGGAGCACACAGCTGGGCTGAGGGATAAAAAAATTCCCAAGTGTTGGGGAAGATGAAACAGGAAAGCCTTATATATATGGTTGTCTGGCAAAAGATTTTTTGACAATATAGAAACTATAAGTGAGACTGAAATGAAAGCAAGCTTTGAGGTACCTTAGTTTCTGAACAACTGGAAAACAATGGTATGGCTGACTAAAGGTAATCCCCTTTTGATGAAACAATTCCCTCTGCTTGCAGACAGGTCCAAGGGTGAGAGCAGACCCTACTAGCTCAGCAGAAGGGGTCCAAAGAGGAGTTTTTAGGGTTTAAAATGTAACACAGTATGGTAATGTAATGATTCTTATAGGCTGTATGTAAATGCTATAGGATTTGTATCTTGTACTAGACTGGTTAGTGAGAAATAGAATATTCAACACAGAAAAAGATTTATTGTATTATAACAGGAACCTTACTGTCTTACGCTTTTGCTCTCTTACTCTCTCACCCTCTCATCCTCTCTACCCCTCTCTTCTCTTGGGCCTGCTCCGAGCTGTGCCTGGCAGCTCCAAGCAGGGCCCTGCACCCAGGCCCTTTGCAATAAACCGCAAGTTCCACGACCTGGCTGCAGAGATCTCTCGTCTCCGTCCGTCCCGACCGTCCTACCCCCTGACACTCCGACACCCAAGAGCATCTGGGGTTGGAAAACACAGCTGGGTTGAGGGATATCCAAGACCACCAGGACTGGCCAGAAACAACTAAAATTGTAATAGGTGATGTTAAAGTAAAAGTTACCTTATTGTTGTCTTGTTGTGTGTGAGAGTGAGTCACACACAAAATCTGCCTCGGCTTCCCGGGCGGGTGGGAAGGGAGGCTGTGGAAAGAGGAGTGCATGACCCACAAATGAGCCATTGTTCTCCTGGGTGGGTGGGGGCTGTGGCATAAGGTACAGGTGACCTGCAAAGGGGCCATTGTCCCCAGGGCGTGTGAGGGGGCCGTGGCTAAAGAGTGTGAGTGACACACAAATCAGCCTCACAGGTGAACGACACCAGAGGCAGCAGAGTCAGGGCCCTCCCAGGAGGCCCGGAGATACTGAGACCCAGAGGCCACCCCAAGGTGAGGGGGGGCCACAGGGACCCGCGATTCTCTGTCAACAGGGATCCACTCTGTGTCCTGAGGGTGGGAAAGAATGTGTGGAAGTGCGTGAGAAATAAAAATGAGTGAATGTAAATGAATGAAAGTATAGGTAATGTGGATTGTGCATTTTAGGCCTTACCATATGTCCTTGGAGGGAGGTGTATTGTACTGAAAGTGTGAGAAAAAAGTTTTTTATTTTTGTGTGTGTAGTGGAAAGAAAAGTCATATTTAGCTTGTTAGTGAAAGGGAAAAACAGGCAGAATATGAATAGATAAAATCATGAAAAATGAGACAGAAAACCAGTAAGTTGGACACAGGGAAAAAAAAAAGAAAAAATAATCCTTTGGGAGTTATGTTAGCTAACAGATACAACTCCTTGCAAAAAAAGAAAATAGAGGGTATGTAGTAGTCGATGGGAAAAACATGCAAACTATGGAAAAAGGGAAATTACTGTTAAACTAGTAAGCTCAAACTCGTGAATTATATACTTTAAAAAGAGCACTAGAATAATTAACACAAAATAAAAGAACTACATATATTGATTCAAGGTATGCCTTTAGAGTAGTACATACCTTTAAAAAATTTAGAAAGGGAAAATTTTACTTAATTCAAGAAGAAAAGGACTAGTACATGAGGAACTTATTTTAGAGGTTTTAGAGGCATTACAATTACCTAAAAGAGATAGCTATAGTATATATTAGGGAACTCCAAAAGGGAAAGACCCCAGAAAGAGAAAATAATTTGGCGGATCACAAAGCTAAGGAGGCAGCAGAAAATGGAGCTGAAAGAGTTATGTTAATATTAACTCCAAATGAGGAAATACCGGAAATTCCAAAGTTTAGGGAAGCCGAGAAAAAAGGATTAAACAAGACAGGAAGTGAACAAGATAAATCAGGGAAATGGAAACTTCATGATGGAAGACAATTACTTAATAAAATGTGCTTCTAAGACAATATTAGAAGACATGCATCAGAAAACACACTGGGGTACTCAAGCTTTGTGTGATCATGTTTTATGGAACTATGGGTGCATTGGGATTTTTGGAGTTGCAAAGCAAGTAACTGAAAGATGCTTAATTTGCCAAAGGATAAATAAAAAGGTGATGAGAAAAAAAATATTAGGAGGTCATGAGTTAGCTCATTGACTATTTCAAAGTACCAAGCAGAAGTTTAGATTTGCTAGGCTCTGGATTTATTTGTTAAAAAACCCATTTAATCTAGAAGAGAATATGCCATATGATAGACAGGAGATTTTAGGAGAGTAAAAATCTTTAAAGTATGAGAAACCTCCGAGAAAAAAGAAGAAAAGAAAAAGGGGACATGAAAGGGAGAGGAACAAGAGGAAAAATAAGAAAGAGAGTGGGATCCTCTGCAGGTCTTGCCCCCTCCGTTTGCGGCCCAGGCGCCTGTCCCGGGTCCCGGCTCGCTGCCCGCCTCAGCTCCGCCTGCCCCGGTTTCCATCCCAGGTGCGGCCTCACTGCCCAGGGCAGCTCCACCTGCCCCGGCGCTGTCGCTCAATTTGTGTGCCCTGCTCCCACTGCCTGGCCCGCGGCCGCTCTGCCGCCCATGCTGGGGAAGATGGGGGTTGCTCTGTCCTGCCGTGTGCTCCGAGGTCACCGCGCCCACCGCATCCAGGGGGGGGTCCCAGCCATCCCATCCCCGGCTGCCCTGCCCGTGCCACCTGCGCTGGGCACCGCCGCTGCTGCCAGGCTCTCCCACCTGCCTTTGCTCTGCCGGCAGCTGCCGGATCAGCCGCCATCAGCCATGTGGGGGCTACCCACGCTCCACCTCGGGCTCCACGGGAAGATCCCCCTCTGCCGATTCCGGCAGCAGACCCTGCCCACACTCCGACCCAGCCTCGGCGGGATATCCTCCCCTGACCCCGTCCTGCTCTGAGTTACGTCCCCTTGGTAACCACAGCTCCGGCTGTTCAGGGAAACTCTCTCTCTCTACAGAAAGCACCTAATCGAAACACTAGGAGCTCAGTTAAAAGGCAGCCCTCTCCAAATTCTTTCTCAAAACACGGGAGAAAGCCTATAGAAGGTAAAAAAGTGAAAGAGTGAGATGAAGGGATTGCTCTATTTCCGTTCAGAGAGGTTCCCATGGGAAGGATGCGCTGCCCCGCCTCGCGGGAGCCACCAGCGCCCCTGCCGGCCGTGCCCGGAACTGCACCCAAGGGGAAAGCGCCGCAGCCCAAAGGCCGGGACTGGGTCCGGGCTCTGTTTGCTCTCAGTGCCGCAGCTGTTGGTGTTTGTTTGCTTTATTATACACACTAGTAAAGAACTGGTATTCCTATTCCCATATCTTTGCCTGAGAGCCCCTTCATTTCACAAGTCTAAAAATTAAGAGGGAAGGGGTTTGCATTCTCCATTCCAAGAGAGGCTTTTTCTGCCTTCCCGAGCAGACACCTCTCTTGTAAAGCAAGACAAGCACCCACAGCCACTGAGGGGGGCTGCTGAAGGGGCAGAAGAAGGCCCTGCAGCACTTGGGCACAAAGGCACAGCAGGTGAGTGCAAGAAGGGAGCAGAAAAAGGCCAAGCTGAAGGCAAAGGCCAGGGCACAGTTCCTACAGCCCCCAAGGGATCAACCCCAGGGCCCAAGGGGGCCCCAGCACCCAGGACACGGCTTGGCCACAAGCACCTGGCAGAGGCATTGCCCTCCTCACCAGGGGAGAGCCCACCCAAACAGCCCCTGGCAAGGAACCAGGGCTCCAGCTGCAGGGCACAAGTACACTGCAAGCACAGACAGCAGCACCCTCAGGACCAGCAAGTCCACCCCTTGATGGACATGGATTGGCAGGGCTGTCACAGCTCCCATCACACCAGGGACCCTCCACACTGCAGCCCTTGAGAACATTTAGGTCTGCATTGAGAGGAAGCATTTCCTGATGGACACAGGGGCCTCTCAGTGCACTATGAGTCTTAGACATATGGGGGGGGAAAATGCTAAAAACATGTTTGATTAGCGAGGAGTTAAGTGGGAAACATGCGTGGTTTCATTCAACCACTATTGGTACATCTGGGAGAGGGATTTGAAATTCATGAATTTTTACTTGGTCTGAATTGTTATCATGATTTACTGGGAAGGGATTTGATCGCTAAACTTGGAATGCAAATTAATATTATAAAAGGTGATACAGCGGCCAGTACTGTTGTACCTTTGTGTCAAATGTCTGGCGAGGCCTATGCCCAAGTGACCCCAGAAGTGTGGGCAGCCCCAGGGAAATAGGGAAATTTAGATATGGAGGCTCTCCAAAGCACTCTGACGCAACCAGGACAAGTGGTGTCTAACAGCAACACCCTGTTCCAGGGGAGGGAAGGAAAGGGAATCAGACACAGCGCAGGTCACCGCCCCATGCTCAGCTCCATCCGCGCAGCTGTGGGTGCTTGTGAGAGCCTGGCACTGAAATGACCTGAGCAGGAAGGCTTCAATATCTTCTGCTGACACCATGGCACCTAACAGGGGGGTAAAAGCAATTCTCACTGCTTCAGCAACCACTGGAGCAGATATCAAGGCACATTCTCCCACAGGAAGCTGGGCTGGCACTGAGCCTGCCCTGGCACTTTGCTGCTGCCAACACCCAGCCAGGACATCGGCTCCTGCCTAAGGAGTGCAAAGCAGCACCACTGGTGGCCAAGGGGCCCATGCCAAGTGTCCCTGAGGCCACAAACAGCCGCCAGCACAGCTCAACACAGGGGGACCCCTCAGCCTGGCCTCAAGGGCTCTGAAGCCCCGCAGATTTGCACTTCCCGCCTGCAGCAGGAGGATGGGAGGCCGCCCCGGAGCCTGCCCTGAAGGCAACGCAGCAGCAGCCAGGGCTCCACAGCGGGCCAAGCCCCTGCGCCTGCCCACAGATCCTCACCTGGAATCCTCTGCAATCCTGGCCACCCTCCTCTGCCATCTCCAGCCCCTGGGGCCAAGCCTTGCTGCCACTGCTGCAGCTTCAGCGCTGGCTGGGCCTGCACTGCCACAGCTGCTGGGGAACACTTCCACTCTTGGGCTCAATGACACCCACACTCTGGGCGGCCTGGCATTGCACTGCTGCAAAATGTACTGATTTACCGATTTTGGTTCTTTTCAATCTTATTTCTCCTCTCAGAAGGGTTTCTCTACTCAAAGGTTTGCCTGGGGGAAAGGAATTTTAAAGGTTTTATTTAAGGGGTTTTACACCACTGAATTGAGATGAGTTTAACATCTGAACAGACTGGGAATAGCCCAAAAGACACGCACAGAGATAACGACCAGCAACAAAACATCAACATTGCCCAGCAGCAAACAGCAACCAACAGCTACCCCAGACACTGCCCCCGGCAGAGCTGGAGACACCTGGGCTGGAAAAGGCTGAGAAGGAAATCCAGGGTTGTGGAAACCGAATTCACATCAGAGGGGAAGAAATCCGGGTCCAACAGGAAACCAAACACGAAAAACTTACACAACTTGGAAGCAAAGAACATTAAAGTAGTGCATTTAGATTGGTTCAGACTACATAAAGTTTAGGAAAAATCCTGAAAAACTCACATGCCATGGAATGATTTTCTCTGCACAGCCGGGCTATTTGTGAAAGAAATTATTTCTGTTGCACATCCTGGCCAGAACCAAGGAATGCCTTGGCTCTCTAACACTAAAGAGATTGTTTCAGTGACAAAACTACAACATGAGAAAAATTTTACATAATATTCCCACTTTATATTGTCAGGTAGGTTTGGGACAGAAGTGTGAGAATCAAGTTTTGGTCTGCGTTTTTCCATGTTCGCCTTGATGTTCTATTTTACAAAATTGAAGAGCTTTAACCGTAACACTTTTAACTGGTAAACAGTTCATACTTTTTTTAAAAACAGAAGATTCTGAGGGGGCCACATGTGACTCACCAGATGGCTGCCCTGGATGAGAAGCTCCATTCCAGGCAGCCTCCAGAGGAGCTTTAGAAATGCAAATGAACACTGCTGGGCAAAGTGTGGACAAAGCACCTGGGTCTCTTGCCTGGGGCAGGAATTGGGCTGATTCCCTCTGCCCCTCACCCCAAGCTCTGCCTGCTTGCACTGTTGGAATTTGCACAGCTCAAGGCAGAGCCCAGGGGGAGGATATCTGACCCTGCAACACAAACCGGTGAAGCTGCAAAGGGAAACAGCATAGAGAATGTTGGGAAAACTTCACTATAAATAAATGGGGAGAATCATCCCTCTGCCCACTCCAACATGTGCTGTCGCTGTCTTTGTTATATAGGGTATATTACAGCACTGGGGATTATTTTGCTACCTAAAATTCAGGGAAATCAGTTGGGAATCCAAGGATTTGATGATTTAATTAGAGAAAAGCAGTCAATTGATGCAGCCCTGGCTGGAGAGAGCGGCCAAAAATGGAAAAAGATGAACGGCCAGCAGAACAAATCCTACAACACCATGGACCAGCCTCTGGGAACCCGAACCAATTCATATCAGGAGCCACAGAACCCATTTCTCATTTCAATGGCATCATTAGATTACAAGCTCTGCTCGGAATAATAACCAACCAGACAGCTCCAGCTCCTGACCTTCCTGCCGACCAATCCACTGAAATGAGGAACACACCATTTAACCATGGGATGGGATCAGATCATCTGTTAGCAGAAAAAGGAGGAGGATTCTGGAAAATTAAATGACACAAACTGCTGTTGGCAAATACATGATAAAGGAAAAGTGATGAAACAGATAGCAAAGCAAACAAGAAAGCAGCTCATGTACCAGTCCAAACGTGGAAAGGATGGGAATGGGACACGGATTCGTGACTGCCTGGCAGACCATGGGTTAAACGAATGCTGTTTCTCCTCGGATGTGCTACAGCAACTCTCATCTTTTTACCATGCTCCACACCTTGAGAGTGCAGCTCATTCAGCAGCGGAGAGAGGGGATGCAGGCGGCAGCCAGGCCTCCTGATCCAGAAACGGCTACAGAACGACAGGGAATGAAGGCATTGAGAATAATCGCAAAACCAAAGAAGACTCAGTAAGGAAAAAAGAAAAAAAAACCTAAAAAAACAAAACAAAACAAAAAAAAAAACCAAACTGAGTGAATATTCCCGGAGAACTCTTACTAAATAACATCGACTGCTGCTCAGACAAAGTCTCGCTGAATTCCTGAACTTCCAAGAGAGTAAAGACTTAACAGAGCCGTGAATATCGGCTGTTATACAAAAGTGGGGGTGCACATTAACGAGGACATGCAGTTGGCGGATCGGCAGGTCTGAACCTTCCAAGTACCTCAGCCAGTGGGCAAAGGGAGAGGGAGATGAAGCCGGGAAAATGAGGATAAAAAGGAGGCTGCGAACTACAACAACGGCAGAGACCGCACGGCAAATGCCCCACGGCCTCTCCCTCTGCTCAGCAATAAAGTCACTTTTACAGGACTCCTCTGTCTCCTCCGGGCACAGAAACCTCCGGCCACGGGAATTTCCCCGCACAGCCCCGGGCACGGGGCAGCCCCCTCTGTCCCAGCCACAGCAACCGGGCCGAGCCAGCGCTGCTCCGCCAGCGGCTCCTGCCGAGGCAGCGGCCGCAAGGAGACCGCGGGCAGCCGCTCCCGCGGGGCCCTCACGCCAGCGGCAACACGGGCCGGACACGGCACAACGAACCCGCCCGAGCCCCCTGCCGCCCCCGAGGCCCGCAGCCAGCCCCGAGCCCCCGCACAACCCAGCGCGGCTCCCACCTGCGCTGCGGCCGCCTCCGAGCTCCGCCGCCGCCTCACCGCGCTCCGGCCGCTGCCGCCGCTCACGGCACCGCACACACGCTCCCACATACGAGCCGCTGCCCAGCCACGGCCGCCCTCAGCCCGCCCCCGGGACCCTGCTCCGCCCCGCTCCCACCAATCAGCGCGCCACAACCACGACTGACGCCACCATCGCCCAATCCCAGACAGGGGCGGGCTCTGCACACGGCACAGACCCGCCCCGCGCTCTCAGGGCGCCCCGGGCTGCGTGAGGGCAGAGCCGGAGCTGAGGAACAGCCCTGGAACGGGCCCGGGCCCGAGGGGATTGAGCTGAAAACACAAACAAACTTCTCCGCACCTCCCGCCACGGCTTTTCTGGCACTGCGGCTCCGGTGGCTCCAGCTCAGCCGGGAGTCTTGGAGCCTGACTTCTCCTACCCCTAATTAAGAGCATCAGTGCATCGCTTTGATTTCCCCCAAAAAGGGAACACCGCCCCAAACCCCTGTGTATGAGTCGGGGAGGGGAGAGATTTCGGACAGAAAACTCCCAAAAACTCAGAGCAGGATAATGAGAAGTAAGTGAAGACCCTTAAATGCAGCTTTTCCCCGCCTCCCTCCTTCCAGCTGCACCTCCTACCCCAGCAGTGCCGGAGACAGGGAATGGGGCCGGGCTCAGTTCATGCCCCGGGGCTTCTCCCTCTGCTCAGGGACAGGAGTCGTTCCCCTGCTGCACCCTGGGCTCTCTCCCACCGGAGACTTCTCCAGGAACTTCTCCGAGCTGAGTCCATCCCACGGGGCACAGCCCCCTCCAAGTGCTGCAGCGTGGGTCACTGTGCCCCAGTTTCTCAGTGCTAATCTCAGGGGACTGTCTCTCGGGATATTACCACGACAGCACTCGCAGCAGAATATACGCACGGAATTTTAACAGCTCTGAGTAGAAATTTAAAAAACCAACGAGAGAGAGAAAGAGCGAGATTCCGATCGCGGCGCTCCGGAGCGGCGGTGCGGGAACTATCCCTGCGCCAGCACTGCCGGCCCCAGGCCAAGCCCAGCCCCGCAATCCAACCCCGCTGCTCACAGCGCCCGCCCTCCCCGGCCCGGGGCACAGCGAGCCCCGCACCCGCTGCGCTCCCGAACACAAAACGCCCCTTCCCACCGCGCTCACCCGATAAACAGCGCCCCTGCAGCCGCTCACGCCTCTCTCGCTCCTCCCGAGCTTCTCGGCCTCCCGCACCCTCTGCCCCGCACCTGGGCCCCGCCAGTGCCGCGGGCTGGGGGCAGCAGCTGCACCTTCCTCTGCCTCTGCTCCAGCCCTGCCCAGGTGCCTCGGCTCCCTTCGTGCTCGCCACAAACTGAGGCCTTCACAAGGCTGACCTAGAACAGAGGCCAGACACGGTTACACAATAAAGCAGGCATTTGTTAAAAGGCCTCCATGGATACACCTTGGGCAGAAAAAGAGCCCAGCCAGGGCTACGCCCAAGATGGACCAAAATGGCCACAAAATGGACGGCCGGTCACAAGGTCTGTCACTTTTATAAGTTCTGCTCCATTTGCATATTGGAGTTAATTGTCCAATTATGTCTTTAGATTATGAAGTCCCATCCTTCTTGTTTTTCTCTCTTCAGTGCCCGTTGTTTATGCACTTGGGCCTGAGGTTTGGATTATTTGTCCTTGGGTTCCCAGCTAGAGCAGGAATTGTTTTGTCTCCCTGCTCTGTGAACAGAGGTCAGCATCCCTTAATATGAAGCCCAGACCCAGAGAGTAAAGCAGCACAGAATCTGAAAAACAGAAAAGCCAAAACCTAAGGCATCAAATCCATGAGAGGCCCCCACACACTCACCACGCCTCCCCCTCGGCACCCCCCAGGCCCTCCCCATTGATTGAAGGCCCCAAAATGCTCCCAGGCCCGAGCCCCTCGGTGCCCCTGTGCCCCAGGCCCATTTTCTCACCTGGGAAACCCCAAATCTTTGGGAATTCTCAACTGGGATTACCCAATTCCCTGGAAACCTCACCTGGGACCCCCAAAACCTCACCTGGGACCTCCAAACCATCCAGGATCCCCTCAACCCCCCAGGACCCTCCTAACTTTATCTGCGATTCCCCCAAACTCCCCCAGGAGCCCCCAAACTCCACCTGGGATCCCCCAAACCCCCAAAAACACTGGTGACAGGGGGACAGAACTGGGGCATTGGGTTGGTGACACTGGAATGAGGCTGGGGACACCGGGTTGGTGGCACTGGAATGATGACACAGGGGTGGTGGCACTGGGACAGTGTCCTTAGGGACACTGGGGTGGTGACAGTGGGATAGAACTGGTGGCACTGGGGTGGAATTGGTGGCACTGGGCTGGTGGCACTGGGATGGAACTGGGGACACTGGGACAGGACTGGTGGCACTGGCTTCGTGACAATGGAATGAAGCTGGGGACACCGGATTGGTGGCACTGGAATGATGACACAGGGGTGGTGGCATTGGGACAGCCCTAGGGACACTGGGGTGGTGACAGTGGGATAAAACTGGTGGCACTGGGGTGGAATTGGTGGCACTGGGGTTGAATTGGTGGCACTGGGGAACTGGGGACACTGGGACAGGACTGGTGGCAGTGGCACAGGGACATGGGGATTGAACAGGTGGCACTGGGCTGGTGGCACTGCCGTGTCCCTGGTGCCACCTGTCCAGTGTCCCCATGTCCCTGCAGTGTCCCTGGGAGTGGCTGAGGATGGTCACCTGCTGCTGGCCCTGGCCATGGTGGCTGTGTCCTGCAAGGTGGCCTGGCGGGATCTGGGGACATTGCAGCATCACCTGGCCACCAGCGGGGCCACGAGCGGGACATGGCCCTGCGCCTGCATGACCGCGCCCGGCGGGTGGCGGCCACCAGGGCCAGCGCCGAGGCCACCACAGCCACCAACGAGGTCACCGCGGATGTGCTGGGGCAGCTGGAGGAGGTGACGCGGGCACTGGGGACGTTGGTGGCCGCTGTCACCCGGGACAGGGAGGTGACGCTATGGGGGACAAGGGGACAGGGCTTCCCCAGCGCTGCCCGGGTGCTCGGGGACATCGTGGTGGCCTTGGGGACACTGGGGGAAGGGCACAAGGAGGTGACACGGAGGCTGGAGGTGGCCATGGGGGCGCTGGCGGGGCAGGGGTAGGGACAGGGTGGGGACACGTGGGTGGCACTGTCACCGCCAGGGCACGGGGACACCCTGAGGGACATTGGGGACCCTGGGGACACCCCCGTGTCCTTCCTTTGGAGACACCAGGGCCAACTTGACGTCCCCTGTCCCATTTTGGGTCACCACAATGTCCCTGATGTCCCCGCAGTGTCCCCAACAGGACATCGGGGGACACTTGGGCCTTGTTCAGGACCCTGAGGAGACATCAGGGCCATGTGGGGACACTCAGGGGACATTGGGGTCTCGTTGGGGACATCGGTGGGACATTTGGGACCCCGCCCTGGCCCTGCCGGCGGGGGGGCGGTGCTGGGGGGGTGACCTCACCTTTCCCTCGCCCCTCCCCACCCCCCCGGCCGCCCCATTCGGGCGAGTCTCTGACTGTCGCTCGGGTGTGTTCACTCCCCGGAGCGTCACCAAAGTGTCACCAGAGTGTCTCCAAGGCGTTCCCGGCGTGTCCCCCAGCAGCCATGGAGACCCGCGAAGTGCGACAATCCCGACGCGGGGGCGGGAGGGGACACAGGGGACACAGGGGACACAGGGGACACAGGGGGTGGCGGGAGGGGTCGGGGGGGCCAGAGGGGACCAAGGTGGTGGGGGGGCAGGAGGGGAGAGGGGTTCACAAGGGGGACAGGAGGGTGTGGCAGGAAGGGGGGACGTGACAGAGGGATGGAGGGGACTGAGGGTGGTGGGGTTGGGGGGACAGTGGGGGGCAGGGTGTGGCAGAGGGGATGAGGGGGTAACAAAGGGACAGAGGGGACAGCAGAGCCCTCCAGGGAAGGGACAGATGGGACCCTGGGAGGGCACAAAGGCAGCACCGCAGGAGGCCACAAGAGCCACCAGGTCCCTGACACCTCCCCTGTCCCCTTCTCAGCTGTTCCCATCCCTGCTGGAGTCGCTGGTCACCGTGGTGGCCACCCTGAACAAGGTGGCAGGCACCACGGCCCCGCTGGAAAAAATCGATGAGGTGCTGGATGTGCCCCCAGAGTGCCTGCACGCAGACCTGGAGGGCTTCGCCAATCGCCTCCGGAACACCCTGGACCACGGTGGCGTCACCTGGTGGCACCGTGGTGTCACCTTCGAGCGCAAGTACACTCTCACCTCCCTGGGCCAGGCCCTGGCTGCCTATGAGAGCACCCCATGGACCACCTGGGCCCAGGTGACGAGGGTGGCCAGGGCCTGGCAGAAGTCGGTGGCCACACTCGTGGACAGCTGGTTCCAGCTGCTGGGGAAGGCCACCGAGCTCCGGGATGCCTGCAGGGACGTGGTCGCTGGTGAGGGCACCACTGCGGCCATAGAAGATGCTATGGGAGAGGCCGAGGTGGACAGCAGTGAGGAGGAGGAGGAGGCCACCACAATGAGAGAGCAGGCAGAGGCGGCCTTGGAGATGCTGGAGCAATTGGTGGCCGCACGTGACGAAGCCACTGCATTCCCCTGGGAGCTGCGGCGCAGGGTTCGGGCATCGAAGCTGCCCTGAAGGGGACAAATGAGCCGTCCCGCGACTTCCGTGTGACCTTGGCGGCCAAGGTGGCCGAGGCCGAGCGGCTGTGGGATGCCAGCGCCCGCCTGGCCAACGATCACCTGCTGCACACACTTTGGGACATGGAGTGCATCTACTGGGATTCCTGTTATGACCCATGGCTTGATAACCATAGCCACCGTGAGGTGGCCGAGAAATGCCAAAGAGCCATCGAGGACATCCCAAGTCTGCTGTGGGAACAGTGATGTCACCACTGTGCTGTCACTGGGGACAGTGACATCATTGGGGACATCACTGGTGTCACTTGTCCCCTCCCTACTCCCCACATGGGATTTGAGACAAATTTAGGGAATTTTCTGGGAATTTTCTTTGAAATTGTCCCAAATCCTGATGGGAATTCCTGGGGTACTGTCACTTGGGATGCTCAGGGACACGCAGGGACACTTTGGGGACACGCAGGGACACGCAGGGACACTTTGGGGACACGCAGGGACATGGTAGCAGGTCAGGGGGTGAATGAGCCCCCTCGATGCCTTGCAGCAGAGGCAGCTTTCCGCCGTGGCTGCAGTGGAGCCGGGTTATAAATGACAATATAACAATTGGCTTTTGCAATTCCTGTATTGGCTTTTGCAATTGTTGTTATTGATCACAAGTATTTTGCTATGGTGCTTGGTATTGATACTGATGACTGATAATCCCTTGCAGCTGCTTGCTGGTACAATATAATCTATCTGTTGATGTGTGCACTGTGTTACCGATTTATTGTTCGCCTAATGGTGCCTTGAGTCCCTGCCTCTGCCCTCAGCCCCGTTATCATCAAGGACCCCCCCCCAATTTACCAGGGCCCCCCCATTCACTGCTCCCCCCCTTCACCGATTCCCCCAAAGCGCTGGGACCCCCCCGATCCATGAGCTCCCCCCAGTGCGCCAGGACACCGACACCACCATCCATGGGACCCGACCCCCACCCCCCACCCCTCACTGCCCTCCCACTCACCAGGGCCCCCCAATCCATGGGACCCCCCCGCACTCACCAGGACCCCCCCGGCACCCCCCCATTGATCGAACCCCCCCGAAACGCCCCCAGCCCCTCCCCGGCGCCCCCGAGCCCCCGGCCCGCGTTGGGCGCCGGTGGGGCCGCCGCTGAGCGGAGCCTGTCAATCAACGCCGATCGGGCTTGTAGTCACGCCCACGGGGAGGCGGGGCCTCGCGGGACGGCCAATGGAGACTGGCAGAGCGCGGAGGGGGCGAGGATTAGAAAGGCAAGGAATGGGAGCGTAGAAAATGGGCGGAGCCCCATAAGCAGCGACCAATGGGGAGGGGAGAGGGCGTGGCCTGGAATGCGAAAAAAGGTGATCGCGGGAAAAAGCGGGCAAGGAATGGGGGTGTGGGAAAGGGGCGGGGCCTGGAGGGAAACAAAAGTGGGCGTGGCTTGACGGAGAAGGGATGTTGCGGGGAAAGGGGCGGGGCCTAAATGGGAACGAAACTGGGCGGGGCCTTGCGAGCAAGGAATGGGGCGTGGGAAAGGGGCGGGGTTCCAAGCGGAGCCTGGGAAGGGGAGAAAAAGAGACCCCTTGGGGACACGGGGGGGTTGTTGGGGACACCAAGGCTCCCAAGCGATCCCAAATCCTACTGGATCCCAAGGAATAACCCCAAATGGTCTCAAATCCCAAATCCTGGATCCAAAACTTCCCAGATCCCAAATGCCGCTGGATACCCCAAATCCAATCCTAAAAGGTCACAAATCCTGGATCCAAACCAATCCGAAAGTGCAGACCCCTACTGGATCTCCAAAAACAATCCACAAAAACCAATTTCAAATCAAGATCCTGGCGGGAAAATGGACAGGGATAGTGGGACAGGAAGGGGGACACTGGGGTGAAACTGGTGGCAATGGGATGGAGACATTGGTATGGGGACAATGGGGTGGTGGCACTGGGAGCACAGGGATGGAACTGGGCAGGTGGCACTGGAGCAGGACTGAGGACGCTGGGCTGGAGCTGGGGACAATGAGAGGGGACTGGGAAGACTGGGATGGTGACATTGGTATGGGGACAGTGGGGTGGTGGCACTGGGCTGGCACTGAGAGCCCTGGGATAGAACTGGGCTGGTGGCACTGGGATGAACCTGGTGGCACTGGGATTGAACTGGGGACACTGGGGTGTGACAGTGGGGCAGCCCTGGGGACACTGGACTGCTGGCACTGGACTGGTGGCACGGGGATGGAACTGGGGACATGGGGACAGGGCTGGTGGCAGTGGCACAGGGACACTGGGATTGAACTGGTGCCACTGGGATTGAACAGGTGGCACTGGATGGGTGGCACTGCTGTGTCCCTGGTGCCACCTGTGCGGTGTCCCCGTGTCCCCACAGTGTCCCTGGGGTGGCTGAGGACGGTCACCTGCTGCTGGCCCTGCCCGCGGTGGCCGTGTCCTGCCAGGTAGCCCAGCGAGTGAGGGGACATCGCGGTGTCACCCGGCCTGCGGGCCCGGGCCATGCGGGGGGCGGGGCCTGGTGTTGTGACGTCACATCGCCCCGCCCCTTTCCGGCGGGCGCCATTCCTTGGACATCGGCTCTGGCTCCGCGGGGAGATCGAACCGGCACCGAGAGATCAAAGGAACGATGGGAAGGGTTCCCCTGAGCGATGGATGCAAAACGAGCTTTGCCTTCGCAAACAATCGGGGCTTGGGGGGTTAATTAATTAATTAATGCTGGCATCAGCGACCCAGTGCCAGCCCAGTGTCCCCAGTCCTGTCCCAGTGCCACCAGCCCAGTGCTCCCAGTGCCAGCCCAGTGCCACCGCCCCATTGTCCCCATACCAATGTCACCATCCCAGTGTCCCCATCCTGTCCCAGTGTCCCTGTCCCAGTGCTCCCATTTCTCTCCCAGTGTCCCCAGTTCCACCCCAGTAGCAAAAAAGCAAAAAAGAAGAATTTATGAATTCTTGTCTCGTCACCAGAGAGTGGAAACACGACACGATTTAACTGCAAGGAGAAATAAAATTAATTGGTTTAATGCACAGGATAGCATGGGGGCAAGTCAAGGGTTAAAACCAAACAAAAGAACATCTGAACTCACAGGAATGTTGGAAAATAATTTATATAGAATATAGAAAAATATATGCATAATTTTTTATAAAAAGGAGCAAATTTTTAGTTATTATATATATAATACATAAGTATAATATAAATTGTTAGCATAAAATACATTTATGTAAAATATTTTTATAAAATATATAATAATGCTATTGTATTACTCTCTCTATATAATACTAATATATATTTTGATTAACATTATATTATGAATATACATAAACCCTAATGAATATGCATGAAAACCTCTTTGATGTAACAGGACGTAAAGAACATGGCTTAATTAATGGTGAGCTTTTGGCAATTAGCACCAGAATTTTAACCTTTAACGAACTTTTATAAATATTTCAATTCTGACCCGTGTTTCTCACAGGGGGTCTCGGCTGATAATGGGGGAGGGGCGGACAGGACTGAGCCCCAAGGGACGCCCCCAGTGCTGGGGATCCCCCTGTGCCCCCCCAGCGCTCGGAGCCCCCTGGTCCCACTCCCAGCTCCCCCCAGTCCCGGTGCTGCTCCCGGGGGTCCCGCGGCTCTGGGGGCTCAAAGGGGAGGGGGCAGAACCCCCGTGATGGGGGGGGGGCACAAAGGGGGGTCCCGGCCCGGTGCTCGGGGGGGCCGGCACACGAGGGGGGGTCCGGTCCCTGTCCCGGTGCTCGGTGAGGGGGGATCAGGGCACGAGGAGGGTCCAGTCCCGGTGCGGGTGCACAGGGGGTGCTCAGTGATTCGGGGGAGTCTCCAGTGGCCCCAGTGCACGAGGGGGGGTCTCGGTGCTCGGTGATTTGGGGGGGTTTCTGGTGGTCCCAGTGCCTGAGGGGGGGTCCCAATGAACGATGACAGCACTGATTGATGGGGGGGTCTCCGGTGGTCCCGGTGCACCAGGGGAGGGTCCCGGTTCCTTGGGGGGGGTCCAGTGGTGCCGGTGCACGAGGAGAGGGAGGGAAACTCGAGGGTCCTGATGCCTGAGGGGGGGTCCTGAGGGGGGCATCCCGGTGCATGAGGACGGTGAAATTCGGGGGTCCCGGTGCTCAGGGGGGTCCCAGTGGGTGCTCAAGGACAGCGTGTGACACAGAGAGAGACCCCGGTGACACCAGGGACCCCCACACAGCGACTGCGCCAGCCCTGGTGACACTCGGGGGGCTCTTGGTGGCACTTGAGGAACCGGTGGCACTCCGGAGGCTCGTGGTGACATAAGGAGCTGGTGGCACTGGAGGTGCTCTTGGTGACACGAGAAGCTGGTGGCACTTGAGGAACTGGTGGCACTCGAGGGGCTCTTGGTGACACACAGCGCTGTGGCACTCAAGGAGCTGGTGACACTCGACTGTCCACAAGTCTCTCCAATGACATCACTGCACCAATGACATCACAGTGGTGACATCACTGTCCCCGCAGCAGCCTTGGGATGTCCTTGATGGCTTTTTGGCACTGCTCAGCCACTGCACGGCTGCTGGGGCCACCCGGGCCACCGTGGCCACTATAGGGACTCAAGAGGAGGTCGTGGATGTCCCCAGGTGTCCCCAAAAGGTGATGCTTGAACAGGCGGGCGCTGGCCTCCCACAGCTGCTCAAACTTGGCCACTTTCCCCACCAAGTCCTCAGGGACATTGGAGGACGCCTCCTTTGTCCCCTCCAGGGCAGCCTCAATGTCCCTGAGCTGGCACTCCGTGTAACTGATAAACTCAGTGGCTCTGTCACACGCACCCACCAAGCGCTGCAGCGGCTCCAGGGCCACCTCTGCCCAATGTCTCCTCCTGATGGCCGCCCTCGCCCGCCTGGAGGCCACCACAGCCTCTCCCATGGCCTCGTTGGTGGCCATTGCCACCTGGGCATCACGTGTGGCCCTCACTGAGGCCGCCTCATCCCTGTCCAGGGCCACCATCAGCTGCTGGGCTGTGGCTGCCAGGTTGTCCCCAGCTGTCCCCCCGCGGGTGGCCTTGTCCTGCTGGTCCCTGGCCCAGGCGAGGGCCGCGTCCTCGCAGGCATCACGGAGCTTGGTGACCTCCTCGACCAGCTGTTTCCATCTCTCCTCACACGCAGACACCAACGCCCGCCAGGCGCTGCCCGCGGCTCTCACATCGGCCCAGGTGGCCCCAGGGGTGGCCCCGAGGGTGGCCAGGGCCTGGCCCAGGGAGGTGACACCGGGGTGTTCCAGGCCCTTACGGAGGCTCCAGGTGAAGATCCTCAGGTCCGCATGCAGCAACTTTGGGGGCGCACAGCGCCGCACGCCCCGGTGTGGCCCGGTCACGGTGGCTGTCACATCGCCCAGAGTGGCCACCACGGACACCAGAGCCTCCAGCAGCTGGGGAGGGGACAGCTGAGGAGGGGACAGGGGAAGTGCCAGGGACCTGGTGGCACATGTGGCCTCTTGTGTGGCCCCTGTGCCCTCCTGGGATCCCATTTGTCCCTTCCCTGGAGGGCTCTGCTGTCCCCTCTGTCCCTTTGTCACCCCCTCATCACCTCAGCCATCCCCTGCCACCCTCCCTGCTGTCACTGCTGCCAGGCCCTGCCACCACACTCGTAGCCTCTGCCACCCTCTGTTGTCCCTTCTGCCAGCCCTCATGTCCCCATCCCCCTGTATCACCCCCATCCCCCCCTGCCCCCACACCATTTCCCCTCCCCCTCTCTGTCACCTCTCCCCTTCCTGCCACTGCCTCCTGTCCCCTTTGCCACCCCCTGTCCCCTCCCACCACATCCTCCATCTCCCCCCATCCTCCACTGCCCCTCACCCCCAGTGTCTCCTCTGTCCCCCTCTCCCCCACCCCATCGCACCTCTTGGGGCTCCACGCTCACTGGGGACACACTGGGGATGCTCTGGGGACACTCTGGGGGTCGAAGGAGCCTTGGGATGCCCTCGATGGCTCTTTGGCACCGCTCGGCCACCCCACAGGGACTGGGGCAGGCAGGACCACCAGTGAAATAGAGCTTGATGATGTCATCAACTGCCCCCAGCAGGTGATCCTTGACCAGGTGCATCTTGGCCTCCCACAGCTGCTCGGCCACGGCCACCTTGGCCACCAAGTCCTCGGGGGCATCAGGGGATGCCTCATTTGTCCCCTCCAAGGTGGCATCGATGTCCCTGAGCAGGCGCCGCAGCTCCTGGGGGAACGCAGAGGCTTCGTCACACGCGGCCACCAAGCGCTCCAGCAGCCCCAGGGCCACCTCCACCCGCTGTCTCACCATGGTGGCCCTTGTTGCCTCGCTGGCAGCAACCCTGGCCTCTCTCCTCACCTGGGCTCCATGCCCGGCCACCACCTCGGCCCCCTCCTCCCAGCCCAGGGCCTGACCCAGCTCCACCATGTTTTCCTGAGCTGTCCCATCACGGGCAGCCTCGTCCTGCAGCTCCCTGGCCCAGGTGGTGGCTGTGGCCGCCCTGTCGGCCGCCTTGGTGGCCAAATCCCTGCAGGTGTTGTGGAGCTCAGTGGCTGTCCTGGCCAGCTCAGCCCAGCTATTCATCCGCACAGACACCGACCACTGCCACTCGCTGGCTGCCATTGTCACATGGTTCCGGGGGATCCCTGGGGTGCTCTTCTAGGCAGCCAGGGCCTGGCACAGGGAGGTGACAGGGCCATCGTCATCTGATGTGACATTGCGGCGCCTCCAGGTGTCATCAGTGCTGTAGAGGGTGTCCCAGAGGTTGCTGGTGAAAACCTCCAGGTCCCCGTACAGGCACCCTGGGAACAAGAGCAGATTCATCTCCTCGTCCTGCCTGGGCAGGGTGCCCAGCAGCTCACCCAGGATGGCCACTACAGTGACCTCTGGCTGCAGCAGGGCCGGGGACAGCTGGAGAGGGGACAGGAGAGGAGTCAGGGACCTGGTGGCACTTATGGCCTCCTCGAGAGGCCCCGGTCCTTTCCCAGGGTCCCCTTTGTCCCCTCCCTTGAGGGCTCTGCTTCCCCCGCTGTCCATTTGTCACCCCCTCGTCCTCTCTGCCACCCCCTACCACCACACTCGTAGCCCCTGCCACCCTCTGCTGTTCCTTCAGCCACTGCCCGCTAGACCATGTGTCCCCAACCCCCCCAGTCATCCCCATCCCCCACTGCCACCTTCCCCCACCTTTCCCCTCCACCTGTCACCTCCCTCCTTCCTGCCACTCCCTCCTATCCCCTTTGTGACCCCTGTCCCCTCCCGCCAGCCCCCATGTCCCCTCCAGCCCCCATTGGCTCCTCTCTCCCCCCACCACTCCCCCAACCCATCGCACCTCTTGGAGCTCCATGGTCACTGGGGAGACATTGGGGACAACTTGGGGACACTCTGGGGGTTGAAGGAGCCTTGGGATTGTTTTGCGGAGAAAAGAAGAAACCTCACAACTTTGTAAAAGTTGTAAAGCCCGGTATGTTTTTATTACGACGCGCGCCGGACGCAAGTCCCCCAACAAGGCATGCATGCCTCTGAAGACCTCGGGTCTTCTTTTATCCCCCTTCCAAATGCATATGCATACAGTTTCATAATAAGTTCATACATATTTATTTTGTGTGACATTTAGCACCAGGTTTTTTTTATTAAAGGAATTTTTAAGTCGGGGGCAAATCGATCTTGTGGTCTTTTCTGTTTTTCTTTCTCTGTCTCCTTGCTGTCTCGGCATGCGAGTTCTTCCTTCAGCTTTGGCCTCACAGACTTTTCACCTCTCTTAGACACTTCACCTAATTCAGAATGGATCTTTACTCTGTCTCAGGATGTGGGCACTGGGGCGGCCAGTACCACTATCGAAATACAACTTGATGATGTCTCGAACTGTCCCTGCCAGGTGACCCTTGACCAGGCGGGCGTTGGCCTCCCACAGCCACTCGGCCACGGCCACCTTGGCCACCAAGTCCTCAGGGACTTTGGGGGATGCCTCATTTGTCCCCTTCAGGGTGGTCTTGATGTCCCAGAGCAGGCACTGCAGCTCCCAGGGGAACGCGGTGGCTTCGTCACACGCGGCCACCAAGCGCTCCAGCAGCCCCAGGGCCGCCTCCACCCGCTGTCTCACCATGGCGGCCCTTGTTGCCTCACTGGCAGCCACCCTGGCCTCTCTCCTCACCTGGGCTCCATGCCCGGCCACCACCTCGGCCCCCTCCTCCCAGCCCAGGGCCTGACCCAGCTCCACCATGTTTTCCTGAGCTGTCCCATCACGGGCAGCCTCGTCCTGCAGCTCCCTGGCCCAGGCGGTGGCAGCTCTGTTGGCTGCCTTGGTGGCCAAATCCCTGCAGGCGTTGCGGAGCTTGGTGGCCGCCCTGGCCAGCTGGGCCCAGCTGTTCACAAGCGGAACCACCGACCTGTGCCACTTCCTGGCTGCCATTGTCACACGCTTCTGGGGGGGCCATGGGGGTTTCTCTACGACGAACAGGGCCTGGCTCAGGGAGGTGAAAGGGTCTTCATCATCGTAGGGGACATTGTGGCGCCACCAGGGGACTTCAATGCAGTCCCGGATGGCCTTGAGCTGCCAGCTGAATGACCATAGGTGCGAGTACATGTGCCTTGAGGGCGTGAGCAGCAGATTCATCTCATCACAACTGGGCAGGGTGGCCAGCAGCTCGCCCAGGATGGCCGCCATTGTGACCTGTGGTTGCAGCAGGGCCGGGGACAGCTGGGGAGGGGACAGGGGAGGTGTCAGGGAGCTGGTGCCATTTGTGGCCTCCTGGGGTTGCCCTGCGCCCCCAATGGGTTCCCTTTTGTCCCCTGCATCCCTCTGTCAGCCTCTTGTTCCGTCTGCCACCCCCTGCCCCTCCCTTCGCAGCCCCTCCTGCCCCCTGCCTGTCTGCTGTCCCCTCTGTCACCACCCTGCTCCCACTGCTGTCCTCTCTGCCACCCCCTGCCACCACATTCCTAGCCCCTGAAAACCCCTCCTGTCCTGTCTGTCACCTTCTGCCAGCCCCCATGTCCCCACCACCCCATGTCCCCCAAATTCCTCACTGCCCCCTCCCCATCATGTCTCCTCACCTGGCACCTCCCCCTCGCCTGCCACTGACTCTTGTCCCCTTTACGACCCCCTGTCCCCTCCTGCCACCCCCCAGGACCTCCCATCCCCCATTAGCCCATCCCCCCCAGTGTCCTCTCTGTCCCCCTCACCCCCCCCCCCGTTGCGCCTCTTGGGGATCCATGCTCACTGGGGACACTTTGGAGACGCTCTGGGGACACTCTGGGGGTCGAAGGAGCCTTGGGATGTCCTCGATGGCTCTTTGGCACTGCTTGGCCACCTCACAGGCACTGGGGCTGTTGGGACCATCAGTGAACAAGAATTCGATGGTGTCCCGAAGTGTCTTCCCCAGGTGATCCTTGGCCAGGCAGGCATTGGCCTCCCACAGCAGCTCAGCCACGGCCACCTTGGCCACCAAGTCCTCAGGGACAGTGGGGGGTGCCTCATCTGTCCCCTCCAGGGTGGCATCGATGTCCCTGAGCAGGCGCCGCAGCTCCTGGGGGAACGCGGTGGCTTCATCACACGCGGCCACCAAGCGCTCCAGCAGCCCCAGGGCCGCCTCCACCCGCTGTCTCACCATGGTGGCCCTTGTTGCCTCACTGGCAGCCACCCTGGCCCCTCTCCTCACCTGGGCTCCATGCCCGGCCACCACCTCAGCCTCCTCCTCCCCGCCCAGGGCCTGACCCAGCTCCATCATGTTTTCCTGAGCTGTCCCATCACGGGCAGCCTCGTCCCGCAGCTCCCTGGCCCAGGCGGTGGTTGTGGCAGCCCTGTCGGCCGCCTTGGTGGCCAAATCCCTGCAGGTGTTGTGGAGCTTGGTGGCCGCCCTGGCCAGCTGGGCCTATCTGTTCACAAGCACAGACACCGACCACTGCCATTTGCTGGCTGCCATTGTCACATTGTCGCAGGTGGTCCGTGGGGTGCTCTTGTAGGCGGCCAGGGAGGTGACAGGGCCATCATCAGAAGTGACATTGCAGTGCCACCAGGCGGCATCAAAGCGGTACAGGGTGATCTGGAGCTCCTTGGTGAAGTCCATCAGGTCCCAGTACAGGCAGCTTGGAGACAGGACCAGCAGCATCATCATGTCCAGACTGGGCAGGTTGTCCAGCAGCTCGCCCAGAGTGGCCACCACGGTGACCTGTGGCTGCAGCAGGGCTGGGGACAGTTGGGGAGGGGACAGGGGAGGTGTCAGGGACCTGGTGCCACTTACAGCCTACTGAGGTGGCCCCCTGCCCCCGAGGGGTCCCCTCTGTCACCTCCGTCCCTTTCTCAGCCTCTTGTTCCCTCCATTCCCCTGCCCCTCCCCTCGTAGCCCCTCCTGCACTGTGTCCCTCTGCTGTCCCCTCTTCCACTCTGCCTGCACACTGTTGCCCCTCTGCCACCCCCTACCACCGCACCCATAGCCTCTGCCACCTCCCATGTCCCCATCCCCCTATGTCACCCCATCCCCCACTGCCCCATCCCTCTCTGTGTCTCCTCCCCTTCTCCATCACGTCCCCACTTCCTGCCACTCCCTCCTGTCCCCTTTGCGATCCTCTGTACCCTACATCCTCCATTGCCCCCTTCCCCCTCCCTGTGCCTCCTCTCCCTGCCACGTGTCCCCTCTGTCCCCACGTCCCCCCGCGTCCCCCATCCCCCTGTCGCACCTCTTGGAGCTCCATGCTCACTGGGGAGACATTGGGGACACCTTGGGGACACTCTGGGGATCGAACAAGCCTTGGGATGTCCTCGATTGCTCTTTGGAACCACTCGGCCACGATGCGGCAACAGGGACTGTCGGGACCACAACTGAAATAGAAGTCAATGATGTCTTGAAGTGTCTCCCCCAGGTGATCCTTGACCAGGCGGGCGTTGGCCTCCCACAGCCACTCGGCCACAGCCACCTTGGCCACCAAGTCCTCGGGGACATTGGGGGACGCCTCATTTGTCCCCTTCAGGGTGGCCTCAATGTCCCCAACCCTGAGCTGCAGCTCCCGGGTGAACGCGGTGGTTTCGTCACACGCGGCCACCAAGCGCTCCAGCAGCCCCAGGGCCGCCTCTACCCACTGTCTCTCCATGGTGGCCCTTGTTGCCTCGCTGGCAGCAACCCTGGCCTCTCTCCTCACCTGGGCTCCATGCCCGGCCACCACCTCGGCCCCCTCTTCCCTGCCCAGGGCCTGACCCAGCTCCACCATGTTTTCCTGAGCTGTCCCATCATGGGCAGCCTCATCCTGCAGCTCCCTGGCCCGGGTGGTGGACGCCTCAGCAGCCACTTCCCTCCAGGTGTTGCGGAGCTCAGAGGCCTTCCTGGCCAGCTCGGCCCAGCTGTCCACAAGTGCAGCCACCAACCCCTGCCACTTGCTGGCCACCATTGTCACACGGTTCTGGGAGATCCATGGTGTGCTCTTGCAAGCAGCCAGGGCTTGGCTCAGGGAGGTGACAGGGTCATCATCATTCACGGTGACAAACCTCCTGTTTCTTGCCTGGCAGTTTCTGGGATGGGGCATCAGGAATGCATTTACTTGAGTGTCAGTGGCACTGCAGAGATGCACTTGATGCAAGAATCCTCTGAAATAACACAGGCAGACCACACTGACTCTGGAAAATGGCCTGTAAAGCTGGTGTCCCCATTTGGAGAAGCAAAATGTGCTATTTCTGATGGAGGTTCCTACTAACAGAGTCAGCCAATGGAACTGGTTCTCAAGGCGAGACCATTTGGATGTTGCAGTGGCTGTGGCAGCCCCAGGGTTTGGGTTTTTGGTTGGCATAGCAAAATGAGCTCTGAGCAGCATCTGTGGCAGGGAGGAAAGTGCCCCTGGAGCTGGGGCTGAGGCCCCGGGGTGGATGTGAGCCCGTGTGGGTGTGAAGGGAGCTGGCAGAGCGCTGAGTTTGCTTTCCCTGCAGGCTCGCGCTCTGATCCGGCAGAACGGGACCCCGCAGCTGCAGGAGCCCCAGCGCCTGTCGGCTCTGCTGCGGGACTGCCTCGAGTGCAGCCTGGAGCCGGACGAGGAGCGGCGCTGGGCTGCCCAGGAGCTGCTGCAGCTGAGGGCCAGGGGCTGCAGGGGAAGCAGCAGCGCCAGGGAGGGGTTTTCTTGTGGGGCCCCCTCCGACAGTCTCCAGTCTCGCTGCGTTCCACACGCAGAGCAAGCAGAATCCTCGCCTGCTGTGGCTTGGCAGCTCCTTTGGAGCTCATCTGGGCCTGGTGCCCCACAGCGAGCAGGGACATCTTCAAGCAGCTCAGGGGGCTCAGAGCCCTGCCTGACCTTGAGCTTGGATGTTTCCAGGGAGGAGGCACCTCCCACATCTCTGGGCACCTTCTGTCAGTGTTTCCCCACTCTGCTGGTTAAAAAATTCTTCCTTAGATCTAATCTGAGCCTGCTTCCCTCTCCTGAGTTTCAAATCATTTCCCTTTGTCCTGTTGCAACAGAGCCTGTGAGGAACTTGACTCTGGAAAGTAACAGTTCATTTCTTTCCTTTGTATCCTTAGGGCAGCACCCATTTTTATCATCAGCCAAGCCTCTCTCCAGCTTGACCCCTCTGATCACTGCAGCGAAGCAACTGAGGGAGCAGCGGAGGAGATGAAGCACTTGAGGACAGCTTTCAGTTACAGTAGTCAGGACAACTAGTTAGTTATGGTAGTTAGCAGTGGTAGTTAGTTATGGTAATTAGCACTGGTAGTTAGTTATGGTGGTTAGCACTAGTACTTATTTATGGCAGTTAGGACAGCCTGTTTGTTATGGCAGTCTTTTGAATAAAACTCTCTTAACCCTCAACTGCCTTGCCGTGTCCCTTCCTTCTCCCGCTGTGCCTCAGCTGCCCGGAGCAATGTGAGGGGAGAGCGGGCCCAGCCTGGCCCAGAGATGAGCCCCAGCAGAGCCCTGGCAGAGCCCAGAGCAGCCTCGGCACCTGCAGAGTCAGCCTGGAAGGAGGCGCTTGGAGCCTTCTCGGCTGCACCCGGCTCTTGGTTACAAACTGGGTGTGCTGGAAAATGCCACCGGCTCTGCACGAGGACAGAAGGGGCCCGGGGAAGGCCCAAGTGCTCCATGCAAGGGAAAAACCTGCCCTGGGATTGTTATAAATAACTAGGCAGTGTTGCTTTTGCTATTATGTATTGACTTCTGCAATCTATTCTTAATCACACTGATTTTGATAGAGTACAGTTTGTAATCACTTTTAACTGCTTTTGCTATAGTATAATTTGTCAGCTTTTTGTGGCCAATGCCCTGGCCCCTGTGTAGCTCATATCCTCAGAACATAATTTATGGATGATATTTTAGTTTGTGGACAGTGTGAAAGACATACACTATAGTTTTGGCTTTTGAAAAACATTAAAGTGGATGCCATGTGTTGTGCATTGGAATGTTAACTTTTGCAGAAGTAGCTGTAGTTGCGAAATAATAACTAATGCTTTTATTTTTGTAAATAACTGACAATAACACTTCAGAGATATCTGTGAAATAGCTGATGTTCATTTAAAGAACTTGTGGAAATAGGTAAAACCGTCTGCATGGTCAGATA
This sequence comes from Melozone crissalis, assembly GCF_028551555.1. Classification (NCBI taxonomy): domain Eukaryota; kingdom Metazoa; phylum Chordata; class Aves; order Passeriformes; family Passerellidae; genus Melozone; species Melozone crissalis. The sequence goes on from NW_026536031.1 coordinate 357,661, forward strand.
ACATTTCAGGAAGGGATGTGATGAGGACCCCTGCCACTGACCCTTCCACTGTCAATAACTGTCACCTGCTGAAACCACAGAACAGGGGCCCTTGTGAGGGAGTGACACACAACCCTCAAAACAGCAATCCACGATTCCTGCACGTGCTCTAAAACGGCGAGTTGGGCGTCAAACAAACCTAAAGAATTCCTAGAACAAGTAAACAAGTTCAAAGAAATGTTTGAACGTGTATAACCATTATGAAGACGTATTTGAACAATACAGTGGAAAAACTAGACAAGAAGAGTTGCTGTGGTTAACCGGTGTGCCTCTGGCCATTGCCAAGCACCCAGCGCTGTTACTGATTTGTCCCTTATTATTCCTTATTAAACTTTCAAAAATTCTAAAGAGTGAGGCTCCTTTCTCACAAAACCCAAGGTGCTCACCCCTTGTTCTTCCCCCAAAGCCAGGATTTGTCAATCCTACACTTTGTCTGGATGGAGGAGAAGGAGGCTGCGACGGAAAAGGAAGATGCACTGGTGTGGAGGCACATGGGAGTCTCAATCACCCACCTGTGGGGGACTGGTCTCCAATAAGAAGAACAGATTTCAAGGTTATGGTGAGAAGCTTGCTTCTCCTATAGATCTTTGCAGGCACATGCTGATTTATGGAAAATTGTTACCCCATTGGCCCGTTGGCCTAATTACCCTAGTTCAACCCATGTTACCCATCTTTGGTTAGTCCCTAGAATGTTCTCCCTCTCTGTCCCTCCATTGGCCCTAATTTACTGCATTCCTCTGCCCCTGTTTCCCCATTAGCTGACCCGACCCTTTACCCCTCCTTTGCACCATTTCCCCCCATATCCATTGGACCCTGGCCCTCAGCTCCACCCTCACTACCCCATATAAAAACCCCCTGTGCCCTCAGCTTGCACCCTGTCTTTGTCCCTGGGCCCTGTTCAGCTCTGTGCCCTGTTCCTGTACCAATAAACCCAGTTTGCTGCAGATCATACCCAGACCCATCCTGCCGACTTTGTCAGCTTTATAAAGCAGCCATGAGCTTTGGGCTCCAGAGTGCCGGACGCTCCAAGGGCCTCGGCAGCGCCAGGACACTCCAAACTGGGATGCCAGGCAGGGCAGGAGGAATCACTGCCCCTTTCCCCTCTCTGCTGCTCCATCTCCCAGCCCAGTATTGCTGCAGGACAGCCTCACTGCCAACGCCATCCTGCCAGGGATGGACTGGGGGCATCTCCTTCCCCTGCCCTCTGGCATGGAGGCAAATCCCATCTTCTCCTTGTCCACCCTCCTTCCTCTGCTCATTCTGTCCTTCATCCATCCATGTTCCTTTCCCATCTCCTTCCTCCCTTGTTCCTTCTTGTTCCTTCCTCTCCTCCTGCCTTTTCCTTTTCCTTTCTCCCTGTCTCTTCCTCTCCTTGTCCTTCCTCCCCCAGGTCCTAAGTTGCGGACAGAGACCAGGGAGAACAAATCCCTGCCACAGAACCTCGTGGAAGAGGCCATTTGGAACGGCTCCACGGCTCAGGAATCCAACGGGGAGGAAATGCCCCAGAGATCCCTCAAGAGGAGGGGCTGCAAACGCAGCCTGGGGAGCTGTGAGGAGGTAAAACCCCCCCTGTGCTGGGAAAGGTGTGGAGAATGTGAGAAGAGCTTCAGGCAGAGCTCAGCCTATACCTGGTGACTCCAAAGACGGCGATGTCGGATGCAGAGATCCGTGAGGATGCAGAGATCCCCCTGCAGATCAGTGGGCATCCAGAGATCCCCCGGCAGATCCATGGGGCTGCAGAGATCCCCCTGCACATCCACGGGGATACAGAGATCCCCCTGCAGATCCACGGGGATGCAGAGATCCCCCTGCAGATCCATAGGGATGCAGAGATCCCCCTGCAGATCCATGGGGATGCAGAGATCCCCCTGCAGATCCACGGGGATGCAGAGGTCCCCCTGCAGCCCCCGGAGCAGCCACGCTGCCGCACGGCGATGCCTGAGAGGAGGCTGTGACCCCGCGGGCAGAGGGCCCCGCTGGAGCAGCCTGTCCTGGCAGGGCTGACCCCGGGGCACAGTGACCCACGCTGCAGCACTTGGAGGGGGCTGTGCCCCGTGGGATGGACTCAGCTTGGAGAAGTTCCTGGAGAAGTCTCCGGTGGGAGAGAGCCCAGGGTGCAGCAGGGGAACGACTCCTGTCCCTGAGCAGAGGGAGAAGCCCCGGGGCATGAACTGAGCCCGGCCCCATTCCCTGTCCGCGGCACTGCCGGGGTAGGAAGTGCAGCTGGAAGGAGGGAGGCGTGGGGGACAGCTGGATTTAAGGGTCTCCACTTACTTCTCATTATCATGCTCTGAGTTTTTGGAGTTCTCTGTCAGAAATCTCTCCCCTCCCCTACTCATACACAGAGGTTTTGAGCCGTTTTTCCTTTTTGAGGGAAATCAAAGCGATGCACTGATGCTCCTAATTAGGGATAGGAGAAGTGAGGCTCCAGGGCTTCCCGCTGAGCCGGAGCCACCGGAGCCGCAGTGCCGGGAAAGCCGTGGCGGGAGGTGCGGAGAATTTTTTTTCTGTTTTCACCTCAATCCCCTCGGGCCCGGGCCCGTTCTAGGGCTGCTCCTCAGCTCCGGCTCTGCCCTCACGCAGCCCAGGGGGCCCTGAGAGCGCGGGGCGGGTCTGTGCCGTGTGCAGAGCCCGCCCCTGTCTGGGATTGGGCGATGGTGGCGTCAGTCGTGGTTGTGGCGCGCTGATTGGTGGGAGCGGGGCAGAGCAGGGTCCCGGGGGCGGGCTGAGGGCGGCCGTGGCTGGGCAGCGGCGCGGATGTGGGAGCGTGTGTGCGGTGCCGTGAGCGGCGGCAGCGGCCGGAGCGCGGTGAGGCGGCGGCGGAGCTCGGAGGCGGCCGCAGCGCAGGTGGGAGCCGCGCTGGGTTGTGCGGGGACTCGGGGCTGGCTGCGGGCCTCGGGGGCGGCAGGGGGCTCGGGCGGGTTCGTTGTGCCGTGTGGGTCCCGTGTTGCCGCTGGCGTGAGGGCGCTGCGGGAGCGGCTGCCCGCGGTCTCCTTGCGGCCGCTGCCTCGGCTGGAGCCGCTGCCGGAGCAGCGCTTGTTATGAACAAAATTCGGGTAATATTTTTTTTGTGAGAAAAAAAGTTACAAAAAGCAGCCAGACCACGGGTAGCTGCTGAAGTTCTTCGTGTTTTGTTATTGTAATCACGAGTCGTTGTGGCTAATCGCTCCTTTTGTATCAGCAGAGCCTCGCCCGAGGCTAAGTTGTACCTTTCCCAGAAGGGTGGGAACCTTCCCGAACAGTAGAAGGTGGGGGGGGCTATGCAAAGTGACTCCAAGACCACAATGCAGCATGGGTCCCCCGGTGTACGGAGAAAACCCCAAAACAACGAGCCACCTAAGAGTTGAGAGACTGGAGTGATGTCTAGACGTGAAGAGCCGAATGCTGAACCTGCAGAGATGCAAAACACCTTCAGAGCCTCTCGCCCTGACCAAGAGAGACGACCCCGGCGGTGAGACGAGGCTGACTGAGCCGGCAAAGGTACCATCTGACGGGATCAGCAGGCCCTAAAGGCTCCCACGAGGACTTGATCCCCAGCTCTGCCCCTTGCGGACAGAGCTGCGCATATCCTCCTTCTCTGAGTCGCTTTGGGAGAGACGACGGAGACTGCAGACCCGTCGAGCCACCCATTCCTGAGCTGATCACTTTTAATAAAGGCATTGAAAAGGAGAAGTCTCCTGGCCCTGTTTATTTCAGCGCTGGCTCGGCCCGGTTGCTGTGGCTGGGACAGAGGGGGCTGCCCCGTGCCCGGGGCTGTGCGGGGAAATTGCCGTGGCCGGAGGTGTCTGTGCGCAGAGGAGACAGAGGAGTCCTGTAAAAGTGACTTTATTGCTGAGCAGAGGGAGAGGCCGTGGGGCATTTGCCGTGCGCTCTCTGCCATTGTTGTAGTTCGCAGCCTCCTTTTTATCCTCATTTTCCCGGCTTCATCTCCCTCTCCCTTTGCCCACTGGCTGAGGTGCTTGGAAGGTTCAGACGTCCCGGTCCGCCAACTGCATGTCCGTGTTAATTTGCACCCCCACTTTTGTATAACAGCCGATATTCACGTCTGTGTTAAGTCTTTCTTCTTCTGGAAGTTCAGGAATTTAGCAGGTCTTTCTGTGAGCAGCAATCCATGTTAATTAGTAACATTTATTGTAGCTGATGGTTTCGCCCTTGCTTCCTGATCTGCAAATCCTTGACCCCTCCCTCAGCTGCTGAATGAGCTGCACTCTCAAGGTGTGGAGCATGGTAAAAAGATAAGAGTTGCTGTTGCACATCAGAGGAGAAACAGCATTCGTTTAACCCATGGTCTGCCAGGGAGCCACAAAACCGTGGCCCATTCCCATCCTTTCCACGTTTGGCTGGAGCATGAGGTGCTTTCTTACTTCCTTTGTTATCTGTTTCACCACTTTTTCTTTGTCATCTCTTTGCCAACAGCAGTTTGAGTCATTTAATTTTCCACAAACTCCTCTCTTTTTCTGCTAACAGATGATCTGATCCCATCCCATGGTTAAGTGTTGTGTTCCTCATTTCAGTGGGCTGGTCAGCAGGAAGGTCAGGAGCTGGAGCTGCCTGGTTGGTTGTTATTGCGAGGACAGCTTGTAATCTAATGATGCCATTGAAATGAGAAATGGGTTCTGTGGCTCCTGATATGAATTGGTTCGGGTTCCCAGGGGCTGGTCCATGGTGTTGTAGGATTTGTTCTGCTGGCCGTTCATCTTTTCCCCATTGTGGGCACTCTCTTCAGCCAAGACTTCATCAATTTACCTCTTTTCTCTAATTGAATCATGAAATACTTGGATTCCCAACTGACTTCCCTGAACTTGTGGCAGCAAGAATTTCTCGGTGCTCTAATCCACCCTATATAACACAGACAGTGACAGCACATATTGGAGTGGGCAGAGGGATGATTCCCCCCCATTTGTTTATAGTGAAGTTTTCCCAACATTCTCCATTTGCTGTTTCCCTTTGCAGCTTCACCCGTTTGTGTTGCAGGGTCAGATATCCTCCCCCTGGGCTCTGCCTTGAGCTGTGCAAATTCCATCAGTGCAAGCAGGCAGAGCTTGGGGTGAGGGGCAGAGGGAATCAGCCCAATTCCTGCCCCGGGCAAGAGACCCAGGTGCATTGTCCACACTTTGCCCAGCAGTGTTCATTTGCATTTCTAAAGCTCCTCTGGAGGCTGCCTGGAATGGAGCTTCTCTTCCAGGGCAGCCATCTGGTGAGTCACATGTGGCCCCCCAAGAATCTGCTGTGTTTTAAAAAAAAGTATTAACTATTTACAAGTTCAAAGTATTACGGTTAAAGCTCTTCAGTTCTACAAATGCCCCATAAAGGAGAACTTGGAAAAACCCAGACCAAAAATTGATTCTCACACTTCTGTCCCAAACCCACCTGACAATATAAAGTGGGAATTTTTATAAAAAATTATTATCATGTTGTTATCTTATCACTGAAACTGCAGGGAAAACAAAAACTCTCCAAGAATCTCTTTAGTGTTAGAGAGTCAAGGCATTCCTTGGTTCTGGCCAGGATGTGCAACAGAAATAATTTCTTTCACAAATAGCCCGGCTGTGCAGAGAAAATCATTCCATGCCATGTGAGTTTTACTCGATTTTCCTAGACTTTATGTAGTCTGAACCAGTCTAAATCCAATGCTTTAATGTTCCTTGTTCCCAATTGTGTAAGTTTTTAGCATTTGGTTTCCTGTTGGACCTGGATTTCTTCCCCTCTGATGTGAATTCGGTCCACACTCCTGGATTTCCTTCTCAGCCTTTTCCAGCCCAGGTGTCTCCAGCTCTGCTGGGGGCAGTGTCTGGGGTAGCTGTTGGTTGCTGCTTGCTGCTGGGCAATGTTGATGTTTTGTTGCTGGTCGTTATCTCTGTGGGTGTCTTTTGGGCTGTTCCCAGTGTGTTCGGATGTTAAACTCATCTCCATTGAGTGGTGTAACATCCCTTAAATAAAACCTTTAAATTCCTTTCCCAAAGGCAAACCTTTGAGTAGAGAAACCTTTCTGAGCAGAGAAATAAGGTTTGAAACAACCGAAATCGGTACATTTTGCAGCAGTGCAATGGCAGGCAGCCCAGAGTGTGGGTGTCAGTGAGCCCCAGGGTGGAATTTTGCCGTGGTGTTCCCCAGCAGCTGTGGCAGTGCAGGCCCAGCCAGCGCTGAAGCTGCAGCAGTGGCAGCAAGGCTTGGCCCCAGTGGCTGGAGATGGCAGAGGAGGGTGGCCAGGATTGCAGAGGATTCCAGGTGAGGATCTGTGGGCAGGCGCAGGGGCTTGGCCCGCTGTGGAGCCCTGGCTGCTGCTGCGTTGCCTTCAGGGCAGGCTCAGGGGCGGCCTCCCATCCTCCTGCTGCAGGCGGGAAGTGCAAATCTGCGGGGCTTCAGAGCCCTTGAGGCCAGGCTGAGGAGTCCCCCTGTGTTGAGCTGTGCTGGCGGCTGTTTGTGGCCTCGGGGACACTTGGCATGGGCCCCTTGGCCACCAGTGGTGCTGCTTTGCACTCCTTAGGCAGGAGCCGATGTCCTGGCTGGGTGTTGGCAGCAGCAAAGTGCCAGGGCAGGCTCAGTGCCAGCCCAGCTTCCTGTGGGAGAATGTGCCTTGATATCTGCTCCAGTGGTTGCTGAAGCAGTGAGAATTGCTTTTGCCCCCCTGTTTGGTGCCATGGTGTCAGCAGAAGATATTGAAGCCTTCCTGCTCAGGGCATTTCAGTGCCAGGCTCTCACAAGCACCCACAGCTCTGCGGGTTGAGCTGAGCATGGGGCGGTGACCTGTGCTGTGTCTGATTCCCCTTCCTTAATAACCGCCTGTCTTGTAGCTCTTTTCCCTTCTGCTGCCCTTGCAGAGCCATCCACAAACACATTTTCTCCCTCAGGCCAGGGAATGTCCCATCAATCTGTCCCAGCCTGGGTCTGGAGCTCTGTCCCTTGAGTGCAGTCCTGGGTTCCTTGCCAGCCCCTCTCCAGGCTGTTCCAACAGGAGGCTGGGTTAAACCCTTGCCCTGTCCTCAGTTCGAAATCCTCCTGTGCCATTGAACAAGTTTCATACTGTAATAACTGAGCCCTGCTCATCCATTTAGAGGCTCTTTTGGTTATCAGAGCTTTAACTTGATGCCAGACTTGAAGTATAGGAGGTCCTATATAGGATTAAACATTTTAGCACAAGAATTCCTTTGGCAAGACCCTGTTTAACATCCACCTGTAATTCAAATTCTTTTTCCCTGTCTGGAAGGCCCAGGCCACCCACCTCAGTTAATCTTCATTTTAACACTTGAAAATTCTGTGTTTCCTCCTGCTGTGTATCCATCCAGTTTGTTGACTGGCAGGATAGGAGTGTTGTAGGGAGACATCCCTGGCTCCAAAAGCCCTGCCTTTAACAGGGACTCAGTACCAGGCTGTGAGCCCTTCCTTCCCTCTCTTGGAACAGGATATTGCTCCTCCTCGTTGCTTTAAAGTAATTTGTGGAGGCTCCATATCTAATTTTCCCCATTTCCGCGAAGCTGCCTACACTTCTGGGTTCACTTCAGCATAGGCCTTTTCAATCTTTTCACACAAACGTAGAACAGAACTGACCTCTGCAACCCCTTTTACAGTATTAAAATCCAACTCTCAAATTCCTTCCTAGGTAATTACAATCACAGGAGGAAGAAAAATAAATTCATTTTATTCAAACCTATGCTCCACAGCTTCTAGTAGTAGTTGAACAAATCATACCTGCACATCTTTCCCACTCATTCCCTTAAAAATTAAAATATTCCTTTACTATTTTCCCCCTTAGGTCTAAGATTCAGAGTGGATTGAGAGGCCCCTGTGTCCATCAGAAAATGCCTCCTCTCAATGCACACCCACCCTGAATGTTCTCAAGGGCTGCAGTGTGGAGGGTCCCTGATGTGATGGGAGCTGTGCCAGCCCTGCCAATCCATGTCCATCAAGGGGTGGACTTGCTGGTCCTGAGGGTGCTGCTGTCTGTGCTTGCAGTGTCCTTGTGCCCTGCAGCTGGAGCCCTGGTTCCTTGCCAGGGGCTGTTTGGGTGGGCTCTCCCCTGGTGAGGAGGGCAATGCCTCTGCCAGGTGCTTGTGGCCGAGCCCATGTCCTGGGTGCTGGGGCCCCCTTGGGCCCTGGGGTTGATCCCTTGGGGGCTGTAGGAACTGTGCCCTGGCCTTTGCCTTCAGTTTGGCCTTTTGCTGCTCCTTTCTTGCATTCACCTGCTGTGCCTTTGTGCCCAAGTGCTGCAGGGCCTTCTTGTGCCCCTCCTGCAGCCCCCTCAGTGCCTGTGGGTGCTTGTCTTGCTTTACAAGAGAGGTGTCTGCTCGGGAAGGCAGAAAAAGCCTCTCTTGGAATGGAGAATGCAAACCCCCCTCCCTCTTAATTTTTAGACTAGTGAAATGAAGGGGCTCTCAGGCAAAGATATGGGAATAGGAATACCAGTTTTTTACTAGTGTGTATAATAAAGCAAACAAACACCAACAGCTGCGGCACTGAGAACAAACAGAGCCCGGACCCAGTCCCGGCCTTTGGGCTGCGGCGCTTTCCCCTTGGGTGCAGTTCCGGGCACGGCCGGCAGGGGCGCTGGTGGCTCCCGCGAGGCGGAGCAGCGCATCCTTCCCATGGGAACCTCTCTGAACGGAAATAGAGCAATCCCTTCAGCTAACTCTTTCACTTTTTTACCTTCTATGGCCTTTCTCTCATGTTTTGAGAAAGAATTTGGAGAGGGCTGCCTTTTAACTGAGCTGCTAGTGTTTTGATATGGTGCTTCCTCTCGAGAGAGACAGAGTTTCCTTGAACAGCCGGAGCTGTGGTTACTGAGGGGACGTAACTCAGAGCAGGACGGGGTCAGGGGAGGATATCCCGCTGAGGCTGGGTAGGATTGTGGGCAGGGTCTGCTGCTGGAATCGGCAGAGGGGGATCTTCCCGTGGAGCCCGAGGCGGAGCGTGGGCAGCCCCCACATGGCTGATGGCGGCTGATCCGGCAGCTTCCGGCAGAGCAAAGGCAGGTGGGAGAGCCCGGCAGCAGCGGCGGTGCCCAGCGCAGGTGGCACGGGCAGGGCAGCCGGGGATGGGATGGCTGGGACCCCCCCTGGGTGCGGTGGGCGCGGTGACCTCGGAGCAGGCGGCAGGACAGAGCAACCCCCATCTTCCCCAGCACGGCCGGCAGAGCGGCCGCGGGCCAGGCAGTGGGAGCAGGGCACACAAATTGAGCGACAGCGCCGGGGCAGGTGGAGCTGCCCTGGGCAGTGAGGCCACACCTGGGATGGAAACCGGGGCAGGCGGAGCTGAGGCGGGCAGCGAGCCGGGACCCGGGACAGGCGCCTCGGCCGCGAACAGAGGGGGCAAGACCTGTAGAGGATCCCACTCTCTTTCTTATTTTTCCTCTTGTTCCCTTCCCCTTCATTTCCCCTTTTTTCTTTTCTTGTTTTTTTTTTCTCGGGGCTTTCTGATACTTTAAAGATTTTTATTCTCCTAAAATCTCCTGTCTTACATATGGCATATTCTCTTTCTTCTAGATTAATTGGGTTTTTTTTACAAATAAATCCAGAGCCTAGCAAATCTAAACTTCTGCTTTGATACTTTGAAATGGCCAACGAGCTAAGTCATGACCTCCTAATGTTGTTTCTCTCATCACCTTTTTATTTATCCTTTGGCAAATTAAGGATACATCCTAAATCCAAAAATCCCAGTGCACCCATAGTTCCTTAAAAAATGATCACACAAAGCTTGAGTACCCCAGTGGGTTTTCTGATGCCTGTCTTCTAATATTTTCCTATTAAGCACATTTTATTAAGTAATTGTCTTCCATCAAGAAGTTTCCATTTCCCTGATTTATCTTGTTCACTTCCTGTCTTGTTTAATTCTTTTTTCTTGGCTTCCCTAAACTTTGGAATTTCCAGATTTTCCTGGTTTGGAGTTAATATTAACATAACTCTTTCACCTCCATTTTCTGCTGCATCCTTAGCTTCGTGATCTGCCAAATTATTTCCTCTCCTTTCTGGGGTCTTTCCCTTTTGGAGTTCCCTAATATGTTCTATAGCTATCTCTTTTGGGTAATTGTAATGCCTCTAAAATAAGTTCCTCATGTACTAGTCCTTTTCTTCTTGAATTAAGTCATCTTTTTCCTTTCCAAATTTTTTAAAGGTATGTACTACTCTAAAGGCATACCTTGAATCAGTATGTATAGTTCCTTTATTTTGTGTTAAATATTCTAGTGCTCTTTTTAAAGTATATAATTCACAAGTTTGAGCTTACTAGTTAAAGGTTAATTTCCCTTTTTCCATAGTTTGCATGTTTTTCCCATCAACTTGTACATACCCTGTATTTTCTCCTTTTGCAAGGAGGTGTATCTCTGTTAGCTAACATAACTCCCAAAGGACTATTTTTTTCCTTTTTTTCCCCTGTATGCAGCTTACTGGTTTTTGATCTCATTTTTCAAGATTTTATCTATCATCTTCTGTTTCTGATTTTTACTTTCACTGATGTGGTAGATAGGGAAAGGCACTGCGGAAGATCTCGCGATGTCACGGAAAGCCAGGACCCTCAGATGCCCTCAGATAAGACCATCTGCTTCCCATAGATAAGAAACTAACATAGGAATGTAACCCTCCTAACCAAATTCCAGTAACTTTCCATCCCCTACCCAGTAACAGTCCACCTCTTACTAACCATAGATGGTAAAGACAGACCCACATTGACGTAGAGACCCCTTAGACTATAAAAACCCAAGAGATGAGACAATAAACGCCTTTTGACCGTCCATCACATTGATGTCTGCGTGTGTCATTGGCCCGAGTGGCCCTAGTGAGAGGGCTGCCGTGCCGTTTCCTCAGAACCAGGTCGCCTGCCTTGCTTCAGAAGGCAACATACTGGTGCCGAAACCCGGGACTGCTGCAGTGCCCGGGGAACGGGAATTCTCCTGGTCAGAGGGCGGCGGCTGTAGCGGCGGGTCCGACTACAGCGGGAGGGACGCCTCCGGACCAGCGTGGACCATGGAATCCACAGCGAAGGTCGTAAGTCAGGCTCATGAGCAATGGGGAATTAAAGGTGAGCTCAGGAACTCTAATCTTGCTATTGCAAGGCTCCTAGAGCTGGGGACGATCGGACGTCCGGTAAAAATATTATATTCGGGAGCGCGGGAGAAGTGCACTGCCGCCTCAGCAGAGGACTCTAAGTCCGCAGGCAGAGGTAAAAACCTCAGAGCGTGGGGGAAAGTAGAAGAGACCCTACGCGAGACGTTAGAAGAACAGGAGACGCGGAAAGCCGCGTGTACAGGTTTATTAGCCACACCAAAGCTGGGGTGGGGGCCGCGACACAAACCGCCTCAGAGAGTGATCGGATTGAAGGCGGGAACATGCGGGGGCCGGGCGCGTTCCATCCCTTTCCGAGCCCGAGCCCAGACCCCCCGGAGCCCCCAGGAGACCCCCCGGAACCCCCAGGGGACCCCCCGACCTTCCCACGGAGCCCGCCGGGTCCTAGCCCCCCCGCGGAACCATCCGAGAAAACCGCAGTTTCTCTATCCGTCCCTTCCCCGCCGGTCGCCGATCCAGCAGAAGAGGCAGAGCAGCGCGCGCGATGCTTCTGGCAGGGACCCGCGGAGAAGGCGCGGAACGCGGCCGGATGGTCGGACCCTGCCGGGATCGGTAAAAACTCGCCCCCGCCATGTGCGTTTAAAAATGGCGCCGAACCACATGGCGAGGGCGGAAAGGGAGGAGGAGAAGGGCGGAAATGCCGTCAGGCTGCTTAACAACGCATGCGCGGGCGAGCGGGGAGGGGGGGCGGTCCCCGCGGTAGAGTGTCAGACCAACCAGAGCGCTCTATTCAAATTAGGTCCTTATAGGGCAAGGACCTCCCCCGGCAGGAGGCGGGGAGACCCCAGGGGGAGGGAGCGGCACCACCCCCAAAGGGAGGAGCGGGGTCGGAGCCGCACAAAACGGCACGGAGCGCCGGAAGTGTACCGGCAGTCAGCTTCCGGCTCAGAGTCAAGTAACAGCTGCTCAGACAGCTCGGAAGTGCCGACCGAGCCCGGCTGGGACTCGGAAACCGAGAGAGCAGAATTAATGCGGTTTCGAGCGAAACCGAATAAAGCTTTAAACAATATCGGGAAACAATCGCAACACAAACTCACCGATGGGGGAAAAATAAAAGCAGCCTGTGGGGACCGGGCACCGGCAGCCTCCATGCACGCTTTCCCAGGGGGGGTTGCCGGAGCGCGGGGGAACCAACAAAGGGCATATACCCCAGTTAACCCAAAAGAAGCCAAAGGGATTTCAGAAATAGGGATCAACTCAGTTGTAGTACCCACTCCTGAGGACGGCCTTTCTAGCAATAACGATCTGCTCAATTTTGATATTACGCAAATAAGCCGCATGCTTTTTGATGGGGCGGGGCGGATTGCATTTAAGCAGGAATGGCAAGACAACCGTGTTAGCCCAGGCTTCCGGGGAAGGACAGCTAGTCAGCGAGCACAGCTTTCCCTGGCAGCACCCTCACTCCAAGCATCCCGGCCCCGGGGAAACGGGAGAGGGAGGGGGCGCGCGGGCCACACTCAGCCTCCTCCCGCTGCAAATGCGAGACGGCCCAGCTACAGCAACCCCCAGTGGGGCAGGGGACCCTCAACCCCTATGCCCCCACAGGGAGCAGTCAATTTTGCAGAATTCTCCACCCCTGTTAGGAAGGGACGTTCTCTCCTTGCTTGGATTTCGGATCACAAATTTACCACGAGGGCCACTGCTGTACACCCCCCGCTGCCAATCAAATTGACTTGGAAATCATCAGACCCTGTATGGGTTGAGCAGAGGCCCCTGACAGAGCCTCGAATGGCAGCCTTGCTGGAACAGGTCGATCGAGAACTGCAAAAGGGTCACATAGAACCCTCCACCAGCCCTTGGAACACCCCGGTATTCGTGGTCCCCAAAAGGCCCGGACAAGGCTATCGTCTCGTCCGCGACCTGAGAGAAGTGAACAAGACGATCAGACCAATGGGTCCAGTCCAGACACTGCTACCCACGAACTCAGCCATCCCCGAAGGGCAGCCGTGTGCAGTACTGGATATCAAGGACAGCTTCTTTTCAATACCCCTGCACCCTGAGGACCGAGAGCGATTCGCCTTTTCCGGGGCATTTCGGAACGGCGAGCGGCCCAACCTTCGCTTCCAATGGAGAGTACTTCCGCAAGGCCTGGTCGACAGTCCCACCATATGCCAAATCACCGTGGACAAAGCACTGACGCCAGTCCGACACTCATACCCCACCGCAACCATCATCCAGTACAAGGGCGACATCCTGGTCGCAGCACCATCGACAAGCCAAGTAGATCACCTGGTGACCACAGTCACGGAAACCCTTCAAGCCAACGGCTTCGAGATCGCGAGCGCAAAGATCAAGAGAGGACCCTGCGTGACCTTCCTGGGAGTGGGCATCACGAGCTCCCACGTGACACCCCCCGAGATGAAGATCAACCGAGACATCGAGACACTCCACGACGTGCAACGCCTGGTGGGATCACTGCAGTGGCTTCGCAACATCGTCCAGATTCCTCCCGAGGTCATGGACCCTCTGTACGACCTCCTGAAAGGAAAGAACCCCTGGGAACCCAAGGAGCTGACACCGCAAGCAACGAGCTCCCTCGACTTCATCGAAAACCAAATGGCCACTGGCACGCTTGCCAGGTGGAATCCAGCCGTGCCACTGGACCTGTACGTCCACTTTACACCGAAGGGGGGAGTGGGAGCACTCGCCCAAGGACTTGCAGAAAAGGCCCGACCGATCCAATGGGTGGTCCTCGGAAGACCCGCTCGTGCATTTTCCCCAGGAATCGAGTGCATCGCCAACCTCATCATGAAAGGCAGGAGACTCGCCTTGAAACACCTAGGGACGGAGCCGACAAGCATCCACCTTCCATTTCGCAAGCAGCCGACCATAGAGTCAGCCGCAAAATCAGAGTACCTGGCCCTTGCTCTCTCCGGCTTCAGAGGAGAAATCTCCTACTCCTCCAAGCCACCCTGGACTAAGCTGCTGACCATAGTCGACATGGGCATGCCGCCGAAGGTCAAGGACAGACCGCAGCCGGGACCAACGGTCTTCACAGACGCTTCCTCCACGACCTCAACCGCAGCATCAGTGTGGCAGGCAGGAGAGCAATGGCACTGCGTCAAAGCGAATGACCCCACACTGTCAGTGCAACAGCTGGAAGCAGCAGCAGTGGTTTTGGCGTGCGGACTCTTCCAAGACGAACACCTCAACATCGTAACGGACTCCATATTTGTGGCAAGGCTCAGCCTAGCCATGGCAGGACCAGGAGTGTCAACATCAGCAGCAGCCCTAATGCTGGAAGAAGCACTCTCCTCGCGACAGGGCACCGCGTCAGTCATCCACATCAACAGCCATGACCCAATCAAAGGTTACTTCCAGATCGGCAACGACAAAGCGGACGCCGCAGCAAAAGGCGTTTGGACCTTGCAAAGAGCCCGTCAACTGCACGAGTCGCTCCACATCGGAGTCAAAGCACTGGCGAAGAGATGTGGAATCTCGACGGCGGACGCCAGACATGTGGTAGCCACCTGCCCTCATTGCCAGAAGTCACCCCTTTGGACCTACGGAGTCAACCCGAGAGGTCTCAAGCCCTCAGAAATCTGGCAGTCGGACTTCACCTTAAGTCAACTGCTGAAGCCCCGAGCATGGCTTGCAGTGACAGTAGACACTCATAGCGGAGCGATCATAGCCACACAGCACCCCAAAACTAACTCCAAAGCCACAATTCAGCACTGGCTGACAGCCATGGCTTGGCTAGGAATCCCCAAGCAGATCAAAACGGACAACGGCTCCAACTTCAAATCCAAACAAGTACAGGAATTCGCCTCGAAATGGGGTATCACGCTAGTGCAAGGCATCCCATATAACAGTACCGGACAGGCCATAATTGAGAGAGCAAACCAGACCATGAAAGCCAAGATAGAAGTGTTGGCAAAAGCAGAAGGCTTTGCCAATGCCATTCCCCCAGGAGATCAGGCACGTATGCTGGCAACCGCCTTGCTGGCACTGAATCAATTCCCTAGGGGAGATGAAACAAACAGTCCCGTTCAAAAACACTGGGCCACTCGAACGCTAGAAGAGGGCCCACAGGTGGTAATCAGAAACGAGCTAGGCGAGTGGGAACGGGGTTTGAGGCTGGTGCTCACGGGGCGAGGGTACGCAGCGGTCAAAAAGGACGGCAAAATCAGGTGGTGTCCACTTAAGTCGATTAAACCGGACCTTCAGGGCGAGCAGAATGAGACTGACGAGAATTGCGAGTATTTGTTTACAGGACCTGCTCGTGGGACGCCCTCGTGATGCGTACTTCCCGGTTCCGGACGAAAGCGACAGACCACCAAGCCGCCAAGCAGCACCCGAGAGACCCGCACGGGTGAGACCCAAGCACCAAGGGAGTTTCTGTGGGATTTTGCTGTTGGGGCTAGTTGCCAGAGGGCAAGCCAGCCCAGATCACTACCCCCATCAGCCCTTCAGGTGGGTCATGCGACACCTTAGTAGGGGCAAAGCACTCAGAGAAATCGCCACACCGTGCTCCGCATCACCGACAGGTTTCCAGGACAGCCAAAGGTACACCCCTATTCCCCACACGTCAAACACTCGTACCTATCCTACTGGTGCCCAGCTTCAAACCCTGGGAAAAGCTACTGCAATCACCCAGGGTGGGGACACTGTGGGCACTGGGGCTGCGAAACCATAGTTACAGATGCCAGGCCATCGGGGCCTGGGTGGGATCCACAAGAGCCAGACAAATTCTTACAGTTCACCAGGGCACCCATCGGTTGCAAAGCACCCCTCTTCTCTCACAGGAACTTCCATCGAAACCAGCATAAAATCCCTAGATTTCAGGCATGCACCGATTACAACAGGACGGTCTTGCAGCCAGATCACCCTAGCTGGGCCACAGGCAGAACGTGGACAGTGGTCCTTCAAGGGTCAATAGAGAGGGGGAACGTGCAAATTATCAGGCTTCAACCGTCAGCACCCCGAGCAGTCGGACCCAACAAAGCGATTAAAAGCGTGCCGAAAGGGAGAAACATAACCTACCCCAAAACCTTACCCACAGGGGTCAGCAATGTCCCGACCGGTCAAGCGGAGACCTTTCAGATGAGCCGCTTAACCGAGTCAGACTCAGACCCAATCCTTCGCATGTTAGAAGCTACCTTTGTATCCCCGAACGAATCCAACCCTAACCTAACCGAATCCTGCAGGCTTTGTTACGATGTCAAACCCCCCTTTTTCGAAGGAGTCGCCTTAAACACTCCCTTCAGTTACTCCTCAGCCAACGCCCCTCACCAGTGCAGATGGGACACCCCTCGCAAAGGAATCACCCGGAGTCAAGTCACAGGCCGAGGCAGACGCTTTGGCAATGCAACCCTAGCTAGGCGGAAAGGCAACGTCTGCACCAAAATCGTCAAGCCTAACAGGAAAAACAATAAGTGGGCAGTCCCATCCGCATCTGGGAGGTGGGTTTGCCAGCGATCCGGAGTGAGTCCTTGTGAGTTCCTTGCCAAATTCAATGACTCTAACGACTTCTGTGTCCAAGTTCAGATTGTTCCTAGGGTCCTGCACCACTCAGACGAAGAAGTGCACCATCTACTTGAGGGACCCAGCCGGATCCACAAAAGAGAAATATAGACAGGTTTCTAACAGTCACCTTCGGACCATGCCTGCTGAACAAGCTGGTCTCGTTCGTTCAGACCCGCCTGGAACGGACCAACATCCTGTACCTAGGCCGACGACAATTGCTGTGAATTCAACCGGAGAATTCAACCAGAGAATTCAACCAGGGAACACCGTCAGTCACAAGATCCTCCGAACTTGTCTGGCAAAAGCTTACTCAAGTTTCCCAAGACTCCTTTCCCTTGTCCAGTTACAACCTCATACCTCACTTCAGTACCTATGTATACGACTACCTCATTCATTTGTGAAAAGGGGGGGGGAGATGTGGTAGATAGGGAAAGGCACTGCGGAAGATCTCGCGATGTCACGGAAAGCCAGGACCCTCAGATGCCCTCAGATAAGACCATCTGCTTCCCATAGATAAGAAACTAACATAGGAATGTAACCCTCCTAACCAAATTCCAGTAACTTTCCATCCCCTACCCAGTAACAGTCCACCTCTTACTAACCATAGATGGTAAAGACAGACCCACATTGACGTAGAGACCCCTTAGACTATAAAAACCCAAGAGATGAGACAATAAACGCCTTTTGACCGTCCATCACATTGATGTCTGCGTGTGTCATTGGCCCGAGTGGCCCTAGTGAGAGGGCTGCCGTGCCGTTTCCTCAGAACCAGGTCGCCTGCCTTGCTTCAGAAGGCAACACTAAACAACCTAAATACAACTTTTCTTTCAACTACACACAGAAAAATAAAAAAGTTTTTTCTCACACTACTTTCAGTACAATACACCTCCCTCCAAGGAGATACAGTGAAGCTTAAAATGCACAATCCACATTACCTTTACATTCATTCGTTTGCATTCACTCACTTTTATTTCTCACTCACTTCCACACATTCTTTCCCACCCTCAGGACACAGAGTGGATCCCTGTTGACAGAGAATCGCGGGTCCCTGTGGCCCCCCTCACCTTGGGGTGGCCTCTGGGTCTCAGTATCTCCGGGCCTCCTGGGAGGGCCCTGACTCTGCTGCCTCCGGTGCCCGTTCACCTGTGAGGCTGATTTGTGTGTCACTCACACTCTTTAGCCACGGCCCCCTCACACGCCCTGGGGACAATGGCCCCTTTGCAGGTCACCTGTGCCTTATGCCACAGCCCCCACACGCCCAGGAGAACAATGGCTTATTTGTGGGTCACACACTCCTCTTTCCACAGCCCCCCTTCCCACCCGCCCGGGAAGCTGAGGCAGATTTTGTGTGTGACTCACTCTCACACACAACAAGACAACAATAAGGTACCTTTTGTTATAAATGATCAAATCGAGAGCCAAACTTATAAGAAAATTTAGCAAAGATTTATTAATTTGTCTGTGCGACTGAAGTTCGGTTGTCAAAACCAGCACAGCCAAGGGTCAGCGTCGAGCCCGGGTTTGGTGCTGGGTGAACACGGATCTGAGCTCCGAATGTCAGAGTCTCCCCCTGTTCACAAATGCTGCCTGACACAGTGAGTTCTTTTTCAGTTTATTCTGCCCGAGGCAGAGATGACCGAATGTTCTTTGTGTCTCTTCCCATGCATAACCATGTCTTTACCTGTGCAGAGGTGGACAAAGACTCAGTCCAGGTGTCTGATGTTGTCAGTAGACTCCAGGGAAGTCAGCATTCACATGCATCAGGGTCGGGCTGTGGATCATCTTGGTAGCTGTATAATCATCGAGGCAATAATCACTCTTGGGTGGCCATGGTGACCCGGGGAAGCCAGCGATTATCGCCCTGGAAGCTTCTATGCTTTCATTAAAAACCCTGATGTTTATCTCAACCAAGTCCAGGAGCTAGATGTATATGAATAAGACAGTGCTGCCGGCCAGGATGGTCAAGAGACTTAGTGTGGATTTTTACAATATTTTATACATTAATAGCATGAATTATCTCTACCATATACTACACTTTCACATCACCTATTCCAAGTTTAGGTGTTTCTGGCCAGTCCCTGTGCTCTTGTATATCCCTCAACCCAGCTGTGTTGTCCAACCCCAGATGCTCTTGAGCATATCCTCAATCTGGCAGAATTCTGCCCAACCCTGGATGCTCTTGGAATGTTAATTCCTCAACCCAGCAGGTTTTAATTCTGGATGCTCTTGGGCTCTCTTATCCCTCAATCCTGCAGAATTTTTAGGAGCCCCTTTTGTCCTGTTTCCTAGTGGATTTGGCTCAGAAACTCCTCTGCTCCCTTCCTCCGAGGGGTCCAGCCCCTCTCTGAGACCCAGTCCCAGTTACCCCGGGGGATTCTCTCACTCCTCTTATCACTCGCTGTGTCTCTTTACTGGCTGCTTCCCTCGAGGAAAGTTGGAAACGCAGTGTGGGAGACTCCAGCACTCACTTGGCAGGTCTGGGACAACCAGCCCTCGTCTCATTCACAGCCCAGAGCAGAGAATGAGGGGAGAAGGGAGCCCGGGAGCCCAAACAGCCCCGGCATCCCGAAATGGGGAGAGGGAAGCAGGGGGAGCTTTTGGCATTGCTGGGACTGCCAGCAGCCTGGGCAGGGCGGGCACTGAGGAGAAGGGGGACCCCCAATCCAAGCGTGACCCCAGCAGATGGGACAGGGGGAACCCCCGAACACCAGAGGGGAGGGACCAGGGATGGGGAACTCCTGGGAGGCTTTTTCAGGGCTGAATCTTGGATGTTTGGGAGGTTTTTCTGGAGCCCTGATGGCCAGTGACTTGTAGAGATGGACTTGGGCAGAGGGACGTTCAAACTCAATGTGTGTTGGGGAAGATGAAACAGGAAAGCCTTATAAATAAGATTGTGTGGCAAAAGATTTTGTGAAAATAAAAAGTATAAGGAAGATTAAAATGAAAGCAAGCTCTGAGATAGCTCAGTTAGTGAACAACTGGAAAACAATGGTGTGACCCAACTGAAGGTAATCCCCTTTTGATGAAACTATTCCCTCTGCTTGCAGAGAGATCCAAGGGTCAGAGCAGACCTTACTAGCTCAATAGAAGGGGTCCAAAGAGGAGTTTTTAGGGTGTAAAATGTAACACAGTATGGTGATGTAATGATTCTTACAGGCTATATGTAAATGCTCTAGGATTTGTATCTTGTACTAGATTGGTTAGTGAGAAATAGAATATTCAAAAGAGAAGAAGATTGATTGTATTGTAACGGGACCCTTACTCTCTTATGCTCTTCTCCTCTTACTCTCTTACCCTCTCATCCTCTCTACCCCTCTCTTCTCTCAGGCCTGCTCCGAGCTGTGTCTGGCAGCTCCCAGCAGGGCCCTGCGCCCAAGCCCTTTGCAATAAAGTGCAAGTTCCATGCCCTGACTGCAGAGATCTCTCATCTCCGTCCATCCCGACCGTCCTACCCCCGACGCTCCTACAAACGCGCTCATCCCTTGTTTTCCCCAAACCAGGATTTCCCATTGCCAACCCCAGGGAGGCTGCGAGGAAGAGGAAGATGCCCCGGGACACTGAGGCAGGTGAGGACGAAGTCAGTGCCCCTTTCCCCTCTGTGCTGCTCCATCTCCCAGCCCAGCACGGCCCCGGCTGCAGCTCAGCCCTGGGGGTTCTCCTTGCCCTTGCCTGTGGCACGGAGGCAAATCCCATCCTGTCCTTGTCCTTCCTCCCCCAGAGCAGGAGCTGAGCATGGAGAGCAGGGAGGACAAATGCCCGCGGCAGAACCTGGTGGAAGAGGCCGTTTTGAGCGGCTCCACGGCGCAGGAAGCCAACGGGGAGGAAAAGCCCCGGAGATGCCGCACGAGGAGGGGCTGCAAACGCAGCCGGCGGGGATCTGAGGGGGAAAGAGCCAGCCTGGGCCGGGAAGGCGGCCGGAGACGGAGCCAGAGCTCGGAGCTGGTGCTCCATGAGCAGCTCCATGATGGGGAGAAGCCCCACATGTGCGTGGAGTGTGGGAAGAACTTCAGGTGGAGCTCTGACCTGATTGTGCACCAGCGGAGCCACACTGGGGAACGGCCCTACGAGTGTGGGGAGTGCGGGAAGAGCTTCAGCCAGAGCTCCAACCTGATCAGGCACCAGAGGATCCACACTGGGGAGAGGCCTTACGAGTGTGGGGAGTGTGGAAAGAGCTTCAGCCAGAGCTCCAGCCTGATTACGCACCAGAGGATCCACACTGGGGAGAGGCCCTACGAGTGTTCCAAGTGTGGGAAGAGGTTTCAGACCAGCTCCGATCTCCTCCAGCACTATCAGATTCACAGAGAGGAGAGGCCCTTCCAATGCCCCGACTGCGGGAAGGGATTCAAGCGCAACTCCACTCTTGTCACCCACCGGCGCACCCACACTGGGGAGAGGCTCTACGAGTGTGATAAATGCAGGAAGAGGTTTAAGACCAGCTCCTGTCTCCTCCAGCACTATTGGATTCACACAGAGGAGAGGCCCTTCCGCTGCCCCGACTGCGGGAAGGGATTCAAGCAAAACTCCCACCTCATCAGGCACCGGCGCATCCACACTGGGGAGAGGCCCTACGAGTGTCCCCAGTGTGGGAAGAGCTTCTCCAGGAGCTCTCACTTGACCCGACACCAACGGAGGCACCGGTAAGGGAAGCCCTGCGAGTGCCCCGAGTGCGGGCAGAGCTTCGTGCGCTGCTCCAGCTCCATCCCCCACTGGAGGAGGCACTTTGGGCACTGCCCAGGTGAGCCACATTCTCTGTGATCCATGTTGAGAACACAGCTGGCTGCTTCACCTTTTAATTTCACCTTAATTTTTTTCTATTCTCCATCTCTTTGCACTGCAAAAGCCAAGAGGAATAGATCTGTCACCTCCAAACCACTCAAATCCCAGTGAAAACAGCTCAATCTTACCCCAAAAAGAGCTCAAACCCACCTCAAAAAACTCAGTCTCATGCCAAACTCACTCGATTCCGCAGCCATCAGGCTGACATGAGGCTGGGAGGTGATTTAGAGTTGTGGGATCTCAATTAGAGTGGTGGGATGGAGATTGTGTGGGGCTGGGTGTGTGGGATGTATTTGACAGCAAATAAAACTCTGAGACTTACTGATTTCTCTCCTGTTCATGTTCAGTCTGTTGCAGTTCTGTTTGCAGAGTGCCGCCTTCTCAGCTCATTGTCTTTGTGTCCCCTTTTCTCTCCTGCCTCTCTTTGCCTGCTATGTTTCTCTCCTGGACCCACGGACCACCAGAGACCCTGCCCTGATTTAATTGATCCCTCCCCTGATTTAATTCACCCCTGCCACCAAAGACCCTCCCCTGATTTAGTTGACCTTTCCCTGATTTAATTGACCCCTCCCCTGAATTGACCCCTCCCCTGATTTAATTTACCCTTTCCCTGTTTTAATTCCCCTTCCCCTGATGTAATTGACCCCTGCCCTGATTTAGATGACCCCTCTGTCCTCACAGACCCTCCCCTGATTATTTATTATTTTATTTCCCAATTATTATTTTAATTCCCGGTCCCAGGAGCTGAAGTCCTGAAGGCTGGCAGGGAAATGTCTCTGTAGGATTTTGCTCCGTTTCCCTTCAAGGGCAGGAACATCTTTTCCTGGATGGGAGCTGGAATTGCAGACTTTTGGAATGTGTGCAGGGCAACACGGACTGGGATCAAACATGGACTGGGATCAAATAGGGGTTGGGATCAAATATGGACTAGGATCAAACAGGGACTTGGATCAACTATTGATTGGAATACTACAGTGTGGGATAAACTGGACTGAGCTTATATAGACTGAGATCAAATACAGGCTGGGATCAAATATGAATTGGGATAAAAAATGGACTGGGGTCAAATATGGACTAAAATCAACTATGGTCTGGGATAAACAGGACTGGGATCAAATCAGGACTGGGATCAACTTTGGACTGGGATCAAATATGCCCTGGATCAAATATGACAGATTTTATGGACTGGGATCAAATATGGACTAGGATAAGCTATGGACTGGGATCAAATATGGATTGGTATCAAATGGACTGGGTTCCTACAGACTGGGATGAACTGGACTGAGATTATATAGATGTCGTGGTTTGAGAGGAAGTTAGTTTTCTGGGATATGAAGTGGTCAGGCCAATAGGTGCTCACATTTGAATACTGGCACCTCGTTTGGCCGCTGGGGACATTGGATACGCCTCTGAGAACTCAGGGGTTAAAAAGCAGAGCACTCCCGGGGGAAGCTCTCTTGGGTTCCAGCGAGGGAAGCAGGTCGGGCCTACCCTGCCCAGCTCCTGGCTGGTTTGGGGCTGGGTGAGGTAGGCCTGGCCCGAGGATGGAAGGGTGGAAGAGCCCCGAGAGGCATCAGGCAGCCACAACTCCCCCCCAGGACACAGAGAGAGAGAGACAGAGAGCGCCTGTGCCACCGTGAAATTTGATATCCTGTGCTGGCAGCACAGCCCGGCTGGTGGAGAAGGGCAGGGGGATGCAGCGAGAAGGGGTCCGGCAGCTGTGGGAGCTTTGGATGGGCAGAGCCCGAGCTTTTAACCCTTTTTCGGACAAGGAAAACTTTGCAGAACATTAACCTTTCTGTGGAGGATTTTATTAAGAGTTGGTTATCTGAGAAAGGCCATACTGACATAATGCCACTGGTTAAACTTGAAAGGGAGGTCAGCAGTCTCTGATTCAGTGACTGCTGACAAGCAAGAATGCCGGATGGCCTTGCTGCAACATGAGGAAAGGGAGGTGAGATTAGTCCTGAATATCTGCAGAATGTAACAGAAGAATAAGCACAAGAATGTAGAAGTAGGTGTAGTTGCTGATATGTAACTAACCAATCCTGAGCTCAACTTTTGCAATATGTATGAAGCTTATTAAGAACTGTATTTAACCCGCCGTATTCGATCAATAAATTGGACTTGGATGAACCAACTGGTGTCTGGGTCTCCTTCCTCCGACAAATGGTGGAGAATGCGGGCAACCCCCTGAACGCTTGCTTTCTTGGATTACAAAGAAACTCGCCACGGTTGGGGAAGTTGGGTGAGAGTCCTTGCAGCCGGGACGGTGCCGGATTTTAAAAGCACCCTTGAGGATCACAACGGTGACTCAAGTCTCTACGTGTCGCAGGAGCCTGGAAGGGCTGCAACAGCGCGCGCTGATATATAGGTATGGATAGGCAAGCGACATACGACCTCTTCTCCTCATATTTAGAAAGGCGAGGAGTAAAAGGGGTAGATTTAAAAAAGGAGTTACCAGGGTTATTAGCTTATGGTCATTCTAAAGGAATTTTTGCTAATCCACATACAGTTCGTGAGATAGCAGAGTGGAAAAAGTTTGGGGATATCCTGTGGGATGCAGTGTTAGATGATGATAAGTCAGCAAAGAAATTTGGCAAGTTATGGCGGGTGGTATATAACACGTTGCTTCAGCAGGTCTCTGAGAGAAAGGCAGCAGAAAGGGCAACAGAAGCTTATAAGAAGAATATAGGGTATGGTCGTGAGGATGATCCCCTGGCACCTTCTGTAACTCAGATACTTATGCCTAAGAGTCCCCAGCAGAGTGATGTGCAGGATTTTCCTATAGATAGTGTGGAACCGTCTGCACCTTTACTGTTGGGGGAGGAGGGCAGGCTGGATGGTGGAGGAAAGAGCTCGCCTCCGCTGCCAGCTTCAGGCGGGTTGGATGGTGGGGGTGGGAGCAAGCCAGTTTCACCTCCGCCTCCAGCTTTGCCTCCGCCGCTTCCCCCGTGAGAGTCGGCTTCAGTGGGGGGGTCGCTTCCCCCGCGCGAGCCAGCTCCGGTTTCACCTTCGGCTTCGGTGGGGGGGGGGCGCTTCCCCCGCGCGAGCCGGCTCCGGTTTCACCGGCTTTGCCTCCGCCGCTTCCCCAGAATGAGTCAGCTCCGGCGGGGGAGGGGCCGATTCCCCCGCCGGAAACCTCGGTCTCGGTACCGAAGTGCCAGCAGCATAGCACCCTTAAAAAGTCAGATCCTATCCCGGGGGCACACAGTGACCTATTGGGGGAGATGGCTAAGCAGAGAAGGGAAGCTTGGGCTGCTGTGGCAAAAGAAGTAAAGCAAATGGGGGATGGCGAGGCGATGGAAGTAGCCTCTAGTCTTGCATGTCCGGTTACATATACACCACAATATGATGCACAGGGGAACCTTACGCATAATATAGCAGCCTATGAGCCTTTAGACTGGAAGATGTTAGCTCAATTACGTTCTACGGTTAGTTAGTTTGGAGTAAAGAGTGAACCTGTTAGGCAAATGCAAGAGTGTTGGCTACTTTAGGGGCAAATTGGACTATTGAGGAAGCTTTAGAGTGAATGGCATTAATGCCAACAGCTTCACAGGCATTTATAGCAGAAACTTTAAAGGAATTAGGATTAGGGTTACAAAAGCAAGCAGAGTCTACTCAAAATCAGGTGTTAGCTGCTCAGAATCAGGTGTTAGCTGCTCTTGCTCCTCTCCGAAGCGGCTCACTGGCGGACACGCAGAGCTCGAGACCGTTCATCAAGTGTTACCGATGCGGCAATGAGGGACATACGCGCCCAGACACAAGTAGCCGCCGTGACATCGGAGACACCAGCTGCCGACGCAACATCGCTGTTACCTCCTGTCTGCAACCAGCCACAGCAGGGAGCCTCGGTTTGGACTTAGCAGCAGCAGTAGACATCACGCTAATGACAAACCGGCCTGAGAGGATACCAACTGGAGTAAAGGGTCCTCTCATTTTAAATGAACAAAAATGTGGAGCATTGTTATTAGGAAATTCTTCAACAACTATGCTGGGATTATTTGTATTGCCTGGTGTTATCGATGCGGATTATACAGGGGAAATACAAATTATGGTTTATACCCTTTATCCTCCTATTAAAATAACAAAAGGACAACGCATTGCACAATTAATACCACTATCAGAAATGACATCTCGTATACCATCATTTACTGGACAAACGCGGGATGAAAAAGGTTTTGGCTCTACTGGTGTTACACTTTTTACTGTGGATTTACAAAATAGACCAAAACAAAAGGTGGAAATTACCCATGGACATCAAAGCATAACCCTTTATGGATTATTGGATACAGGAGCAGATACCAGCATTATTTCTCCAGAAGCATGGCCACAACATTGGCCTCTATTCCCATCATCAAATATGCTCACCGGAGTAGGGGGATTTACATTAGCAAGTAGATCACCACTTTTGTTAGTGTGTATTGATGATCAACAAGTGTCTGCTGTGTTTTCAGTTGTTCAATTACCACCTACAGTTTCTTGTTTAATTGGAAGGGACATTTTAACACAATTGGGAGTGGTGTTAACTAATCATCACCCTTTGGGGTAATTGCCATTGCTTGGACTTTCCCCATTCCACTCACCTGGAAAACGGACACACCGGTGATGGTTAAGCAATGGCCATTAAAAGGGGAGAGTCTTATGCATGCCCATGAATTGGTAAAGGAACAATATTCACAGGGACACTTACGACTTTCTACAAGCCCTTGGAATACACCTATTTTTGTTATCAAGAAGAAATCAGGGAAATATCGTTTGATACATGATTTACGGGCTGTAAATGAACAAATGGAATCAATGGGG
This sequence comes from Melozone crissalis, assembly GCF_028551555.1. Lineage (NCBI taxonomy): Eukaryota > Metazoa > Chordata > Aves > Passeriformes > Passerellidae > Melozone > Melozone crissalis. The sequence goes on from NW_026536031.1 coordinate 383,802, forward strand.
GCCTTACAGCCTGGTCTTCCAAATCCAGCTATGATCCCAGAACACTGGCCACTTTTAATTATTGATCTAAAGGATTGTTTTTTCACTATTGGGCTGCATCCTGATGATATGAAGAGATTTGCTTTTACTTTACCGGCAATAAATCGTGGAGAGCCAGATAAAAGATTTGAATGGACGACTCTTCCGCAAGGCATGCGGAATTCCCCGATGTTATGTCAGCTTTATGTTGATGCTGCATTACAGCCACTACGTCGTAAGTGGCCAGCAACTATAATATATCATTACATGGATGATATTTTGTTTGCACAGCAACAACCATTCTCCTCTCTGCAGATTGACAGTATTAGAGATACTCTTTCAGCATATTCGCTTGTTATTGCTGCAGAGAAAATTCAGACCACCACACCATGGAAATATCTGGGATGGACTTTAACGGATCAAAAAGTAATACCTCAAAAATTGGAATTACAATTGGACATTAAAACTTTGCATGATGCACAGAAGTTGCTGGGAGATTTACAGTGGTTAAAACCTATTGTGGGAATACCAAATCATTTGTTAGAAACCCTACGGCCTTTGTTAAAGGGTATTGATCCTACTACTCCTGTACACCTGACAAAGGAGCACCACCTTGCCTTGCAACAAATTAGTAATTGTGTACAACAGGGATATGTGTCTCGTCGACAACTCAACTGCCCTATTGACCTTACTATTTGGAATAGTCCTTGCCATTTGCTTGGTGCTCTCTCTCAACAACAGGAGAAAACAGGGGAGATATGAGTTTTGGAATGGTTGTCACCATCATTACAACATAAGAGAACAATATTCTCAAAAATTGAATAATTGGCTGTGTTAGTCAAAAAAGGGCATCTCAGAATTATTGAAGTGGATGGTTGAGAACCTGCTACCATTAGATTTCCTATGGAGAAAGAAACTTTGGACTGGTACTTGATTAATTCAAAGAACTTGCAGGAAGCATTATTAGCATCATCTGCTAAAGTAGAAACCAGTAAATTAAAGTTTTGCAATGGATGACAGAATGGAACTGGATTACTCGACCATTGAGAGAAGAACGCCCTATAGAAGGAGCTATTACAGCTTTTACAGATGCGGGAAAGAAATCAAGGCGTGCTGCTGTCACCTGGCAAGAAAAAGGACAATGGAAGCATCAACTTCTCACAGCAGACCTTGCAGATAGCTTACAAACTTTGGAATTGTTAGCAGTAGTATGGGCAATGTCTAACTTACAGGAGCCTTTAAATGTGGTCACAGATTCTATGTATGTTGCTGGAATAGCCAGACGAATAGAGGAAGCAGCAATTAAGGAAGTGAATAATAAACGATTGTATGAGTTATTGATACAATTAAGGAAAGCTTTACGAGAGAGAAATGCAGTGTATTCTGTGATTCATATTGGGAGTCATAAATGGTCTGAAGGTTTAGGAGAAGGGAATGAACGTGCAGACAAATTGGTTACTTTACCCATTGATAACTCTTGTCCTATTGACAAGCATACATTGGCCAGAGAAGCACATAGCAGATATCATCAAAATGCAAGAGGGCTTGCAAAACATTTTGAGCTGAGTTTATCAGAAGCCAAAGCCATTGTTAGAGCATGTCCAACATGTAGTTATCATAATGGGGGAATAGGTTTAGGCATGGGAGTTAATCCTCAAGGTTTGGAAATAAATGAAAAATGGCAAATGGATGTTACACAGGTACCTAGATTTGGTAAAGTTAAGTACGTGCATGTCACTATAGATACATATAGTCACTACATATGGGCTACGGCTCAGGCAGGACAAAAATCTACACATGTTATTAGGCACCTGTTAAGTTGCTTTGCTGTTATAGGAGTTCCAAGAAGTATCAAAACGGATAATGGTCGAGCTTATGTGTGTGCTAGGGTCCAGAAATTCTTAAATCGGTGGTCCATTAAGCATGTGACAGGTATTCCACACTCTTCTACTGGACAGGCAATAGTGGAAAGGGCAAACGGTACCCTTAAACGGTATATTGAGAAGCATCAAGATTTAACAGACCCACAATCATGTTTGGCTAAGGTTCTGTATGTGATCAATCATTTATGTATTTTTGGAGAAGATGATACCCCTCCTGCGATTAAACATCATCCAAGGTCAGGTCAGAAAAATACTGAGGAGACAGAGGTCTGGGTTAGGTATAAGAACCCGACTACAGGATTATGGGAAAAACCTGCGAAAGTATTATATTGGGGTCGGGGGTATCTTTGTGTTTCCTCACCTACAGGGCCTTTGTGGGTGCCTGCTAAGTGGACTAAACCTGTTTTTGATGCAGCCTCTGGTGGACCGCCTCACGGAGGAGGACAAGGAGCAACTGAGGGAGAAACTGCCTCTAGTCCTACAACCGCTGCTGCTACAGTTGAAGGGACACTCGAAAGTGTTGGACAGAGCACTGACACGTCACTATCGGACGGCCCAGGAGTTGATTGGTTTTATTGACTCATTATCAACTTTGCGTTTAACAAATCCGGCAAAGGAACATTGCCTTGACTGTTACGATCCACATTGTGCTGCCTGGATAGTTCTACGCTGCGGGGGTTGTGATAATACTTTTTGGATAGAACAATCATTATTACGGGATTTATGGTGTCATACTTGTGAGCACGAGCACACGTAGGGTAAAAACTGGCAAGATGAATTAAGGAGGCAGACGGGGCTAAATGCATATGTAGCTTTAAATCTTTATGAGTCTCCTGAACAAAAAATTCTTGCTTATTATCTTTGGGAAGTACAATGTGTTGTAAATAGAATTAAGGTTCAGAGTAAATCACATATAGTCTCTGTAAGGTGTATGAAATTAGTTCCTTCAACACAACGTTCTATTGTAGGACCCTTCAGGGGGAATCCTGAAAGAGCACTAGACTGTTGCATTGAAAGGTTGCAAAAATTAAGTTTGCAAGTGACAGGACCAGTGAAATTAGGAGCAGCAAAACTGAAAACTGATAAGAAAAAGAAGGCTAGAAAGGGAACAACCTCCTCTAAATAAGGCTAATTAGTTTTCTATGATTAGGACAATTTTACAGTTGTGGGACCCTCGGGAGGATATAGTTATTGAAGAAGATAACGAGCAGGAACAACGATTACGAAATAAGATACACCTTGTGTTAAAGAAAGAACTTGAACTATTAGCTTTATATAGTAAGAAAGGTGAAGAGGCTTTGCAATCATCACCATTAAACTGGTTGCATTGGGTCGAAGAGACAGATTTTTATACTGGTCCTTACTTACATTCACTTCCTTGTTATGTTTGCAAAAGGGATGCTGATAAGTGCTATGCATGGATAGCTTTGCATTGTGCAGGTTGTAATAAGATTTATTGGTACTTACAAAAGACAATAGCAAATTTATGGTGTGGACCTTGTTTCGGGAAGTGGATTCAAGATTTTGTCTGGGTTAGAGCTCTTGAACAAAGTACTGGCCTGCCAGGAAGGGCAGGATTGGAGCTTTTTGAGAGTGCAGAACAAGTGGTTATAGCATATATTAGATGGAAGTTGCAGCAAGCACTTAAAGAGCTTGAAATTACTAGTGCCTCACGCATTATAGCAGCTCGCTGTAAAGCTGATTTGCCTTTAAATTTGCCATATGCTATACCTGTGAGCAAGGATGCTGATTTGGAGTTAGATCAGTGTATTCAAAGACTGACTCAGGTCCATTTTAATCAGCCTAACAAACCAGGTAAAAGACAGCGGAGTGTCGCCTTCTGATGCAAGGCGAGGCGACCTGGTTCTGAGGAAACGGCACGGCAACCCAAACTCTCCAGGGTCACTCGGGCCAAGAACACACGCTAGCACCAGTATGGTGGACGGTTCAAGACCTTTATTGTCCTGTCTCGTCGGGTTTTATACTCTGCAAGTTTTTTCTCTACGTCAGGGGGTCTTACCTTACTGTAATTGGTTAGCAAGGAGTAAAAGTTACTAATGTTAGGGGGAACTACATTCTTGGGTGATCCCTTATCACTAGAAGTTAGGGGGAGAGGAATCCTGCTGCTTTCCGTGACATCGCGAGATTTTCCGAGCGCCTCTCCCTGTCTACTACATCTCCCCCCCCTTTTTCACAAATGAATGAGGTAGTCATATACATAGGCACTGAGACGAGGTATGAGATTGTTGACAAAGAAAGAGGTTTGGTAAACTCGGGTAGAAAATCTTGTGACTGGCAGTGTTCTCTGGTTGAATTCACAGGAGTTGTTGCCGGCCTATGAACAGGATGTTGGCCCGTTCCAGGCGGGTCTGAATGAATGAGACTAGCTTGTTCAGCAGGCATGGTCCGAAGGTAACTGCTAGAAGCAGCAATGCCAAGGGACCTATTAGGGTAGAAATCAGAGTGGTTAGCCATGGTGATTGGTTGAACCAGGATTCAAACCAACCCTGTTGGGCTTCCCTGTCTTTCTGTCTCTGAGCCAGTCTGTTTCGGAGTTCCGCCATGGAGTCTCTAACGACTCCCATGTGGTCTGCATAGAAGCAGCACTCCTCCTTCAAGGCGGCACAGAGGCCTCCTTGCTGCATGAACAGGAGGTCTAGACCTCGCCTGTTCTGCAAGACTACTTCTGAGAGTGAGGAGACTGACTTCTCTAGGAAGGAGATGGATTTCTCGATCCTCTGCAGGTCCTCGTCGATTGTTGCCTGCAGCTGTGACAGTCCTTGGTGTTGGGTCGCCAAGGCTGAGACTCCCGTGGCCGTTCCGGCTGCTCCTAGGCCGAGCAGCATTGCGATAGTTATACCTGTCAATATTTCTCTTTTGTGAAGCCGGCTGGGTTCCTCAAAAAGGGGGTATACTTCTTCATCTGCGCGGTACAGGATCCTAGGAACAATCAGAACTTGGACACAAAAGTCGTTAGAGTCATCGAATTTGGCAAGGAACACACAAGGACTCACTCCTGATCGCTGGCAAACCCACATCCCAGATGCGGATGGGACTACCCACTTATTGTTTTTCCCATCGGGTTTGACAACTTCGGTGCAGACGTTGCCTTTCCGCTTAGCTAGGGTTGCATTGCCAGAGCATCTGCCCTGGCCTGTGACTTGACTCAGGGTGATTCCTTTGCGGGGGGTGTCCCATCTACATTGGTTGGGTGCATCTGCTGTGGAGTAACTGAAGGGAGTGTTTAGAGCAACTCCTTCGTAAAAGGGAGGTTCGACATCGTAACAAAGCCAGCAGGATTCGGTTAGGTTAGGGTTAGATTCGTTCAGGGATAGAAAGGTAGCTTCTAACATACGAAGGATTGGGTCTAAATCTGACTCGGCTAAATGGTCTACCTGAAAGGCTTCTACATGGCCGGTCGGGATATCAGCGACCCTTGTGGGTAAGGCTTTGGGGCGGGTCGCGTTTCTCCCTTTCGGCACACTTTTAATCACTTTGTTGGGTCCAACCGCTCGGGGTGCCGACGGTTGGAGCCTAATAATTTGCGCGTTCACCTTTTCTTTTGACCTTTGAAGGACTACTGTCCACGTTTTGCCTGTTGCCCAGCTAGGGTGATGAGGCTGTAAAACTGTCATGTTGTAATCTGTGCATTTCCGAAATCTGGGGATTTTATGGCGATATCGATGGAAGTTTCCAGGTATGAGGATGGATGTTTTGCAACCGGTGGGTGCCCAAGTGAACTGTAAGAATTTGTCAGGCTCTTGTGGATCCCACCCAGGCCCCGACGGTCTGGCATCTGTGACAATGGTTTCGCAGCCCCAGTGCCCACAGTGTCCCCACCCTGGGTGGTTGCAGTAGCTTTTCCCAGGGTTAGAAGCTGGGCACCAGTAGGATAGGTACATGTGTGTGGCGTGTGGGGAATGAGGGTCTACCTTTGGTCGTCCTGGGAACAGGTCGGTGATGCGGAGCACGAAGGATGGGGTGTTCAGTGTGGTGATTTCTCTGAGCACCTTGTCACTACTAAGGTGTTGCATGACCCACCTGAATGGCCGATGGGGGTAGTGATCTGGGCTGGCTTGCCCTCTGGCGACAAGCCCCAACAGCAAAATCACACAAAAACACCGTTGATGCTTGGGTCTCACCCGTGCGGACCTCTCGGGCGCTGCCTGACGGCTTGGTGGTCTGTCGCTGACCTCTGGAATGGGGATGTACGCGTCACGAGGACGTCCCACGAGCATGTCCTGTAAACAGAAACTCGCAACTCTCATCAGTCTCATTCTGCTCGCTATTGAGGTCCGGCTTAATTGACTTAAGTGGACACCACCTAGTTTTGCCGTCCTTTTTGACAGCTGCGTACCCTCGCCCCGTGAGCATCAACCTCCAGCCCCGTTCCCATTCGCCTAGCTCATTTCTGATTACAACCTGCGGGCCCTCCTCTAGCGTTCGAGTGACCCAGTGTTTTTGAACGGGACTGTTTGTTTCATCTCCCCTGGGGAATTGGTTCAATGCCAGCAGAGCGGTTGCCAGTATACGTGCCTGATCTCCTGGGGGAATGGCATTGGCAAAGCCCTCTGCTTCCACCAACACTTCTATCTTGGTTTTCAGGGTCTGATTTGCTCTCTCGACTATGGCCTGTCCGGTACTGTTATACGGGATACCTCGCACTAATGTGATGCCCCATTTCGAAGCGAACTCCTGTACTGGTTTAGAAATGAAACTGGAACCGTTGTCAGTTTTGATCTGTTTAGGGATACCAAGCCAGATCATGGCTGTCAGCCAGTGCTGAATTGTGGCCTTGGAGTTTGTTTTGGCGTGCTGTGTGGCTATGATCATTCCACTATAAGTGTCTACTGTCACTGCAAGCCATACTCGGGGCTTCAGCAGTTCGCACCAAGTGAAGTCCGACTGCCAGATTTCTGAGGGCTTGAGACCTCTCGGGTTGACCCCGTAGGTCCACAGGGGTGACTTCCGGCAATGAGGGCAGGTGGCTACCACATGTTTCGCGTCCGCTGTCGGGATTCCGCATCTCTTTGCCAGTGCTTTGGCTCCGATGTGGAGCGACTCGTGCAGTTGACGAGCTTCCTGCAACGTCCAGACGCCTTTCGCTGCGGCGTCCGCTTTGTCGTTGCCGATCTGGAAGTAACCTTTGATTGGGTCGTGGCTGTTGATGTGAATGACTGACACGGTGCCCTGTCGCGAGGAGAGTGCTTCTTCCAGCATTAGGGCTGCTGCAGATGTTGACACACCTGGTCCTGCCATGGCTAGGCAAAGCCTTGCCACGAATATAGAGTCTGTTACAATGTTGAGGTGTTCTTCTTGGAAGAGTCCGCATGCCAAGACCACTGCTGCTGCCTCCAGCTGTTGCACCGACAGTGTGGGGTCACACGCTTTGACGCAATGCCATTGCTCTCCTGTCTGCCACACTGCTGCTGCGGTTGAGGTCGTGGAGGAAGCGTCTGTGAAGACTGTTGGTCCTGGCTGCGGTCGACCCATGACCTTTGGCGGCATGTCCATGTCGACTATGGTCAGTAGCTTAGTCCAGGGTGGCTTGGAGGAGTAGGAGATTTCCCCTCCGAAGCCGGTGAGAGCGAGGGCTAGGTGCTTCGATATTATGGCTGACTCCAAGGTCGGTTGCTTGCGGAAAGGAAGGTGGATGCTTGTTGGCTCTGTTCCCAGGTGTCTCAAAGCGAGTTTCCTGCCCTTCATGATGAGGTTAGCAATGCATTCTATTCCTGGGGAAAACGCACGGGCAGGTCTTCCGAGCACCACCCATTGGATGGGTCGGGCTTTTTCGGAAAGTCCTTGGGCCAGTGCTCCCACTCCCCCCTTCGGTGTAAAGTGGATGTACAGGTCCAGGGGCATGGCTGGGTTCCACCTGGCAAGTGTGCCAGTGGCCATCTGGCTTTCGATGAAGTCGAGGGAGCTCCTTGCCTGTGGTGTCAGCTTCTTGGGATCCCAAGGGTTCTTTCCTTTCAGGAGGTCATATAGAGGGTCCATGACCTCGGGGGGAACTAGGAGGATGTTGCGAACCCACTGCAGCGATCCCACCAGGCGTTGCACGTCGTGGAGTGTTTCAATGTCTCGACGGACTTTCGCTTTGGGGGGTGTCACGTAGGAGCTTGTGATCCCCACTCCCAGGAAGGTCACGCAGGGTCCTCTCTTGATCTTTGCGCTCGCGATCTCGAAGCCGTTGGCCTGAAGGGTTTCCGTGATTGTGGACACCAGGTGATCCACTTTGCTTGCTGATGGTGCTGCGACTAAGATGTCATCCATGTATTGGATGATGGTCGCATCGGGATAGGAGTGTCGGACTGGCATCAGTGCTTTGTCCACGGTGATTTGGCATATGACAGGGCTGTCAACAAGACCTTGTGGAAGTACTCTCCATTGGAAGTGAAGGTTGGGCCGCTCGCCGTTCCAAAACACCACGGAAAAGGCGAATCGCTCTCAGTCCTCAGGGTGCAGGGGTATCGAAAAGAAGCAGTCCTTGATGTCCAGCACTGCGCACGGCTGCCCTTCGGGGATGGCTGAGTTCGCGGGGAGCAGTGTCTGGACTGGACCCATGGGTCGGATTGTCTTGTTCACTTCTCTCAGGTCGTGGACGAGGCGATAACCTTCTCCAGACCTTTTGGGGATCACGAATACAGGGGTGTTCCACAGGCTGACGGAGGGTTCTATGTGACCCTTTTGCAGTTCGCTGTTGACCAGTTCCAGCAAGGCTGCCATTCGAGGCTCTGTCAGGGGCCACTGCTCGACCCATACGGGGTCTGATGATTTCCAAGTTAATTTGATTGGCAGCGGGGGGTGCATAGCAGTGGCCCTTAGGATAAATTTGTGATCCGGAATCCTAGCAAGGAAAGAACATCCCTTCCCAACAAGGGTGGAGAATTTTGTAAAATGTAGGGGTAAATTGCTACTGTCTGTTCTGGTCCCTCTTTTGTATGAAGTGTTAAAGCCACCAGCTGGGTGCTTTTCCATGCCCGGGACTGCCCTCCCACTCCGTTCACTGGAGGGACTTCTTTGAATTGCCAATGTCCGGGCCAATGCGCCTGGGGAATAATTGTGCAGTCTGATCCCGTGTCGGCCCAGAACTGAAACCCTATGACGTGGGGATCCTGACCGCCGTAAAGACGGCATGTCCCCCACACCATCAGGGGTTCCTTCCCCATTCTCATGGCCAGGGCCACCCAGGGATCCCGCGCTGAGGCGTCCCCTGCTGGTCCTGTGACACCGGCGTGGCTTGTGGTGGTGGGGGGTGTGAAAGCATTACTGGCGGTGTTGTGTAGTTCTGGCATTGCGTTGTAGGTGGGGATGTAAAATTGACTGCTCCCTGTGGGGGCATGGGGTATGAGGGTCCCCACTGGGGGTTGCTGTAGCTGGGCCGCTGCATATTCCAGGCGGGAGGGGGCTGAGCACGGCCCGGCCACCCCCTCCCTCTGCCGTTTCCCTGAAGCCTGGATCTGCATTCCTTAGCTAAATGCCCCTTCTTCCCACATGCCCAGCACGGTCCCCTAAGTTCTCCCTGGCGTGGTGGAGCAGCTGCTGATCGGCGCCTTGGCTGGGGGCAGTTTACTGCCACGTGGCCTGCCTGGCCACACTTAAGGCACGCCATCACACTGGTTATTGCAGTGTGGACTGCTGCTTGGATGGGAGCAAGGTGTTCCTCCTTTGCAACGTGTCTGATCATGTCTGCTATGTTGGCCCCAGGTGGCAGTGATCTTAGAATGTCCTTGGTGGCTGAGTTGCATTGCTGGCGTAGGCAGTTTGCCAGCACGGGACCCTTAGCCTCTGGGGGCAATGAGGAGGAATCTAATGCTGCTTGAAGTCTGTCCACAAACCGAGTGAAGCTCTCACTTTCACTCTGTCTTATGGTAGACCACTGTGAGGGTTTGGCTACTACTTTGGCAGCAGCAGGGATGGCTTCCCGGGCAGCACGAGTGGTTGTCATAACTTCATGGGCCCTTAATCCCTCAGCCTGAGCCTGGGGGGTGATCATTGTGGGGTCTCTACCCATCAATCTCTGTATACTGGAGCCGTGCAGTGGATGGTCAGGCCCCGTTATCTGGGCTAGCTCCTTTGCGCATTGATCCTCCCACTCTTGTTTAAAAACAATCATCCCCGCGCCATCGAAAATCATCCTATGTGTCTGTTTGATGTCAAAGGGAAGCATGTCATCCCCCCCAAAAACCCCATCTATGAGCATGTTAACCATGGCAGAATTAATTCCCTTGTCTGCAATCGCTTTAATAATTGCCTGTACCTCTTTTGGATTCACTGGAGAATAGGTCCTTCTTTGGTTTTCGCCTGCCCCCCCCACACGGACAGGGAACACTAGCTTGGCTGAAGGGGTGTACTCGGCCCAGGCTATCTTTATTTTTCGCCAATCTGTAAGAGGGATCCGGTCTTTCTCTGATAACCCCTTCACCCATGTGGGAGCGCTGTGGCTAGAGATCTTGTATGCTGCTGCTCTCCCTCTGTTAAGGCTAGTATCCGAACCGGAGCTCCCCAACTCCCTCTCGGACTCGTCCCGGCTCGAGTCTGAGTCGGAGTTGGAAGTGGAATGGCCAAGCATTTCCAGGCTGCTCTGCCTTTTTCTCGGGCTCCGGCCCCACCCCCTCCTGTGGGGGGCGGACCGTTCCCTCCCCCTGGGGTCTCCCCGCCTCCTGCTGGGGGAGGTCCTTGCCTTATACGGGCTTAATTTGAATAGAGCGCTCTGATTGGTCTCACCCCTCACCGCGGGGACCGCCCCCCCTCCCCGCTCTCCCGCGCATGCGATGTTAAGCGGGCTGATCCCACTTCCACCCTTTGTCCCCTCTTCTCTTCCGCCCTGACCACTCGGCCGGCCGCCATCTTCGAGCCCATACGGCGGCGGAGAGATTGTATCGATCCGGGCGGTTTCTGACCGTCCCGCCGCTTCCCGCGCCTCCTCCATCAGCCCCCCCCCAAAAAGACCGCGCACGTTGCTCTGCCTCTTCCGTCTGGTCGGCAATCGGCGGGCGGGGGACGGGTAGAGGGGCCGCGGTTTTGTCGAGAGGCTCCGAGGGGGGGCTGGGATCTGGCGGGCTCCGCGGGGGGGCTGGGGGGTCTCCCGGGGGTTTTGGGCTCGGGCTCGAGGGGAGGTGGGACGCGCCTAGCCCCCGCACATCCCCGTCTGCAATCTGATCACTTTCCGGGGTGGTCTGTGTCGCTGCCCCCACCCCTAGCTGCGGAGTGGCTATTAAACAACTTCTGGCAGCTTTCCAGGTTTCTTGCTCTTGTCGAGCCTTTTGCAGAGCACGGATGACTCTGCCCCACGATTTTAGGGCTTTCCCCGAGCCTGAACACATGGTATCCTCGGCCAGGGTTTTCGTACAATTATCCCACACCTCCGGGTGTAAAATATCCACGGGGCTCTCTATAGCCCCCAGCTTAATCAATCTCGGCAATGCGAGAGTCATATCCTTGAGCTTACAATCGATTCCCCATTGTGCATGCATTTCACTGACTACCTTTGCGATCGCTTCCATGATTCGAGGGCGTCCCCTCCGCTGCACAAGGCCAGCTGTGCAGCCGCCGTCCTCTCTCCAGGCGATCCCCGTTCCCCAGGCACTGGTTCGATCCCGGGTTTCTGGAACCACTTGTCGCCTTCTGATGCAAGGCGAGGCGACCTGGTTCTGAGGAAACGGCACGGCAACCCAAACTCTCCAGGGTCACTCGGGCCAAGAACACACGCTTGCACCAGTATGGTGGACGGTTCAAGACCTTTATTGTCCCGTCTCGTCGGGTTTTATACTCTGCAAGTTTTTTCTCTACGTCAGGGGGTCTTACCTTACTGTAATTGGTTAGCAAGGAGTAAAAGTTACTAATGTTAGGGGGAACTACATTCTTGGGTGATCCCTTATCACTAGAAGTTAGGGGGAGAGGAATCCTGCTGCTTTCCGTGACATCGCGAGATTTTCCAAGCGCCTCTCCCTGTCTACTACAGCGGAGGAAGAAAAAACAGGCAAAAAAGAAAGAAAAATGAAATTTTTTTTTATTATACTGCTTAATGCTGTAGCGATTAACGCAGTAGGAATGACACATTTCAGTCAGCCAAGAGAAAATCTATGGGTAACACTTGCTAACCAAATTAACCAATCATCACTTTGTCTTAGTCTTGGAGGGGTTACTAATCCATTTTGAACATGCCTGGTGGGACTTCCGGTGTGGTCTCCTGGAGAATTTTGCAGTGTAATAAGTAATCGAACTTTATGCATGCATAACATGTCAAACATCACATTGCCGGCACAGCAAGGATATACTGCAGGTCAGAGTGATGGCTATCGCGAATGCTTACTAATCCAATCACTTAACACTTCTTTGCATTCTCCTCCTGAAGACTTGGATCTTTTTGGAAGTGCAAATGCCAGTATATCTAACGCTACAACTGGCGGATGGTTTAGTTTCAAACCCTTAGATGCCCAGAATTTAAATCAACCTAAAGACACATGGGCCACCTTAGATTCATCCCTGAATTTGAGTGAATTCTCTCCACAGTATTACAGTCAATGTAACAGTACAAAAATCACGGCACCAATGAAATTACCTACAGGAATATATCTAATTTGTGGAGACAGGGCGTGGAATGGTGTACCAGCTAAGCCACAGGGTGGACCCTGTTATTTGGGAAAATTGTCCTTGTTTCACCCTAATGTATCCTTGCTAATGCAGCTCAGTCAAACATCAAACAGGAAAAAGCGTAGTATACATGACTTGGACTGCAGCCAGATAGGAGACCCAAAGTTTTGGGGTACATTCAGGCAAGTAGTAGTTTCAACTATTTTGCCAGGAGGATCTGCCAATAAGGCTATGAATTTAGCAAAACAATTAGGGTGCTGGACAAGAAATGAGCTGAACAAAACATCCCAAATTCTGGACTTGATGACTGCAGATGTGCAAAATGTTAACCATGCTGTTTTACAAAATAGAGCTGCTGTAGACTTTTTGCTCTTAGCACAAGGACATGGATGTGAAGAGTTTGAGGGAATGTGTTGCATGAATTTGTCTGATCATTCGGTGTCCATTCATACCAAGATAAAAGAACTGCAACAAGGACTTCACAATCTCAAAGAAGAAGAAGGTTTAGGAATTGACGAATGGCTTAAAGGCTTAGGGCTTGGACCATGGCTAAGGAACATTGTGACATATGCTATCGGCTTACTGGGTGTGATCTTAATGTTTTTGCTTATTTTGCCTTGTATCTTTAATTGTATTCAAAACATGGTTAGCCGTATGATAGCAAAAACCTGGCAAACTAATCTCCTTGCTCAAGAAGAAAACAGGGGAAATGTGGAGGATTTTATTAAGAGTTGGTTAGCTGAGAAAGGCCATACTGACATAATGCCGCTGGTTAAGCTTGAAAGGGAGGTCAGCAGTCTCTGATTCAGTGACTGCTGACAAGCAAGAATGCCGGATGGCCTTGCTGCAACATGAGGAAAGGGAGGTGAGATTAGTCCTGAATATCTGCAGAATGTAACAGAAGAATAAGCACAAGAATGTAGAAGTAGGTGTAGTTGCTGATATGTAACTAACCAATCCTGAGCTCAACTTTTGCAATATGTATGAAGCTTATTAAGAACTGTATTTAACCCGCCGTATTCGATCAATAAATTGGATTTGGATGAACCAACTGGTGTCTGGGTCTCCTTCCTCCAACACCTTTCCTAGAAGAGAGATAAGAGATGAAATGGAGGAAGGAAATGTGCAAGTGTGAAGGTCTGGGCAAGTGAAAGATGTCAGGAGAGTAGAGAAGAATCTTAGGTGGGAAGAGATGATGGAGTGGCCTTGGCTGGACTTTTCTTGTGTAGCCATGGACAAAAACATGTTTCCTGTGACACAGAGACTGCATCCAGGGGGAGGCAATGGCTCAGAGCCAAGAGGGTTCAGTGTTGGTACCCTTCGGCCGCAGGGGGTGAAATTTGGGGGGCACAGGTGTCCCAAAGGTGAGACTGTGCCCTTTTTGGAAGGACAACCCTAGAAGCAGCTCTGGTCCATGTGCAGTGGTGAGAGCACTGGATATGGAAGGAAGAGGTCACGACGGCAGATGTTCTCCAGGCGGTGCCACGAGTGACATGGAAACACACGAGGTTTCAGCGGTGTTTCCTGGGGAAGCCTATGGCACAAGGAGGATTTCTCTCCCCTTGATGAACTGAGAATTGATTACCTAAAGAGTGGTGATGGACCAAGAGTTGGTGATTTGGGGGAGAGATATTTTGGAAATTTGGTGGGAAGGGAAGGAAATGTTTTTGGAAAGTTTTCATTTTCCCTGTGTGTTTCTTGTTACTTAGAGTTGTAGTTTAGTTAATAAAGGTTTCTTTTCTTTATTTCTAAGTGGGGGCCTGCTTTGCTTATTCCTGGTCACATCTCACAGCAGACACCTGGGAGCATATATTTTCATGGGGACACTGGCATTGTGCCAGCATCAAACCATGACACCTACGTTGCCAGTTGGCCTTTTTCCATCTCTCCAGCCATCCCCACAGAGCATTGGCTACCATCCATGAATCAGTGTAGAGGTAGAGCTTTGGCCATTTCTCTCCCTTAGCAATGTCCAGGGCCAGCTGAACAGCTTTGAGTTCTGTAAGTTGACTTGATCCACCTTCTCCTTCAGCAGCCTCTGCCACCTGTTGTGTGGGGATCCATACAGCTGCTTTCCACTTCTGGTCCATCCCTGCGATGCGACAGGAACCGTCAGTGAAAAGAGCGTAGCGCGTTTCCTGTGGGGGCAGTTGGTTATAGGGAGGAGCCTCTTCAGCCCGTGTCACTGGTTCTTGTTGCTCTTCATCAGTAAGACCAAAGTTCTCACCTTCTGGCCAGTTTGTAATTATCTCCAAAATCCCAGGGCAATTCAGGTTTCCAATACGGGCGCACTGTGGGATAAGAGCAATCCGTTTACTCCATGTAGCGTCAGTGGTGTGGTTGGGGGAGGGAACCTTTCCTTTGAACATCCACCCCAGCACCGGTAGTCAGGGTGCCAGGAGGAGTTGTGCTTCCATGCCAATCACCTCTGAGGCAGCCTGGACTCCTTCATAGGCAGCCAAGATTTCCTTCTCTGTGGGAGTGTAGTTGGCTTCTCACCCTCTGTAGCTTCGACTCCAAAATCCCAGTGGTCGGCCTCGAGTCTCCCCAGGCACCTTCTGCCAAAGGGTCCAGGACAAGCCATGGATCCTGGCTGCAGAGTAGAGCACGTTCTTCACCTCTGCTCCTGTCCTGACTGGGCCAAGGGCAACTGCATGAGCAATCTCCTGCTTGATCTGGGCAAAGGCTTGTTGCTGCTCAGGGCCCCAGTGGAACTCGTTCTTCTTGCAGGTGACCAGGTAAAGAGGGCTCACCATCTGACTGTACTCAGGAATGTGCATCCTCCAAAAGCCTATGGCACCTAGGAAAGCTTGTGTTTCTTTCTTATTGGTGGGTGGAGACATCGCTGTGATCTTGTTGATTACATCTGTAGGAATCTGATGCCGTCCATTAATAAGGCCTCCGATCAGCCTTATCATGAAGCAGAGCCTTGGTGCTCAGGATCTCAGTCCCTGAGGAGGGACCGGGTGCCCGAAGCCAGCTCAGGCCAATGCCGCGGGGCTGCCTTTCTAGCAAGCCTGGTGATATTCAGCTCTATAGTGATTAGCAGCTGTTGGAGGAAGGAGACCCAGACACCAGTTGGTTCATCCAAGTCCAATTTATTGATCGAATACGGCGGGTTAAATATAGTTCTTAATAAGCTTCATACATATTGCAAAAGTTGAGCTCAGGATTGGTTAGTTACATATCAGCAACTACACCTACTTCTACATTCTTGTGCTTATTCTTCTGTTACATTCTGCAGATATTCAGGACTAATCTCACCTCCCTTTCCTCGTGTTGCAGCAAGGTCATCCGGCCTTCTTGCCTGTCAGCAGTCACTGAATCAGAGACTGCTGACCTCCCTTTCAAACTTAACCAGCGGCATTATGTCAGTATGGCCTTTCTCAGCTAACCAACTCTTAATAAAATCCTCCACATTTCCCCCGTTTTCTTCTTGAGCAAAAAGACTAGTCTGCATTTTTGCTATCATACGGCTAACCATGTTTTGAATACAATTAAATACACAAGGCAAAATAAGCAAAAACAGTAAAATTACACCCAGCAGTCCTATAGCATAGATCACAAGGTTTCTCAGCCATGGCCCAAGTCCTAAGTTTTTAAGCCACTCATCAATTCCTAAACCTTCTTCTTCCTTGAGATTGTGAAGTCCTTGTTGCAGTTCTTTTATCTTAGTGTGAATGGACACCGAATGATCAGACAGATTCATGCAACACATTCCTTCAAACTCTTCACATCCATGACCTTGTGCTAAGAGCAAAAAATCTACAGCAGCTCTATTTTGCAAAACAGCATGGTTAACACTTTGCACATCTGCAGTTAACATGTCTAGAATTTGGGATGTCTTGTTTAGCTCATTTTTTGCCCAGCACCCTAATTACTTTGCTAAATTCATAGCCTTATTGGCAGATCCTCCTGGCAAAATAGTTGAAACTACTACTTGCCTGAATGTACCCCAAAACTTTGGATCTCCTATCTGGCTGCAGTCCAAGTCATGTATACTACGCTTTTTCCTGTTTGATGTTTGACTGAGCTGCATTAGCAAGGATACATTAGGGTGAAACAAGGACAATTTTCCCAAATAACAGGGTCCACCTTGTGGCTTAGCTGGTACACCATTCCATGCCCTGCCTCCACAGATCAAAAATATTCCCGTAGGTAATTTCATTGGTGCCGTGATGTTTGTGCCGTTACATTGACTGTAATGCTGTGGAGAGAATTCACTCAAATTCAGGGATGAATCTAAGGTGGCCCATGTGTCTTTAGGTTGATTTAAATTCTGAACATCCAAGGGTTTGAAACTGAACCATCCACCAGCTGTAGTATTAGATATACTGGCATTTGCACTTCCAAAAAGATCCAATTCCTCAGGAGGAGAATGCAAAGAAGTGTTAAGTGATTGGATTAGTAAGCATTGGCGATAGCCATCACTCTGACCTGCAGTATACCCTTGTTGCACTGGCAATGCAATGTTTGATATGTTAGACATACATAAGGTTCGATTATTTATCAAACCGCAAAATTCTCCAGGAGACCACACTGGAAGTCCTACTAGGCATGTTCGAAATGGGTTAGTGATTCCTCCAAGACTAAGACAAAGCAATGATTGATTAATTTGATTAGCAAGTGTTACTCATAAATTTTCTCTTGGCTGACTAAAATGTGTTATGCCTACTGCTTCACTTGCTACAGCATTGAGCAGTATAATAAAAACAAGCCTCATTTTTCTTTCTGCTTTCTCTGTTTTTCCTTTCTTCGTTGTCTTTTCCCTGGTTTGTTAGGACGGTTAAAATGAACTTGAGTTAGTCTTTGAATACACTGGTCTAACTCCAAATTAGCATCCTTGCTTACAGGTATAATGTGTGGTAGATTTAAAGGCAAATCAGCTTTACAGCGAGCTGCTATAATGCGTGAGGCACTAGTAATTTCAAACTCTCTAAGTACTTGCTGTAATTTCCACCTTATATATGCTATGGCCACTTGTTCTGTACTCTCATAAAGTTGTAATCCTGACCGTCCTGGCAGACCAGTACTCTGCTAAAGAGCTCTATACCAGGAAGAATATCGAATCCACTTCCCAAAACAAGGGTGACACCATAAAATTCCTACTGTCCTCTGTGAATACCAATAAACCTTATTGCAATCAGCACAATGCAAAGCTACCCAAGCATAGCACTTATTATTATCCTTTTTGCAAACATAACAAGGAAGTGTATATAGGAAAGGATCAGTATTAAAATTTGTTTGTGTGATCCAATCCAACCAGTTCAATGGTGGTGATTGCAAAGCCTCTTCAGCTTTC
Organism: Melozone crissalis; assembly: GCF_028551555.1. Classification (NCBI taxonomy): domain Eukaryota; kingdom Metazoa; phylum Chordata; class Aves; order Passeriformes; family Passerellidae; genus Melozone; species Melozone crissalis. Next base: position 401,601 of record NW_026536031.1, read on the forward strand.
TTACTATATACAGCTACCAATTCAAGCTCCTTCTTTAATGCAACATGTATGTTATCTCATAATCGTTGTTCTTGTTCTTCAACACCTATAGCATGCCACGAAGCAGGGTCCCATGGAGCTACAGCATCCCACAAGGCAGGGTCCCATAGATGTGAAATTGCCCTAATCATAGAGAACTAATTAGCAATCACTAATAACCTTATTTAGATGAGGTCGTTCCCTTTTTTGCCTTCTTTTTCTTATCTGTTTTCAGTTTTGCTGCTCCTAATTTTACTGGTCCTGTCACTTGCAAACTTAATTTTTGCAACCTTTCAATGCAATGATCTAATGCTCTTTCAGGATTCCCCCTGAAAGGCCCTACAATCAAACGCTGCGTTAAAGGTACTAATTCTCTACACCTTGCAGAGACTATACGTGATTTACTTTGAACCTGAATTCTATTTACAACACATTGTACTTCCCATCAATAATAAGCAAGAATTTTCTGTTCAGGAGACTCATAAAGATTTAAAGCTACATATGCATTTAGCCCCGTCTGTCTCCTTAATTCATCTTGCCAGCTTTTACCCCACGTGTGCTCGTGCTCACAAGTGTGACACCATAAATCCCATAATAATGATTGTTCTATCCAAAAAGTATTATCACAACCCCCACAACGTAGGGCTATCCAGGCAGCACAATGTGGATCGTAACAGTCAAGGCAAGGTGCCTTTGCTGGATTTGTTAAACGAAAAGTTGATAATGAGTCAATAAAACCAATCAGCTCCTGGGCTGTCTGATAGTGATGTGTCAGTGCTCTGTCCAACACTTTAGAGTGTCCCTTCAGCTGTAACAGTAGTGGTCGTAGGACTAGAAGCAGTTTCTTCCCCAGTCACTCCTTGTCCTCCTCCGTGAGACAGTCCACCAGAGGCTGCATCAAAAACAGGTTTAGTCCACTTAGCAGGCACCCACAAAGGTCCTGTAGGTGAGGAAACACAAAGATATCCCCGACCCCAGTATAATACTTTTGCAGGTTTTTCCCATAATCCTGTAGTCGGGTTTTAATTTCCTGACCTGACCTCGGATGATGTTTAATTGCAGGAGGGATATCGTCTTCCCCAAAAATACATAAATGATTGATCACATACAGAACCTTAGCTAAGCATGATTGTGGGTCCTTTATATCTTGATGCTTTTCAATATACTGCTTAAGGGTACCATTTGCTCTTTCCACTATTGCCTATCCAGTAGGAGAGTGTGGAATACCTGTCACATGCTTAACAGACCACTGATTCAAGAATTTCTGGACCCTAGCACTCACATAAGCTCGACCATTATCCGTTTTGATACTCTTTGGGACTCCTATAACAGCAAAGCAACTTAACAGGTGCCTAATAACATGTGTAGATTTTTGTCCTGCCTGAGCCGTAGCCCATATGTAGTGACTATATGTATCTAAAGTAACATGCACGTACTTAACTTTACCAAATCTAGGTACCTGTGTAACATCCATTTGCCATTTTTCATTTATTTCCAAACCTTGAGGATTAACTCCCATGCCTAAACCTATTCCCCCATTATGATAACTACATGTTGGACATGCTCTAACAATAGCCTTAGCTTCTGACAAACTCAGCTCAAAGTGCTTTGCTAATCCCTTTGCATTTTGGTGATATCTACTATGTGCTTCTCTGGCCAATGTATGCTTATCAATAGGACAAGAGTTATCAATGGGTAGGGTAACCAATTTAGCTGCACGTTCATTCCCTTCTCCTAAACCTTCAGACCATTTATGACTCCCAATATGAATCACAGAATATGCTGCATTTCTCTCTCGTAAAGCTTTCCTTAATTGTATCAATAACTCATACAATCGTTTATTATTCACTTCCTTAATTGCTGCTTCCTCTATTCGTCTGGCTACTCCGGCAACATACATAGAGTCTGTGACCACATTTAAAGGCTCCTGTAAGTTGGACACTGCCCATACTACTGCCAACAATTCCAAAGTTTGTAAACGATCTGCAGGATCTGCTGTAAGAAGTTGATGCTTCCATTGTCCTTTTTCTTGCCAGGTGACAGCAGCACGCCTTGATTTCTTTCCTGCATCTGTAAAAGCTGTAATAGCTCCTGTATCCAATAATCCATAAAGGGTTATGCTTTGATGCCCATGGGTAATTTCCACTTTTTGTTTTGGTCTATTTTGTAAATCCACAGTTAAAAGTGTAACACCAGTAGAGTCAAAACCCTTTTCATCCCGTGTTTGTCCAGTAAATGATGGTATACCAGATGTCATTTGTGATAGTGGTATTAATTGTGCGATGCGTTGTCCTTTTGTTATTTTAATAGGAGGATAAAGGGTGTAAACCATGATTTGTATTTCCCCTGTATAATCCACATCGATAACACCAGGCAATACAAATAATCCCAGCATAGTTATTGAAGAACGTCCTAATAACAATGCTCCACATCTTTATCCATTTAATATAAGAGGACCCTTTACTCCAGTTTGTATCCTCTCAGGCCGGTTCGTCATTAGTGTGACGTCTACTGCTGCTGATAAATCCAAACCGAGGCTCTCTGCTGTTGCTGTTGCAGACAGGAGGTGACAGTGATGTCACGGCAGCAGCTGATGTCTCCGATGTCACGGCGGCTACTTGTGTCTGGGCGCGTATGTCCCTCATTGCCGCATCGGTAACACTTGATGAATGGTCTCGAGCTCTGCGTGTCCGCCAGTGAGCCGCTTCGGAGAGGAGCAAGAGCAGCTAACACCTGATTCTGAGCAGCTAACACCTGATTTTGAGTAGACTCTGCTTGCTTTTGTAACCCTAATCCTAATTCCTTTAAAGTTTCTACTATAAATGCCTGTGAAGCTGTTGGCATTAATGCCATTCGCTCTAAAGCTTCCTCAATAGTCCAATTTGCCCCTAAAGTAGCTAACACTCTTGCATTTGCCTAACAGGTTCACTTTTTACTCCAAACTGACGAACCGTAGAACGTAACTGGGCTAACAACTTCCAATCTAAGGGATTATATTCCGCTATATTATGCGTAAGGTTCCCCTGTGCATCATACTGTGGTGTGTATGTAACCGGACATGCAAGATTAGAAGCTACTTCCACCGCCTCGCCATCCCCCATCTACATTACTTCTTTTGCCACAGCAGCCCAAGCTTCCCTCCTCTGTTTAGCCATCTCCCCCCACAGATCACGGTGTGCCCCTGGGATGGGATCTGGCCCTTTAAGGGTGCTATGCTGCTGGCACTTCGGTACCGAGACCGAGTTCTCGCACGGGGAAGGCGGTGGAGCAGGAGCTGACTCCAGCGCGGGGGAAGCGGCCCCCCCGCTGCTGGAGCTGACAGTGAAACCGGAGACGACTCGCACGGGGGGAGCGGCCCCCCCGCCAGATCCGGCCCGCTCGGGGGAAGCGGCGGAGGCAAAGGTGGTGGCGGAGGCGCAGCTGGCTTGCTCCCACCCCCACCATCCGACCCGCCTGAAGCTGGCGGCGGAGGCAAAGCTGGCTTGCTCTTACCTCCACCATCCAACTCGCCTGAAGCTGGCGGCGGAGGCGAAGATGGCTTGCTCCCACCCCCACCATCCAACTCACCCTCCCCCTCTGACAGGAAGGGTGCAGATGGTTCCACTGTATCTAAGGGAAAATTTTCCACACCATTTTGCTGGGGACCCTTAGGCATAAGTATCTGAGTTACAGAAGGTGCTAAGGGATCATCCTCACGACTATACCCTATATTCCTCTTATGAGCTTCTGTCGCCCTTTCTGCTGCCTTTCTCTCAGAGACCTGCTGAAGTAACGTATTATACACCACCCGCCATAACTTGCCAAATGTCTTTGCTGACTTATCATCATCTAACACTGTATCCCACAGGATATCCCCAAACCTTTTCCACTCTACTATCTCATGAACTGTATATGAATTAGCAAAAATTGCTTTAGAATAACCATAAGCTAATAACCCTGGTAATTCCTTTTTTAAATCTATCCCTTTTACTCCTCGTTTTTCTAAATATGAGGAGAAGGAATCGTATGTCGCTTGCCTATCCATACCTATATATCAGCGCGCGCTGTTGCAGCCTTCCAGGCTCTCGGCGACACGTAGAGACTTGAGATACCTTTTGTAATCCTCAAGGGTGCTTTTAAAATCCGGCACCGTCCCGGCTGCAAGGACTCTCACCCAACTTCCCCGACCGTGGCGAATTTATAATCCAAGAGAGCGAACGTTCAGAATGCTGCCTTTGCCCGCATTCTCCACCATTTGTCGGAGGAAGGAGACCCAGACACCAATTGGTTCATCCAAGTCCCATTTATTGACCGAATACGGCGGGTTAAATATAGTTCTTAATAAGCTTCATACATATTGCAAAAGTTGAGCTCAGGATTGGTTAGTTACATATCAGCAACTACACCTACTTCTACATTCTTGTGCTTATTCTTCTGTTACATTCTGCAGATATTCAGGACTAATCTCACCTTCCTTTCCTCATGTTGCAGCAAGGCCATCCGGCATTCTTGCCTGTCAGCAGTCACTGAATCAGAGACTGCTGACCTCCCTCTTTCAGCTTAACCAGTGGCATTATGTCAGTATGGCCTTTCTCAGCTAACCAACTCTTAATAAAATCCTCCACATAGGGCCTAACATCTTTACGTGGGAGGAATTAAATTCTATCCTAGAAATACTGTTCTCTTCTGAAGAAATACAAATGATTCGTACTGCGGGTATGAGGATTTGGGAAAGAGAAAATAGAGGAGGTCCTAGAGGAGAAGATAAAATGCCTGTTAACCCACCTAATTGGGATCCAAACCAGGAAGAGGGAAGAGCGAGCATGAGACAATATAGGACACTAATTGTAAGAGGGATAAGAGAGGCAGTCCCAAGAACAAATAATGCAAGATTGGCATTTGATAGTCACCAGGTGTCGCAGTCGAGGCGGTCACGACATTAAAGCAGAGACCACAAGCACACTCAGTCTCAGTCTTGGTTGTCTCTAAATTATTAATCAAAATGGACTTTCACTTGAACTGTTTAGAAAATTAAAACATACAGACCTTACTCAGTGTCGTCTGTGGGGTGATCTCCGGTTAGCACCGTTTGCAACCGTTAGCAACCGTTGGCAACAGTTGGCAACACTTTATTAGTGAAAATGGCTGATACACTTTCCAGTCGTTTCCCCTCCAGTCGCAGAAGGCTCCCATCTTTCCTTCCTTGATCTCCTTGGTTCAGCTTCTTCTTCTTGCTTCTCGCTCCTTTAGCCAACAGGCCCGCTGCTAGCCCCTTCCACAATTCCCCCTTTTTTTTTGTTTTTGAACTGTAAATACAGCTGCTATGGATTTTTGCAGGCCCCTTTGCAAAAACCCAAGCAGAGAGGGGACACACAAAATCACAATCACAACCATCAACAGAATTCCCACTCTCAATGCAATCGTTCCTGTCCTTCATCCATCTTTAATTACTGATATATGGTCTTAGCCAGTGTCATCCGCACGTTCTGCCTCAGCTGCGGAACCATCGATCCTGTCCTTTCCCGCACGGTCTAAGTAAGGTTTGACACAGCGAGCAGGAACCCATCGAGGACCATTATCTGTCAAAACACAAGCATAGGTTGTCAGGTTATCAGGTTATCAGGTTATCAATTCTACTGGACCAGACCATATACCAGTAATCAAATCCTTGACTCACACCTTGACATTTCCATAACTTCACTAATATGGTAAACAATGGTTTCTCTTGAATATTATTGAAAACTGGAAAAGCCATAGGGTTATCACAAGCAACATTTGCATTGGCACTGCTCTCCTGAGGTACTCTTGGAGCACCTAACCTTTCTATTATGTCCCAATTATTTTCTTCAACTGCTTTCCTCCTAACAAATTCCCAGAACTCCTGAGGGTGTTGAGGAAGCACAGTTACTTGACATGGAGGCAAAGTCCATGGGGCAGTAAGGCTAGAGCTCTTAGGAGATGAAGGGACCAGAGCTCCTTGCCCCAACTCAGGTGTAACTGCGGGCGACTCATCACTTGACTCGCTGTTGCTGTCACTGTCAAGTAACGGAGGATACGGCCTTGCAGATTGTTCAAGCCGCTCAGAGGGAAGCGGGGGGGTGGATGGCTGGACCAGAGAGGAGGGAAGCGGGGGGGCAGATGGCTGGGTTTCTCTCTCCGCTAAAGACATTTAGCTAACTGGCGTAGCAGTGTAGTATATACAGGCACCATCGCGAGCTGCTGCACAGGTGTGAGATAAGGAGGCTTAGGGGCCTGATAAGAAGAGGCTAGGGCAGGTTGTCCAGAAGTTTTGGCAGCTTTCCCAGAAGCCTTGGCAACCAGCCCAGAAGCTCTGGTAGCCTTCCCGGAAGCTTTGGCAGCCTTCCCATCAGAGCCCCCTTCTAGCTCAGAGGCTCTCAGGGCTCTGCCCAGGGCCCCAGCTGTCAGGGAACCAGGACAAGCAAAACCAGATGGGATGGATACTCCAGGGACCTGGAGAACCATTCCCAGCAACTGGGAAAATCCTAGGCGCTCCATCCACCCATAGATGTGGTCTCCAAATTTGCCCCAAAATTGGGTCCAGCTTTCAGAGGCCATAAAGAGCAAGTCCAAGTGACTGGATGACCTTTTTAGCCCAGAAAGCCCTGCAGCTGATGGCACACTTCACAGTCAGCAGGGGACACAGCTAGGCCAAAGCCCAGACCTCTGCTGGGAGCCTTTCTCCTCAAATACCCTTCCAACAAGCCTCCATGCAAGTCACTTGGGAAAGTTTCTTCCAATGATCCATTTCTGGCACATAACTACACAGGCTTATGTGAAAGATTCTAAAGCAATTGCTCTGGAGTCAAAGAGGCAGCACTAAGGGTCCTTGTCATCTCTTCGTAGCTAAATCCCACTCTGCGGGAGTTGAAGGAGTTTGGAACGAGCTAGAGAGCAGACCTCTGAGTTTTTTACATGATGCCATTGCATTTTCTTCACTTCTACACAGACAGGAAGGGTGAGTTTGGCTGACATCTGCACTGCATGGCTCACAAGGCCGCAAGACTTGTAGTTACAAGAGCTTTGAAGGGTTTCTTGGCCAAGAAGACACTGCCAACAAGGATATTTGGGGTTTGGAGCTAACCCTTCAATATTTCATCTTATGGACTCATGCTACAGTGTAAGCTTTCTTAGTCAATCATGTTATGACACACGAACCTACAGCACTGCATCCTAAGCTTCTTGTTTTCCATTGTAACTACTTTTATTTTTTCTAGATCTTGGACTCTAAAACTCCAAACTTTCCTCCACTTCAACATTCGTCCCCTTGTCTCTGCTAGAAACTAGAAATCCTCATTCTCGTTTCTAGCACCTAAGTTTGGAAGCCCTATCCAAGGTCTCAGATCAAATCCTGTGCTTAATTCTAAGCTTTGCTGACAAGACCAAAGGTCTGAGATTTCCCTGCATTTGGGTTTCCCACAACACTGATGCTGTTAGTTCCACAGTGCCCGGGATCCCTCTTGCAAGTCAACTCTGTCAGGATCAAGGCGGCTGCCGGGGGGCTGCTTGTGGCCTCTGACAGCCCATTGCCAAGGGCTTGCCAGCGCCCCAGCCCCTCAGGGGCTGCCCCAGCCCGGCCAAGCTGCCGGGCAGCAGCGCCGCAGCCCCACCGCAGCTCCAGAGCAGCCCCATCCAGAGGCTCTGGGAGCCCTCAGCGAGGCAGCCAGCAGCACCCGGGCAGGAGGACACGGATGGCGCTTCCCGCCTGGCACAGGGCTTGTGGCCATCTCCAGGCACCGCTCTGGCAGGGATCCCTGCAGCCCCGGCCCCTGCCCAGCCGCTCTGTGGGCAGCACAAAGGCTTCAGCAGAACCACCAAAGGCCAAGGGGCTTCTGGCCATTGCCCCTTGCCCGCTGCACGCCTGGGCAGCTGGCTGAGCACAAGCACCTTTTTCCCCCTCCTCCCCTATGCCCTACTGATCCTGGGCAGGAAAAGAAAGATCCTGGGAGTCTGTTTATTGTAGCACATTCCATATTTACATAATAAAGGAAAACAAAAAGAAGAAAAGAACAGTCTTGAACACAAGGAAAATCCCTGCTGGCTCAGGGCCCAGCAGACAGAGCCTCTGGGATAATCTCTCCATGGAGCTCCAGCAGCAGAGGCGGCCAAGCCCTGAGACAGGAAGCCTTTTCTTCCACGCCCTGCGGAGCCGATCTTCCAGGTCCTCCAAGATGGAATATCGAATTGTAGCTTCTGCCCTGAGAATGTGTAAAGTTTGAAGAGTGAGCCTTCTGACAGAAAGGCTGATGTCATCTGCCATTTCTTCAAGGGCTGCAAGAGAGAGGAACAGAATCACGGTCAGATCCCGGATCGGCGGGGACCCGAGGAGAGCCCCCTGCAAGGGCCATCCCAGCCGGCTCTTGCCATGGCCAGGAGGGAGCAGGGAGCAAGGGGATCAGCAGGGAGCAAGGGGATCAGCCCGAAGCTGCTGGCCACGAATGGCCCACGGGGCCCTGAAAGCTCCGTGTGCTCTGCCCACGGGAGCAGAGCCCTCCGCAGCCGGGGCAGGGCTTGCGGCTCATCCCCCGGCAGCCCGCGCTGTCAGCCTGCTGCCCTCACTCACCAGTGCAGATCAGCTGCAGCTCTTGCTGCTGCCCCCTCAGGCGCCGCCCGGCCATGCCTGTGGACACAGAGCCTGTCACGGCCCCAGCGACACAGCTCCCTGCCAGCGGCGCTGCCGGCGCTGTGGCCACACGGGCTGCTGGCCCGGCAGGGCTCAGCCCGGGCCCTTGCCGCACGCTGCCGCCCCAGGGCACGGCTGCCAGAGGGCGGCAGCAGCAACGCCCAGGCCAGGCGGGGCTCCACGGCGCCCCAGGGCACGGCTGGCGCTGCCGGGGCAGCAGGCGGGGCTGGGGCCGAGCTGCGGCGGGCCGGGGAGGGGACGGGCCCGAGCTCGGGACTCACCCATGAACCTGATGGCCGCCTCTCGCTGGGGCTCGTGTGGGCTCTCCACGTAGCGCAGGGCCCGGCGCAGGTGCTCGGCCGCTCGGCTCCTGTCCTCTGCCAGCTGGAGAGAGCGGCAGGAGGGAAGGGTTGGTGCGGGCTCAGCCCCTGGGCCGGGCGCTGCCTGCGCCCAGCCCCGGCCTCCCCTGCCCGCACAGCCCTGAGGCGCGGCCAGCAGCCGCTGGCCAAGGGCTCCTGAGGGGAGGGGGCAGAAGGCCGGCTGCTGCCCGGGGAGCCGCGGTGCCGGCCCGCCCCGCAGCCCCGCCGGGCCGGGGCTCCATGGGCACCCGGCTTGGGGCCATGGGAGCCTGGAGCAGAGCCCGCGCGGCCTCTGGCTGCAGCAGCGGGCAGGGGCACAGCTGCCAGCCCCGCACACTGAGCACCGCCCTCAGGGCCCTTCTCCAGGCTGAGGATTCTTGGCTGCTCTTACCAGGCTCTCGCCGAACCTCCATGTGTGATCCACCTGTAGCGTTTGTTCGAGATTCCTTCTCTTCAGGAATCTGGCTGCAGAATGCAGTACTACACAGGAGGCCTGGAGAGCAGCAGAGAGGCACAGATGGCCCCACAGGCCAGTGCCACAGCCTGGAGGAGGCTGCAGCCCACAAGGTGCCAGGGCAGGAGACAGCCCAGCCCCTTCCCAGGGGGACAGCAGCCGGCCACAAGTCCTCACCTCAGCAACAATCTGATTTTCATCATGGCAGTGGAAGTAGAGTGGGACCAGGCTCTGGCGCACGTGGGACTTCAGGGCCTTTCTTCCACCTTTGGTTAATGAGTCCAGCATCTCTTGAAAGACACACATGGAGCTCAGCTGCACCTAGCTATCATCCTGTATGAAAGGAAGGGCAAAAGACCTCAGCATCAACTGCTTCAGGCCCCCCAGGGCACAGGCCTGCATTTCCACAGGGCACCAAGGGTCCGGGCAGCAGCCAGTGGCCGTGGCTGTGGGCACAGGGCCTTACATGGTCAAAGAGTGGCAGGAGCGCCTCAGCCAGCTGCAGGGAAATAGGGATGGGTATTAGGGCACCATCATCCAGGAGCAAATATCTTAAAAGAAGAATGGTCATCCCGATCATGTCGCTATCATTTTCCTGCAGGAGCTCCACAAGACTTCCAGTCAGGCTCCACATTTTTTCAGCCTGTGTGGAACACAAGTTTGTGAAAGGCCACCCTGCTGCCGCAGGGCCCAGAGGCCAAAGGCCTGTCCCGAAGCACTGAGGCAGCTGAAGCGGGAGGCAGGAGAGCTGGGAGCAGCTGCCCCAGCGCCCGAAGGCCAGGCAAGGCCAAGCGACTGCGTTGCCCCGCCCCACGCTGCCTGCAGGGCTTCAGCCACTGCCCCCTTCTCACCATCAAGGGATTCTTGCCCAGCACTACGAGGCCTCTGAGTGCCAAGTAACGCCTGGCCATGTGCTCGCTCTGCAGGTTCTGTGCCAGGATCTCCAGAACACTGTCACTGCATTCCCTCAAGTCCAGGCACTCAAGGACCTGAAAGGCACAGGGCAGTGACAGGGGAGCCGGCCGGCAGGAGCCCGGAGCCACACAGGGCTGGGCCCAGGCAGCAGCACAGGGCACGGGCACCGTCCTGGCAGCTGTGACTGCGAGAGGCCAGAGGGTTGGGAGGCAGCTCAGCCAGGCAGCGCTGGCCTTGAGGCTCACCTCCACAAGGAATGCCAGGGCAGGGAAATCCCAGTATGGCATCTCTTCACCGAGCATGGCGAGTAGGTAGAATGCAATCCTGGAACAAAAGTGTATGGCTGAATTGCAAAGTATCCTGACGAGAGAAAAAGGAAACAAGACCCTGATGCAGTGGGGCAAACCTCTCCCAGGAGTGACTCACAGAGTTCTCATCTTTCCCCACCACCGTTCCAGCAAGGGGGCCTGGGCCATTTGGGAGTTGGTTGCTCATGGGCACCCTCCTGTCCCAGCCTTTTCCAGTCTGCTTGGCCGTCCCTCAGTGACAAGGCCCTCTGGCCCATGACCATGGGGACTTTGTGGGACACCTGGGCACAGAGCACAAATGTGAGAGGCAGTGGGGAGAAGGGGATCTCACCTGGCCAGCAAACCCACGGCATAGTGGTGGGTGTCAAGAGAGAGCAGCGTGTCCCAGGCACACCTGCGTTCCATTGCCACCACCACATCCTCACAGCGGAGAAGGCAGAGCAGGGACTTCAGGGTCTGCACTGCAAACCTGTGTGCACAGCAAAGCCCAGGTCACACTGGGAGCACTGGCTCCTTGGCAGGCCACATGGTAGGGACAGGAGGAGTGGGATGGAGCACCTGTTGGGGCTGGTGGCAAGGCCATGCTCTTCCTGGCATCCCTTCCAGAATGTATCGACCTCCTCTGCATATCCAGAGTGCTGAAGAACACTTGGAAGAGGAGACGCACAAATAGGCAGGGGAAATACACCTTTAATATCCGTGGCAGACAGGGCACCTGGAGGATCTTCCACATCACCACAGTTGCCTGCAAAGGACAAAGCCCCCCAAGACAGCGCTCAGTGCCGAGGTGTGGATGTGGCAGGGCCCAAGCTTAGCAGGGAGAGGCCCCGAGAGACCTTGGCAGGGGGAGCACGGGGCCTGGTGGGCCTGAAGCTGCCCCTGGGCCAGGTTTCAGGCCAGCGCCTGAGGCAGGGAGATGCAGTGGGGGAAGGAGGAAGGAGAGCTGCTGGAGAGGCAGCCCTGGGGCCAGCAAAGGCCAGTGTCAGAAACTCACAGTCAGGCCAAAGACACCCATTTCGTCCCCATCGGAGGTGCACGTGCTGTGCTCTGGCCAGCTCCCCAGCACATCCAGGAGGATCAGCAGCGCTGGCTCTGCAATCCTGAGCAAGCACATGATGGTCTTCCACATGGCCATGGCATGTCCACATATGCAAACACACTCACACAGCCTGATTTCTGGGAAGGGGAGAGACTGTGCATTACTCCTGAATTCTGCGCAGGGGCAGAGGGTATTCCCACGGGGAGAAGCTGCAGAGCACCTGCCAGACCAGTGGGAGAAGGCAGAGACTGCTGGAAATGGGGCGGCCACAAACCCACCCATCACTGCCATTGCAGCCTCCTTTCCATCGCCCAGCTCCGGGAAAGGGGGACGGCATCTTGTCTGCTCTCGGGCACGGTGAGCGGAGGGTTACATGTTTTCCCAGCTCTGTCTGAAACTCGGAGGGTACCGGGACACTTCAGAGTCCCCCTGCATAGGCTGCTTCAAAGGAGGAGTCCTTGGAAGCTCACCGGCACTAAACCCATCCTTTAAACAAGCTTTGCTTTGCAAGAGTTTGGATGCTCCTTGACTGTTCCTGCAAACTGCAGAGGGAAAACATGTTTGCAGTGCCAGGACTGTCCTGGGATGTTGTGTTGTTTCTGTAGAAGTTGGACTTTTCTGTTCCCCCTACAATGTAATGGTTCTGCGCTGGTTATCTTCCCCTTCCCTTGTGCTGCCAGTTATCCCAACTCCTTCCCAGTTGCCTCGGAGACTAATGTATCCTTTCTCAAATCCCTCCCCGGTGCCCTGTCCGTCCCTCGGCGCTCGCACCCTTCTCTCTAGAGACTTCCAGCCGGAGCGTTGAGTGATTGGTTCAGGGACCAGGGCCCCACCCTCACGTTATCCCCATTGGGGTTCTCCCTAAGTCAATCTTTTGTATCCCGCTCCCCTCTGAAACTCTATTGGCCAGAGGGTGGACTCCTCCCCTGTCTCCCTCCCTCCTTAGAAGCTGTTGCAAGTGTCTCTCCCCTTCCCTGTCCGGCTGTCGGTTCCCCTGGGACCCAGTGAACCTGGATTCCCCGCAGCTGGAGAGCGCTCTCTTCTTTCTGCTGGCTGCAGCCATAAGCCATGCCACGTCCCACCGCAAGGCGTGGCTGCTGTCACAGCACAGGGCGTTTGCCTTAGGCGCTGTCCCGAGCCACGGAGATCGGGCCAGTGCTGCCCTGCTGCGAGCGGTGCTGGATAGCTGGCCGGGCCGTCCGAGAAGGACAATCCTTGCCCAGCTTGACCGCTTCACTGGGACATGGCTGCTGTTAAAGAGTGTAAATCCCACTGCTCACAGAGGTCCCTCCTGCAGGGCCCTGCGAGCTTGGCACTATCATAGGAAGAAGAAATCTGCTGCAGGAAGCTGCATCCAACAGTGCCTGCACAGTTGGTGGGAAGAGGGGAGTTGTTTTTAAGAAGCATAAAGAAAAGGGGAGCATAGAGAAAAAGGGAGCCTCCTGCTGTCTCTTGAAATCTCCCCCAGCCTGAACAAGCTCTCTTTGGGGCTAAAGACTCCCAGAAGCAGAATGGGGCAGTGCCTGCTGTAAACACAGCATCTTTGTGATGTCTGCAGCTGCAGGTGTTCGTACACTTGACCTTTTGTGATAAACAGTAAGGACGTTTCCTTCCTACTTACTTGGCAAATCTTCTAGGGAACACACCAAACTCCAGGCAGTCATTTGCTGTGATGTTTTGTTCCCTGAATAACACAAAACTCCCCCTTTATGTCAGTGTTGCTCTGGTTTGCTGGGTCAAAATCCACGTCTGGCCTGAGGGAGATGAGTCATTTGCCCGGGTGCTTCCACTCCTGCTGCACATATAGAAAGAAGAAATATGGGGAAAGTACTATAACAACATATATCATGTAATCAGGTGGTAAAAAAAGGTGAGTGCAATTGAAAGTAAGGGTATTCTTCTTTAATTTAATGCAACTATATTTAGTGATATTAGTGGTTTGAGCATTGCTGTACATCCTCCCAATGACTAGACATTATCTGGTTCCACCATGTGGACTCAAGAGAATGTAACAGCTCCATCTTTTCAGGGAGGAGGCAGCACTTGGACCACAGTGATTGTTTCACACAGTAGACCTGAGCACACAGTTTGCTCCAGCTCGGAGCATGGGCTCATCCCAGCCTAAGAACCCCTGAAGGCTAAATTATTAGAAACAGCATTACCACAGGATCTACAATGGCTATCATGAGATAATCATCACACATCTGGATTTTTAAGACACAGAGCATAGTCCGGTGCTTTCCAGTCCCTGGTGACATGACCTAATAGCAACACGTGCCTGGAGCTGCGCTAGTGCAGCACTCTGTGCTGGGGGAAGGAGGCACTGCTGGGCTGGGAGAGCACACAATTGGCAGCCCATGGCTGTGATTTACACAAAGCTGTTTGTGTCTTGTAAATAGATTTCTTTTCCTTCAGTGGTAGGGAGCCAGGAGATGCATTGGTCAGCAGCAGAACAGAGAACATCTTGGTGCAGAGCCAGGAGCAGGGGAAGGACAAGCCTTCCAGCACAGGGTACTCACATGGCTTTTGAAATGAAGAGCTGCAGCAAATGTGGAAGGGTAAACAAGGCCAGGAAATCTGCTGCTGTATGAATGAACTCCCTGCTATTTATGATGCAGAGTTTCCAGGGATGTTGCTGTGGAGCTGGGCTCCTGCTGGGCAAATGATTCTTCCCAAACTGAGGTGGGTGCCATGTTATCATTCCCTGGCTCTACCTGTCCCTGTCTGGCTGCTCCTCAAAGCTCTGGCTTCAGCCCAATCTTCTGCCTTCTGAGCAGCAAGATTTAAATGGTCCTTATCATTCAAATGACTTGACTTCAAATTGAAATTTTAACAAGTGATTAAATCAGCTCCCTCTGATCTAATGGTGTTGGTGTCTGGGAACAGTGCAGCCAGGACTGAGATGCTCAGTACAGGCTGCAAAACCTGCTGGAAATGCATGACAGTATTTAGGTTGTTTAGGACATTCACCTCCCATTTCCTCATGCTGTTCTTTCACCTGTACTGGGTGGGCAAGGCTGTGCATGCCCTTTGAGCAGAGATGAACTTTTGGGGTCAGCTGCCTAATGGCCAGGAGGTGCCAAACTGTTTGGGTCACTGGTGTCCTCTGCCTGCCCTGCAATTCATTGCCACCATTTCTCTCACCTCTTACTTCTTCTCCCTGGTACCTCTGCCACTACTTCAGCTTCTCAAGCCTTTTTTTCTGTTTCTCCTCCCCTCTGCAAGTTGTCGGATCTTCTCTTCTCTTCCCAGGGAAGTGATGTGGGCTCATTTTCCTTCTCCAGTCTTCACACCTGGTTTGTTCCTTCCATGTGCTGGCAGGTGGATGTGGAGAAAACATCAGAGAGTGAACCAAGTCATTTACACCAAGAGAGATTAGATTATGTTATCACTGGGTTGTTTAGAATCATGGAATCAGAGAATCCTTAAGGTTGGGAAAGACCTTCACAATAATCAATTCCAACCATCAAGCACCACCATCACTATGTTCACCACTAAACCACATCCCAAGTCCCGCATCAACATGTCTTTTGAGCTCTTCCAGGGATGGTGATTCTACCACTGCCCTGGGCAACCTGTTCCAATGCTTTACAACCTTTTCCAAGAAGAAATGTTCCCTAATTTCCAATCTAAACCCCTCCTGGTGCATGTTGAGACCTTTTCCTCTTGTCCTGTCCCTGTTCCCATGGGAGCAGAGCCCCACCTGGCTCCACCCTCCTGTCAGGGACTTGTGGAGAGCCACGAGGCTCCCCCTGAGCCTCCTTTTCTCCAGGCTGAAACCTGGAGAAACTCAAACTCACACTTTGAGTTGATTCAGAGGAACCAACAAATCTGTTTTAGGTCCTGTTAAATTATGCTGGCTGTTCTTAGTAGTAAAACCCAGAAAACAAAGGAGATATGCCCAGCAGCTCAGTGTGGTGAGTTGTGCTAGGAAAGAGCCCACTCCAGACTCCAATGGCACAAGCATCAGCACCAGGTTCTGCCTGGGATAACCTCTGTGAATTCCTCCCTCAACTTAGGCAGCTGAAATAATACCTGATCCACATGAACCAAATCTTGACAGTGGGTACAATTTTTCCCTACTGTTTCCAAACAAATATCAAACATAAACAGTGAGAAATTATTTCATCTCTCCTAATGAGTGGCAGCATGAGAACTCAGCAATATGTTAAGAGAAAATCTCCCTGGTACTCTGAATTACACTTCTCCTGGAGTGAAGCAAGAACCCTTGTGATTGAAAAACTCCCTTTCCAGACTCAGAGATTGTTTTTATAAAGTATTAAAAAAAAAAGTATAATGTTCCAAATCTCAGCCAGGAAAGCAGCGGTAATAATTCTTCCCTAATGCCTCTGAAATTAAGCTACACTTGGCCTGAATTTTTTCAATTTGGAGTGTATGTACACACAATATTGCTAAGATATCCCTGCAGTAGATGTGTGCAGTGTGTGCTGCACTGCCCAGCTGCTGGCTCTGTCACCCCAGAAACTGCTGCTCCATCCCCACGGGCTGCAGGCCCCCATGGGCAGGGCTGGGGTGTGGGGGCTGCTCCCCTGCACGGCCTCCCCTTCACATCCCTGCCAGAGCCACGGGCAGCTGCCTGTGGCCCCTGAGTGTGGTCAGGAACTGACCACTGCTGCTGGAGGTCTGGGTGCTGAGCCCCTGAATCATCTCTCACTCGGACATGCTCACAAACAAAGGAGGAACAGGGACTCAGTGACCCGAAGAGCTGCCCACAGAACCAGGAGGACCTGGACGGGTGGGATTGCAGAAGTGGCGCGGGGAGAACATCCAGGCAGGAGGCTGCCAGGGGCTGAGGCTGGGGCAATGGGAAATCTGCAGTGGGAAGGAAACAACACAGCATCTGGAATTTTGAAACACAGCTAGAGATTTCCTGTGCATTCTGACTGAGTCACCAATGGTAGGCTGTGAAATTCCTTATACCTGTCTGGCCCTTGGGGCTGAGCTGTGGGATGAAGCTCTGGAGGGAGACCTGGGAGAGATCCTAGAGTGAGCCAGGGTTCCCCATGACAGAGCAGAGCCCGGAACAGCAGGAAGGGATCCATGGCAGCCTCGCTCCCCCTCTGCCCTTTCCCCACCATGGGCCAAACAACATCCTGAAGCACATGGTGAGAGAGCTGCTCAAAGGGAAGGGTGGGTGCATTCCCTCAGCCTTGTCCTGGGGCTCAGCAACCGAAGGCTCTGGCTGCATGTCTGGACACACCGTGCCCGGAGCAGCGGGAAGGGAGCCATGGCAGTTTCGATGCCCTGCTGCTGCTTCCATGCCCTGCAGGGCAGTTTCCCCGCCTGGCCTGGCTGCAGCTTCTCCCCAGCCTCTGCAGGAAGGCATTGGGCATCAGCTGCCATGCAGCCCAAACTCACCAGGGATCCCCTGCATTTTCCCGGTCCCCTGTCACATCCTGAGGTGTGGCTGCTTGGAAGAGGGAGGGCCATAGCCAGCCCCAAAGGCCTGGGGGGATCAGGATTTTCCGGATCCTTATCCATGTCTTGGACAAGTATTGCCTCCTGAAGAGGCCACCTCCTGGATGTGCAGTGATTCCATCTGATCCAGCTGTGCCTCTTCCTTTCTCAAGGGATGGACAGAGGGGCTCTATGGAAGGTGGCGTTTCCTGCAGGAAGGGAGGCGATGCCAGGCACAGTCACAGGAGGTAATTGCTGTGCCTCTGGGCCTGAGCCCTGCTGAGGCTTGAGCTGCCCTCTCCGCTGCTTGGCACTGCGGGCACAGCCCGGACAAGACGGGCACAGCCCAGAGGAATTATCCCGAGCAGGCTCAGGGCACTCGGGTACTGAGCTGTCCTGCTGGGCTCCCTCCGTGGGAGACACGTCTGGAAACCTGGGAGCGGCTGCACGGAGTACCCATGGTGGGGAAAGGGCAGAGGGGGAGAGCAAGGCTCCAGGGTGTCCTGAGAGGGCCTGGCCATGTGCCCCTTGGGCTGTGGGAGCTGTTCCATGGGCAGGTGGGCAAGCAGGAGGGAGGGACGGAGGTTGGGAGCGACAGCTGTGGCACTGCAGATCTCCCCAAGCATTTAGTGAGGGTTTCCTGTGTGGGAGGGAGAGAGCCCCAGGGCCCTGGGCTACTCCAGCTGCCCCTGCAGGCATGTTGCACCGGACCTGCAAAGGGCGTGGAGAGTGACCAGGAGGCACAGGCTCCCACAGCCTTACCGGACCCCCTTGCAGTGCCCAGTTCCCCAAGGCAGAAGGGGATCCCAGCACACCATGGAAATGCTTCTGTAGGATCTGTGCTCCCTTCTCGACTGGCACGTGACTTGGATTACTTGGAAATGCTGGTGAATGGTACTTTGAAGACCTTGCCAGATGTTGGAGGCAGGTTCTGAATGTACCTTTGCTGACAGAATAATCCGTGTCAGTGTGGCAAGAGCTCACTCATGAGCCAGTTCCCTTACATTTCACTGAAGGTTGATCAGTTCTGGAAACCTTGCCCTGCTCCCTTCTGGAGCCCTGAGTGATCCCACAGGATCGCTGTCAGTGGGAGGAAGGAGCATTTAGCTGTCCATCCTCCTCCCTTGTGCAATGCCACTGTGTCCTTCTGTGTGCTCTGTGCAGCCACAGAGAAGAGCAGAGAGGGAAGGGCCCAGGGCTGTGCCCCGGGGCTGAGCCTTTCTCAGCTCATTTGCTGCCCCCAGGGAGCCTGAGCTGCTCCTGCTGCCTCTGCCAAGCCCTGGCCCTGCCTGGGGCTGGGTTTGGAGGTGCTGGCAGTTCCAGGGAGTCCTTTCTGCCCCGACTGCCCCGTGAGGGGCTCCTTCCATCCCAGTGTGGGGCCACTGCAGGCACGAGGTCCCCCAGGCCCTGCTCCTGAGTGGAAGGCAGAGCGAAGGGAGTGCCTTGGAGGGCACCAATCACCCAGGTGCCCTCACTGCCACTCGGGCCTGAAGGAGAATCTTCAGCAGTGCCATTGGAGCTGTGGTGTCCTGCCTTTCTTTGCAGCTGAGCCTGTTGGTAAAGGTGATCTGGCTTCCCAGCCCATATTCAAGATTGAGCCTCTGGGAGATGGTGAGGGTACTTCAAGGCCTTTCCCCTGGGAGAGCTGCCAGCTCAGAGCCCAAAGCTCAGCCAGGGGGGCATCGCTGCAGGTGCCAGGACAGAGCCATGCACGTGTGTGCCCTCGCCCTGCATGATCCACTCACAACTTCTGCTCAGCACTGGCATCTGTTTGGAGGAGGGTGGGCCCTGGCCCAGCTGAAAAAGACCCCATGATTTGTTAATTTTACCCAATTTTGCATAAGCATGAAGTCCTGAACATGCCATCAAAGTAATGGAGAATTGTTCCGTCTGTTAAGGTGTACTTTTTGTTTCTCAAGTGATGGGCCAAAAGGCCGGACAGAAGGAGGTGTTTCCACAACGAAGCAGAGGACGATTGGCAGCCCCTGCTGCAGGAAGGAAGGCCAAGCCAAACACAGGCATGGGCACGGGCACAGGCTCAGAAGGTAATTGCTGTGCCGTGCTCAGCCGGGCTCAGCCCTTGGCAGGGCTGTGTGGCTGCAGCTCTTCCTCCAGGGCCTGCCCTTGCACAGCCCAGCAACAGCCAAAGCTATGGGCACCTCTGGAGGCCTTGAGGCATCTGGAGCTCGTTCACAGCCCCGGCAAAAGGGAACTCGTGCACCAACGTCCCTCCCGCTGCAGCTGCTCCGGAGCTGGCCCTGAGTGCCCAGAGGCCCAAGGCACAGGAGCAGCCCCGAGCGGGAGCCCTGCCGCAAGCCCAGGGCCAGAGCCAGCCTTGGCTCCTGACTGGGCAGGGGCTGCACTGGGTCCTGACAGGGCCTGACTCTGTGTCCTGGGGCTGGGGGAGCCGTCACGGCGCAACAAGGGCCAGACCCAGAACCATCAGGGATGGGTTTGGCCCGTGTCCCTCCGAGCAAAGCCCTCCGCACAGCCCCTGGGCTCTCCTCCCGGCCTGCTGGGCTTTGTTGGGTGGCACAGCCTGTGCCAAGGGGCGGCAAGGTGCCTGCAGGCCCCAGCTCTGGGGGAAACGGAGAACGTCCTGCCCGCATCCACCGTGCTGCCAGCTCAGCAGTGCAGCACAGCACGGGCTGACCCTCCCCATTGCTCCCACAGGTGCAGCTGGAACCACAGCACGTGTTCCTGATGCCCAGAAGGGCCTTGGAAGGGGTTTCTGTCAGGGAACAGGCTGCTGGCTAAGGTTCCTGGCAGGCCTGCTTGTTTTGGAGCTCATCTTCATCTTATGCTGTGTCCGAATTTGGACTTGCTGGAAGAGAAAAGGGTGAGTGTTTAGTTCACCTTTCCCTCAAACAGCTTCTTTTGAAAGTCTACTGTACATAGGAAACATTGCCAGTGAGGCTGCAGGGTAGGTGTGGCCAGTCCTTGATTGTCCAAAGAACTCTGCTGAGGGTTCTGCTGCTGCCCAGAGCTTTCATTGGCCTCCTAATTGCTGGGCCTTGTCCTGGGGGGCCCGCTGGGGCTGCAGCCAGTGCTGGCTCCCACCGAGGCTGCCTGGCCAGGAGCAGCCCCAGGGGCACAGGGCGGAGGCAAAGCACGGTGGGGAGGAGAAAGAGCAGGGACGAGATTGCCCTTGAACGGCAGGGGAAGGGAGAATGTCGCTTATCCGAGAGAGCCCCAAAGAGCGGCCGGAAGGGGTGCCGGCTGATCAAGGACCCCCGAGGAGCGGAGGGAGGGCGTATCGGCTGATGGAGTGTCCGAAGCAGCGGCTGGGGAGAGTGTGGGTGTCCGTTGGTGGGGAGGAGCGCCGGAGCGCTTGCACGATGCGGTGGTGGGGAGGCTGGCGGGGCTGTTGGAGTAGGCTCAGCCCGGCCGGCGGGTACGGCTAATGCCGCCCGCCCGCAGGACCATGGCGCAGTTCCTGTTCGAGGCGGACCTGCACGGGCTGCTGAAGCTGGACACGCTGATCCCGAAGGCGCCGCATGCGCGATGGCAGCGCGAGGCCAAGGAGAGCGGCCCCAGGCCCAGCCCCGTCGGTGTGTCGCCCGTGAAGCCGGCCAGTCGCTCTCACAGCTCCAGCAAGACGCCGTCCAAGACACCCGATGAGCGCCGGCCACCAGCGGCAGGGGTTGAGTGCGGGAGCCTCGCCCAGGCTGCTTGTCTGTAGCCACGGGGCTCTGGGCTCCCTGCCACGCTGCCCTACCGGCTGCTGCTCAGGCCGGAGGAGGCGGGCTGTGCTCCTGGCAGCCACCCACCTCCTTGCCAGCATGAGGGGCAGAGCTCTGAGCACTGGGGCTGGCGAGCTGCTGTTCGCCCAGCTGAGCCTTGCTGGCACAGCTGTATGCTAGGATGAGTGTGGGCGGGACTGTCAGCTGACAGCTTTACATCCTGTGAGCGTTTTAGTATCTTCCCCTTATCTCTGGACTCTGGAATTGTTGCACTAGACCCAAGTGCACACGGTCCCTAACCAACTTGGTTGCAGGGAGGAAAATATAAGTTTGTTGTGACTGGGTGGCATGAGACCTCAGAGTCCTACTTGTCTGGTGGGTGTGATGTGGAGGAGTGTTGGGTTTGCTCCCATGAAAGCTCTAATACAGGCTGTTAAATAGCTGTAAGACAATATTTTCATATGTGAATGCAGGTAAATCTGGATCCAAAATTCAAAGCACCCCCACAAAGGCTGGGGGGGATCGCTACTTTCCCAACCGCAGCACTATGCAGATGGAGATGGCAAATTTCCTCCTAAGCAAAGAGAGGATGACCCTGCTGAGGATTCCCCTACCAAGAAGGTGAGCATGTTGCTAAGTTACAATTACTTCAACAACCGCTACTCCTTCCTGCCCCTTTACAGAGCAGTAAACTATAGGTTCTGTCAAGGGGGCACACGGGACTGACAAGTCCCAGCCATCACTACTTGCAGCTCTGGGCTTCAGGAGCCTAGGATGAGATTGAAGCTGTAGAGACTGCCATGCACTCCAAGCCTATGCTGCTTCTGGTAGCAAAATGTAGCTTTTGACTAATGAGGCTTTAAAATGTAGCAGGCAACAAAAATGCAAAGCTGTAAGCCTATGCGAAGTGAAACTGCTGGTGGTAGCTATTCTAGGACAATGTCTCCACAGGGAACACTTCTGGAATGTTTTACACTGTGTTCTGAAATCTGTTTATGAAGCGTTTGATCACTTTGTGGCTGTGGCTTTTCCCACTGACAATGACACTGAATTTGCCATTGTTTGAAAATGTGAGCAGGATGATGTATGAAAGTCTGAGGGAAAACTGCTTTGACCTGCCTCTGTGTGACTGACCCTTGCAGCACAGTCAAACATCTTCAGATTCTAAGAGAAGGGGACTTAGGTGTCTGTTTAAATTGCAGTGTGGGAATTGTTTTAAATGCATTGCACTGAGGGTGATTTGTCTCTGTAGGAGCAACAGAAAGCCTGGGCAGTGAATCTGAATGGTTTTGATGTAGAAGAGGCAAAGATCCTCCACCTCAGTGGAAACCCACAGAATGCTCCAGAAGGTATGATACAGGGTGTGTGTGAGCTGAATCAGCAGGAGAGGTCAGGTCAGGGGAACAGCAACGCAGAGGCTCTGTGTGTGGTCACAGGAGAAATCAACTGGTTTCTGAGA
This sequence comes from Melozone crissalis, assembly GCF_028551555.1. Classification (NCBI taxonomy): domain Eukaryota; kingdom Metazoa; phylum Chordata; class Aves; order Passeriformes; family Passerellidae; genus Melozone; species Melozone crissalis. The sequence goes on from NW_026536031.1 coordinate 423,874, forward strand.
GCTGTACAGGCTGGAGTCTCCTTTCTTAAGGTTCCTGAGGTCAAGGGAGGGCATAACAGTTACAGTGAATTTATTTAGGAGAGTTGCTATGACTGCCAGTTGGTCACCTGTTACAGGGCTTGCAAGGGGCTTCAGGGTGAAGAGAGAGATGAGAATCTTGACCTCATGTTCAGAAGGCTTGATTTATTATTTTATGATATATATTACATTATTACTATACTAAAAGAAATAGAAGGAAAGTTCTCAGAAGCTAGCTAGGCTAAGAATAGAAAAAGAATGAATAAACAAAGTTCTGTGTCTCAGCAGAGGGTGAGACCCAGCTCTGCTGTGAGTGGTCAGTAAATCCAAACCTTCACCCAAGACCGATCCCGCATCCATCTGTTGCATTCCACAGCAGCAGATAACCATTGTTTACATTTTGTTGCTGAGGCCACAGCTTCTCAGAAGGGAGAAAAATCCTAAAGAAAGGATTTTTATGAAAAGATGTCGGTGACAGTCACCTGTACTGCAGGTTCCAAACCTTCATGAAGTCTGTAAGAGCACCAAACTCTCTGCTGTGCACTTTCTAGCTTAAACTGCAACTAAATATAATGGCATTCAAAAACCCAAGTGTTTGTTAAATTTGTTTCCATGAATGAGGAAATTGTAGCTCACCCCTGTTCAGCAGTTCATTCTGCCAGTGATTTTCGTGCACGGCAGGCTTGTGAGTGTTTCTCTTAGGACTTTATTTTCACTCCAAGGGATTCCTAGTTGGGTGAGCAGCACTCAGCTGGGAGGAAACTAACTCAGGTTAACAAACCTGTTCCCCTGCACACAGGCTATCAGAATAACCTGAAAGTGCTCTACAGTCAGAAAATGGCACCTGGATCCAGCAGGAAGAATAGCAGATATATTCCCTCAAAGCCAGACCGGGTCTTGGATGCACCAGAGATGTTCAACGACTACTGTAAGTAGGCTGCAGGGCTGAGTGCTGGGCATCCAGAACATTCTGCATTGGATTGCTGTTCCTAGGACAGTGTAACTGGGCTGTCTGTATTATTTTGTGTACCCAGGCTAGCACAGACCACTTCTGCAGTGTCCTTGTGCGGCCTTACAGGGACAGTGGTCTAGGGCACTGTGTAGATGCCTTGGAGCAGGGTACCTGGCCCCAGCAGCTGGGCACAGTGACACTCAGAAGGCTGCCCCTCACCTGTACGTGTGTGTGTGTGTGCACGTGTGCACCCGCACCTGCTGCAGAAGCACGGGTGAAGGACAGGGCTCTCTAGCCAAGCATGGTGTGACCTGCATTGCTCTTTCAAATTGTAGATCGGAATCTCGTAGACTGGAGCTCCCAGAACTTCCTGGCAGTGGCTCTGGACGACACTGTTTATCTGTGGAATCATGCTACTAGGGAGATTGTCCCCCTGCTGCAGATGGAGCATCCAGATGTTTACATTTCCTCTGTGTCATGGATTAAAGAAGGAGACTACCTTGCTGTTGGCACAAGTAGTGCTGAGATTCAGGTGAATGCAGGAGTAAAACTAGAGGTGTTTTCAAGGGAGTGAGAGAACTGCGGGGCCTGGGCACAAAACCTTGGCTGGCAGAGGAAGGATGCCATGCACCTGACTTGTCTTCCCTGGTGTGGGGTGGAACTGCCCTGTGTGCAAGGCAGGGTTTGGTTTGGGCGTTTTCTGATAAGCAGCATTACCTTCTGTGCTATAGTCATGAGATACACATTTTCTCTGTTCCCTTACTGAGAAAGCTGAATGCCAGAGCCTGTGCAGTGAGGTTCCTAGGGCATAGAAACAGGATTGGGTTTCTTCTGAAGAACTTTTTGCTTTGCCTCTCCAGCTATGGGACGTTGAGCAGCAGAAACGTCTCTGAACCATGACCAGCCATTGTGGCCGTGTGGGAACCCTCAGCTGGAACAGCTGCATCCTCTCCAGGTAAAGCAGTGGGTCAAGGGCAGTTTCCAGTTGTTGCAAACTCCTATCCCTCAATCTATGTGTGGCATGGGTTAGGGATGGCAGAGAGAAGTTTGTCCTGGCTTGGGATTCTTACCCAGCCTTATCTGTTGGGGCTGTGAGGAGAAGGCCTCTTTCCTGTATTGCAATTTGTGCTGAAGCTGTAAAGAGCTTGTGTGGGTGTTTCACTCACACCAACAAACCTGTGTTGCTGATAACACTGGCTGAAACCCAGTGGCAGGGATAGCAGTCTTGCAACAACAAAAATGGATTTGGGTGAAAATGTGCAGCCTGACCCTGCAAGCCTTCTCTTCTCTCTGCAGTGGTGCACGGACTGGGCACATCCATCACCACGATGTCCGAGTGGCTGAGCATCACGTGGCCACCCTTGCTGGCCACACACACGAGGTGTGGACTCAAATGGTCTCTGGATGGCCGCTACCTGGCCAGTGGAGGCAATGACAATCTGGCGAACGTCTGGCCATGCAGCCAAGGTGGGGATGGAGACTTTGCTCCTGTGCAGACCTTCACTCAGCACCAGGGTGCTGTCAAGGTGAGCACAGAGCTGCCACGGGCGGATATGTGTGTGCAAGGCAGGCATGCAGCACTGGCTGGGTGCAGGTTGCCTCTTGTATGTTTTAAAATGAACTCTCCTCTCTCAGGCTGTGGCGTGGTGCCCATGGCAGATGAATGTTCTGGCCACTGGAGGTGGCACTAGTGACAGACATGTCCGCATCTGGAAGGTGTGTTCTGGCACCCGCCTCAGTGCTGTTGATACCTGTTCCCAGGTGAGAGATGAACATCAGCTTGGAGACAAACACCTTCTGGCAGCACACCTCCACAGAGCTGCTGGCTCCTCAGGCCCAGAGGCACGGGGAAGGAGGGGGACCATGCTCGCCTCCGAGTGGTGAGCATCAGCACAAGGACCTCGTCTCACCTGTGTTACTGCCTCTTTGCAGGTCTCTTCTATCCTATGGTCCACAAACTACAAGGAGCTCATTTCAGGCCATGGCTTTGCACAGAATCAGCTGGTTCTATGGAAGTATCCAACAATGACCAAGGTTGCAGAGCTGCAAGGTAGGTGGATGTTGTTATCTTGTTGTTGCATTTCTAAAGCCCCATACTGTTGCAATCGTATTTCTAAAGTCTCATACCTTCTCGGTGATACTTCTTGGGGGCAGTTCTTCACAGCTCTGACTTCTTCTCCTGCTTGTTGCTCCTTCTTTGTCAGGGCTCCTTGTCAGCTCAGCTTGACTGGCCAAGCCCAGCCCCTTTTATCCCAGTTATCTTCACTAGCTACAGCTGCAGCCCAATTAAGGACATTGCAGCTGCAGCCATCAAAAACAACCAGGGCTTATCAGGGCAAGGCCTATATACAGATATTCAATATACAATACAGATATTTTACTAAGACTCCTACTATATTTCCCCCTTCTGGTTTACTTACAGATACTAAGACTCCTACTATAGGTGGACAGGGCCTGGGTGGGGGGGGCTGTCAGAGGTTGAAGGCAGCTGCACTCCTTGGTTTGAGCCTGCAGCATCACTGATACAGGACAGTATCCGGGGCCATGCTGCTAGGAGTGAAGCATGCCCACGGGGCTGTGGAAGAGATACCATTGATCCAAGTGTGTGCTTGGGGTCTGAAATCACGCTGCCACAGCCACTGGGGGAACAGCTATGCAAGCTGGCAGGGCTCATGGGAGCATACAGGAGTAAATGTGCATGTGCTGATCAGCTCAGCCCTGATTGCACATTCCTTCTCCTCCTCAGGTCATACTGATAGAATCTTGAACCGGACCATGAGCCCTGACGGTACAACAGTGGCCTCAGCAGCTGCTGATGAAACACTGTGGCTCTGGCGCTGTTTTCAGATGGATCCCATAAAGAAGAAGGAGAAAGAGAAGGCAAACAGTGCCAAAAGCAGTATTCCTCACCAGAGCATCCGCTGAGAGCACAGGATTGTTGTGGGGAGGGGGATATTTGGTTTACATGCTGTACAGTATTTTAAATGTTAATAAACTGCTTAACTTGACTTTTTCTTAATGGAGTTTGATGGAAGAAAAAGCCATGGCTCCTAAACCCAAGTCCTTCTCCCTGAGGCTGGGGATCTGGGCAAGGAGTGGAGACCTAGGTCTTAAGGGCCAGTTTGCAGGCCCCTGAGCTTAGCATAGCCTATCAGAAGGATGCTGTGCAAGGGCTGCACTTCTGTTTCTGTCCCAGCTAAGATAGATATGTCACCTGCCCCATCTAGATGCTGACCACAAGCACAGCAGCTCCACCACAGGCTCAACTGAAAGCACAGCATGGCTGTGGCCTCCGTTTGTGTTGTCCTGGCCTGTCTCACAAGCCCAGGGACACCTTACTATGGCTCTGCAGGCAGATCTCAGTTTGTCTTGTTAGCTACAGGCAGCCATCACTGCCTGCCTATGGTGCTGGAGTAGAATAGCTATTGGAAAAAAAAGGAGGGAGGGAAATCTACAGCAACAGCTGTAATCACCCCAAAGGCTGGAAAGGGGCTGGCTCTGGCATAAAGCCTGATGCAAAACAAAAGGTTAGCTTACACTGCCACAGCCAGCCTGGGTGTCATGCAAGAGCCATGCAAAGCACCACCAACCCTGTGCTCAGCCTTCAGTCACGTATTCTTCCAACAACTCTGATCTCCCTTCCCCTCCTGCTGACAGGAGGCCCTGGTGCCTCACTGAGGCTTCATGCAGGGGAGCCAGCACCAGGGCTCAGCTGACATTTATTGGGGCTTGACTCCCCTACACTTGTAAAAATGCCTTTTTTCCAGGCTGAACTGTGCTCCAGCACAGTTTATATATTTCCAGCAAGTTGCAGGAAATATATTTGAGCCCTCACCTGACCAACAACCAGCTCAGCCATGCTGCTTTGCACGATGGAGCCGCAGTGTCTGAGGTTGGGGGGCTGCACCAGACCCATCACGCCTGTCCTTCAGCTGCACCAGCATTGCCAGGGGCTGCTGGGGACACTGCACAGCTGATAAGCACCTTGGCCTGTACAAAGCAGCTCCACCAGGCCTGTGCCTCCCATCAGCCCTCAGTGATTAGCTGAGGGTGGATTATTAACTGTTTTCACCTTTCCCTCAGCACAGTACCACACTGTGCCCAGCACCAGCTCTGCCTCCTGAGCCTTACAGCAGCTGGAACCTTCAAAGGTTCCAACTTGTGCTCTGCCAAGGCCAGTGAGTGTGTAACCACACCCACCAGAGCACCCCCCCCACACACACACATAAAGCTGATATGGGGGGCACAGTCTCAAAAACAGCCACTGAGCCAGCACCTTCCCAGCAGTGCTGCTGGTGCATCCCCATTTGGCCACTTGGGAAAGATCAGGAGGTCCAAGGATGTGTCTCCCTCAGACACAAATCCTCAGGCCACAGCTGTCTCTAAAGGGGAGGCAGGCAGGAACCCAGATGCAAGGCTGGGCTCTCACACAGAGCTGTGCTGTTGTTGTAGGAGCCCTGTCCCACAGCCCTGCACTTGGTGCTGGGAGTTAGCACAGACTTGCCCTGTAGGGCCACAGCTGATTAGGCCTTCCCTGGTCCCTGACCTGGAAGGAAAGCTTTATATGCCAAAAAGTTCCTGTCATTTTTGCAGTCCCATGTAAGAGCAGCTCAGCTTTCTCACAGACTCCTTCTTTCTCCTTAGCACAGGCCCCACACCCAGATGCTGTGCATTACACAGCCCTTAGAGGACCTCTGAGCATTACCAGAGGGTAATGATACTGCAGGGTCTTTGACCCCATGCTGGTCTCTTACAGTCCTGGAGTGAGGAGGAGCAGAGGAAGGAAGTGGGCACTGATCCAGCAGGCCCAGTAAACACAGCCCTGTGAGGTGTGAATTCAGTTCACAGCATGACAGCATATTAATTACCAAGTGCCATGGCCAGCCCATAGAAGAGCACAGCTAACAGTGTTATGAATAAGAAGCTTGACTAGGCCAATATTCCAGCAGCAATCAATTTATTATTTAATATGGTAAAGTATGAGCAATACAGCGCTGGGTACAGTGGGGGAAGTTTTCCTTCCAGCTGCACACCGATAATTGATGGTTACAGGTATTTATAGGGGTACTCATCAGTTTTTTTTCAGCAGTTTCTATTTCCAATCTTTTACTCATCAGCAATTTTTATTCCAAATTATTACATCACAATTCTATACACTATTGTGATTTTAATTTCTCAGCATGTATCTCAAAGGAGTATCCCCAGATGGTAACGGTCCAGTTTCCAAAAGAAAAAAGACGAATCCCATCTGATGGGGTCCGGCTCCCCAGATGTGTGTCCACCTTTTAATTGCAGAGACTCTAAATCTCATAACAGTGATGTCCAGCTTCCCTTTGGTCGAAACCATAAACCCTTGAGGTGATGTTCATCTTTCTTTCTCAAGCTGTTTTTCTCTGCTTCAATAAGGTGTGAGATAAAAATATTTCCTTTATATATATTCCAAAGCTACAGTTTCAAGGATACAAGTAATATTCTAAAATTATACTTCAAAAGGTTATTATTGCAGAGCTTTTTATGGATTAAATGCAAGCAAAAAGCAACATTTTTAACACCTTAATTCCAACGCTCCTAAATCAATTAGGGTTAATTGCAAACAAAAGATAGGTTCACAGGCCTTTTTCTGTGCTTTATTTTCCTCAGTTATTATTAGAATTCACAGCTCTCCCATTGTCGGGGTCCACACATTTTGCATTCACAAATACACACATCGCCTGTTTGTGCCTGACACAAAACACAGCTTTGCATCTCACAGCCAAGAAAATGCAATCCTTGCTCTTCTGACACAGCTCTCTCTGTTCATGATGTGGGGCAGCGAGTGCTGATGATGTGCAGGAGCTGATGCGAGGGACAGGGACGAGGACGCAGCAGGCACAGTGCCAAGCTGACAGAGGGATGATCTCTGGCAGTGGCACTGAAGGAGAAGAGTTTGCAGGCAGGACAGAAAATGGCTCTTTGTTTCACCTCTTCTTTCGGTGCTGCTAAGAATGTAGCCTGGAGCAAGCTGGGAACACCAGAACCTGGAGCCCTTTCCAGGCAGGGCTGCATCAGACACAAACCAGCAGGGGACTGAGGAGCCCCTGGGGTGGCAGTGAGCAACCTCGGGCTCTGCTCACTGCTGCTGGCATTTTCTATTGAACCATCTCCAAGGACTTCTGTTGTGCTCTGTATTTCTAGGGGTTTTCCCCCTTGGTTTTTTTTTGTTGTTGTCTCCTGCACCTTTTTTCCTCCAAATTTTCCTACCCTGTCAGCAGCAGCCCCTGTCCAGAACTGGCTCTAAAATATCAGCAAAGTAGCTGGGAACAACAATGGGTGGAATCCTGTGGCTCAGGAATTCATATGCCAGAGCCCTGCCTGTGCCTCATGCTTTGTCAGGACCTCCTTCTCTGTGCAAAAACTAGGGATTAGTGGAGTTTTTTTGCCACAGAGCTCCTGAGAAGCAAATGTTGTGCTAGGTTTCTCAGGAGTGTATCCGTTAAGTTCATTGCTGGCAAAGAGAAAGCAAGGCCAGGGTAGCAGAGCAGCTGGGAGCTGGTCACTCCCTGCAAAGGGCTGGTGTAGGATGTGGCAACACCAGGTTCCAGGACGGGTGAGCAGGGTCAATGTGCTCAAGGTGCTGCCAATGAGGTTTGGGTTCACTTAGAGAGTAGTCAGGGCTGGTGAGCACTGCAAGATCCAGCTGCAGTCCCCATCCATGTACCTTTCAGTGCTGGCTTTAGGGTGTCTGTAGCCTGGATCCAGAGCGCCCTGGGGGGCTCCTGAGGCTGCCTTTGCACTCAGGGTGAGGGTGCCCAGGAGCCCCTGAGGCCAGCAGTGGGGACCAGGGCTGGGCTTGTGGCCTGGCAGGTGTGGCTCTGGGGGCTGTGACATGCCAGGGCATGGGTCACTGTCACTGCCCTCCGCAGCCCTGGCTAGCTCTGTGATGCTCCAGGGACAATGGCAAGAGTGGGGATCTGGCTAGGTTAGGGTTTTGCCTGAGCCAGAACCTCTAGGCCAAATGCCGAGCAGTAGAGACCCCTGGAGGGCCGAGTGAACGAAGCAGAGGAGGCTCTTCTGCGGCATAAAGTGCAGCAAATTCATCAGGAGAGGCGGGGGGAAGTGTCCCCCTGAAGCTCATCCCAGAGAGCAGAAGCCAGCAGGGATCCTGAGCCAGCTCTGCTGCCTTTGGCAGCACTTTGGCAAATGAGCTGCAGCAAGGGGGAGGCAGCAGCGACTGTGACTGCTGCAGGCTGGGGATGAAGGAAGGGCCATGGACACAAGTGCTGAGATGCCCCAAAATCCAGAGGGAGGCTGGAGAGCTGGGAATCAACTTGGCATTTCAGTGCCAAGCTCTCACAGGCACTGAAATGATGAAATCCCTTTGTGTGAAGTGACCTTTAAGAACTGACAGGGAGTTGCTGCTAGGATCAGCAGTAGCAGAAACTAAAATGTACAAACACTAGGAGATCATCTAATAGCCCCCACAAGCAATGGCTTCAAAAATGATCTCATGTATATATTATATTATATTACATTATATTATGTTATGTTAAATTATTATTATATTAATCAAAATATATAATATATAATATGCATGAAATTTAATGCACATGTATTTTAGGACAATTTCATTTTTTGATATATATTTTCATTTAAGATATATATTTGAAATAGTCTTTCAGCCTGGGAGAGTGAAGATTTACAACAGTGCAAAACCATCTGCCCACAGAGCAGTCAGCCCCCGGGTGCGTGCATGCACACCCACCCACTGTGCCTGCTCTTCTCAGCATCTCGGGGCTGCTGTTTGCACAGAACTGGGATGAATTTAACTCAACAGAGCCACGAGTGGGGTGTCCAGCTTGTCATGAACACTCATGTGGCAACGAACAACACAGAGCTCTCAAATCCCATTATCACAGGTCATTTCATTCCTGCTGGGCACTGAGGAACTCTTAAAAGACACAGAAAAGGGGTGGAAAACATTGGCATCATGCTACTGCTGGTGTCCTCCTGGAGGAAAATCTGTTGGGTTTCTTAAGGTGGTAGCTTTCCAAAACCTAAGAAAACAGCTCAGTAGTGGAAGCCCAATTCTGAATGCTTTTCTTGGCAAAGCTGGGGTGCTAACAATGGACTCTGTCCTTGGTCCAAATCACCTGCCCTCACCTGCAGACAAAAGCACCACCACCAGCAGCAGCTACATCAGTCCATTTTCTCAAAAAGCTGTGTTAAATTTGGGAGAGGAAAGGAAAACACATCAGACACTGTGGATTAATGACAAGACTCTGAGGAACAGTTCCAAAGCAGAGGGCAGCAGCTTCTCTCTGGGCCACTCCTTGTGCCCCAAGGCAGCCGGGCTGCCCTGGCTGCCCAGGACCCTGCGCCCCGCGGGCTCTGCAGAGCTGCACAGCGGGGAGGCAGCTTCGGGCACCTCAGCCCCTGGGCAGGAGGGGCTGCCTGCTCTGCAGGGCTGCCTGTGGGCAAAAGCAGGGTGCTGGCCTTCTGCTCTTGGCCCCAGCCTGGCCTTGCAGGGCTAATCCTGTTCCCTGTCTCAAATGTGCTAAAGACAGACTTGTTTGTTTCCAGCTGTGCACAGGTGTGATTTGCACCACAAAATACTGAAGGACTAAGGCCTGAAAAACAGACCCTGACTGAAGCCTCAACAACAGGACCTGAGCCAAAGCTGCCCTCTAGGTGACCTTCCCAACCCAATGTTCTATGTACCTGCTCCTTAACCAAGTGTTATTATCAAAAGGATTGTTGCATCCATTCACTGGTGAAACACATCGTCACCTTTCTGCATGAGGAAAATGGACAAGGCCACACCTGGCCTTGGTTCCTCCTTGAGCCCTGGCCAGGCCTGGGGAGAAAACCAAGAGGAGAATGACACCAGCTGTGCCCCCAGCAGAAGCTCTGGCACACTGCTCGTCCAGCACTGTCAGAGCCGGGCTACTCTCACAGTGCACTCAAAGCCTGGTGGCCGCCACAGGTGGAGGCACCGCAGGATTTCCCGGTTCCCGGCCGTGGCTCTGCAGGGCTGGGCCGGGACAGCTTCCCCCAGCTGATGTGCAGCTCTGGATGAAGGGGAAACCATTGGGCTACCTGGTGACGGATCTTCCTGAATCACCAGAGGCACCCTTTTGCAATAATGCTGAGGTGCATTGCTTAGCTTATCCTTTCCTGACTGTTTTTTGCACTTTTGCACTACAGTAAATCACACTGTTCCTTCAGCTGGTGTCTGTGTCTGCATCTCTGACCCTCCCCACCACCAAAACAAACACACAGCCAGTTTAGCACGAGACCTGCCTCTCTGCCAGCCCATCTCTTGGCAAACACTCCTGATGGCCATCTGCACAAATGAAATTCCCACTTTGCAGCTTCCTTTTCTGCAGGCAGGTGAGAAATGAGCCACTCCCAGCTCTGGACACCTCCAGAAACAGCTGCTTTCAGCAGTCACAACCCTGAAATATCAACCTCCTTCCTTAACCTACCATTGGGAGCTCCCACCAAGAGGCCTTTTGTCCAAGGATACCCACAGAAGAGCTGGAGAAGGGAGCAGTTTGAAACACAACTGCTTCAGAGTTTACACCTGCCTTTATCAAATGAGCACACACCAACCTGTCCCAAAGGGAAAGCAGGCAGCAAAGAGAAGCTCCTCTCCCACAACAGCAAACTCCGTGCTTCCTTCTGTTCCAGCTGGAGAGTGGAGGCCATGGGCTGCAGCTCACTTTGGGAGGGAGCCCTGGGAATTGGCCTGGTCTGGGAGGGCAGCAAAAGGAATTCTCCAAAAAGTAGGAAAAGATTCTGTGGAAGCATTAGGTTATGACAATATTTCTGGAGGAAAGCAAAAAAAAAAAAAAAAAAAGAGTAATTGAAGTATTTCAAAAAGTTCCCAGACCGAAATTTGTTTGCCAATACGACAACCCCAAAGTCTCTGTGGTGTGTCAGGAAGCTCAGGAATGCAGAGAGCATTTTCAGCAGACACAGGAGAGAAGCAAGCTGCACAACCCTGCATACGTGCCTTAGAGCAGAAACATGCTGCCCTTGGGAAAACAATATAAAGAAGTTTGCCAGGATGTACCCCAGGAAAAGAGATGTGAAGCAAGTTCTTCTAAGGATGTGAAGGGAAGATATGGGGCAGAATGTTCTGCTGATGCTTTTGCCAATCTATGTATGTGACCAAAGATATGTTAGCTCTTTGTCCTATACACAACACTTTGTAACCACTTATATGTATTCTCCCGTTTCTGAGCCCTGCACTAGCATATAAATGTACCCTGAGATTTGCAATAAACTGAGCATCGATCATCACCTCCATGAAGATTGATCTCTGCCTGCGGAGGGCTCCTTTCTCTATTACCCCTCTCCTTTTCCCCGTCTCTCTCCCATACACCTTGTTTCTCTACCTGGCATCCGTATATTTTCTTTCTTTACAGGAATGAACCTGCAAGGCTTGCATAAATATCGCTGGTGTCCGTCCCCCAGAGCACGAGCAGCTCCCCAACAAGACTTCAAGACTAAGGGACAAAGCTTCCCCCTCAGCTCTCCACAGCAGCTCTAGGGAGTCTCTCCCCACTGCAAGATCTCCTTTGTCAGTCTACAGTGACAAGAGTTGGCTGCAGGAGGCATTTGCATTGGAGCTCTCCCCCGATGGGGGGAAGAAAAAGCAGAGGTGATTCCTGTGGAAATAAAAAGGCAACGCCATTTGGGAAGACACCAGCATGCGTTTGCTACAGCTCTAGGCCAGAAATCCCTTGAAGAAAGCAACATCCATCCATGGGGCAGCACTTTGGCTTTGATATCAAGGCTCACAAAATTGCTTCCCATTCCTGCTGCTGTAGCTGACTCCAATTCACGAAAAATGTGCCAACTCTGCCAAAGATAGGCAGACATGGTGAGATAAAACCAGCTAATCTGCTGAAATGGAGACCAAATGAATGTTTTCTAATCACCTCTTTTTATCCCTTCCCCAGCCAAAACAGAGCAATGGCCTTCCTCTGTGTCCCCGATGGTGACCCAGGCACGGCATGCAGCGTGGGGATAACTGCTGTGCCGAGCCGTGCCGTGCCGTGCCGAGCTGAGCCGAGCCGAGTCGAGCCGAGCCGAGCCCGGCCAGCCCCGGGGCCCGCGCTGTGCCCGCAGCTCCGGCTCTGCCGCGCGCGTCCCCGCCAAGTCCGGCCCGCGCCGGGGGGCGCTGGGCGCGCGGGCCCGAGCGCAGCGCCCCCCTCAGGCCGCGCGCCGCCGGCGCAGCCGCGGCCGTTGCGCGCGGGCGTTGTGGCCGCAGTCGGCGATCGATGCCATGGCGGAGCTGCCGCTGCCCGCCGGGCTCCGCGCCCGCGCCTTCCCCGCCAAGCTCTGGCGCCTGGTGAACAGCCCCCGCGTCCGCTCCGTGCGCAGGGACAGCCGCGCCCAGGGGCTGCTCATCGACCGCTGCTCATCGACTTGGAGCGGGAGCTGCTCAGCTCGGGCCGCGCCCACAGGGATCGTGGCCATGGGCCGGCCCCGGTGCCGCACACCTTCAGGGCCACGCAGTTCCGCAGCTTCGTGCGGCAGCTCTACCGCTACGGCTTCCGCAAGGTGCCGGGCTGGCTCGGCTCGGCTGCGCCGGGCGATGCCGGGGCCTGGCTCCACTACAGCAACCCCTGCTTTCGCCGCGACCGCCCCGACCTCCTGCTCCGCATCAAGCGGCGGAGCGCGGCCAACAGACAGCGGCCGGCGGCGGGCCGGGATGGCCGCAGGCGCCCGCCCCGCTGCTCCCGGCAGCTCCCCGGGGCGCGGCCGCTGCCGGACGGGCGGCACGGGCGCGCTCGCTTCACGCCGCTGCCCAGGGAGCGGCCGCTGCTCGCCCGGCGCCCGCCCTGCGGCTTCCTCCTGCTGCACAGGGAGCGGCCGCTGCTCGCCCGGCGCCCGCCCTGCGGCTTCCACCTGCTGCCCAGGGAGCGGCCGCTGCCGGCCCGGCGGGAGGGGCCGAGCCGCTTCCAGGAGCTCTACGGGGAGCGGCCGCCGCCCGCCGAGCGGGAGGTGCTCGGCATCCCGCCCTGCCACTTGCTCGGGCTCCACGGGGAGCGGCCGCTGCCGCTCGGGCGGGAGGGGCCCCGCAGCCGCTCGCAGGAGCTCTGCGGGGAGCGGCTGCCTCTGCTCCAGCTGCAGCAGATGTGGGCTGTGCCTCTTTTGGGTGGGAAGGCCAAGGCAAAGCAAGGGCTGGGCTGCAGCTGCTGCTGCTGGGTGAGCCCTGCCGAGCGTGTGGGCGCTCCCAGAGCCGTGGCTGGGGCTGGGCTGCGGCTGCAGCTCTCTGTCCTTTGCAGATTATTACACCGTTGGCCAAAGAATGTCTCTCTTTCTGTTGATGTGCTGACCCGTTGCCTGCAGTACATTTGTGATTATGACTCAAGGGGGAGAGTGGGATTTTTTGGATTTGCCAACACCTTATTCTCAAGTGGCATGACTTTCGTCTTCTGTAAACTCACACATAGCAGTTTAGCGAAGCATTTTATTCCACAATAAAAGGAAACATTGCAGGCTTGGAACCATCTTCAGAATCTTTAGGGTTGTGATGGACGGGCTATGGCAGAAGAGATGAATATTCTGGAACTGGTCATAGGGAGAATATCTTTGTGTCCAAAGATAATTTGCTTCATTGTGGACGTTTGCTTCCTCAGTATAGGAATAGAAACACTACTTGGTTGTCTGGCTTTTCCTGTCTTTTGGGTTGGTTTTTTTCCCTACCCTGACGATTTACAGCTCTTTGCCACTGATCCCAGATGTGATCCTGGCAATAGCCTGGGTGCATCAGTGTTTGCCTGGGTGCCACAGGCGGGGCAGCAGCAGAGGGCTCCGAGAGGCAGCACCTTGTGATGGGTGGTGTGAGCGCTTGGCTGGGGGTGCTGAGACTGCCAGGCAGAAATGCGTGCTTGGCCTGTGGGTTTGCAGCACACAGCCCTGGGCAGGGCTGGCAGCCGTGCTGGCAGCAAGGAGAGCCCCTGGCTTTGTGCTGGCTGATTTCTCACCGCTCTGGGATAAGGCAGGGTCAGAGCGTGGGGGCACGTCCCCTCGCTCGGTGCCTTCTGGTTCTCTGTGTTCGTGTTTTGTCTCAAAGGTCATTTTGTGAGAGCTTCAGTTTCGCCAGTCTCCCCTCCCGGCCATTCCCACCCAATTCCATCCCAATCACCCCTAAAACCCCCAAATTAATTCAAATTCATTCCATTTAACTCCGCACCCACCAAAAAAATCACCAAAATCCCAACCCAAAAAAATCCCAAATATTTCAATTCTCAATTTTGGTGGTGCAGAACTTTGAGAAAACCAAAAAAAACCAAAAAAGAAACCCCCAAAAAATCCAAAAAACCCAAAAGAACCCCCAAAAAAACTCCAAAAAACGCCCAAAACCACCCAAACCCCCCCCAAAAACCGCCAAAAAACTCCAAAAACCCCCCAAAACCCCCCAAAACCCCCCAAAAAACCTCAAAAAACCCCCCAAACCCCCCCCAAAAACCTCAAAAATCCTCAAAAAAACCCCTAAAACCCCAAACGCCCCCAAAAACCTCAAAAAAACCCCCCAAAACCACCAAAAAACCTCAAAAAAACCCCAAAAAACCCCCAAAAACCTCAAAAATCCTCAAAAAACCCCCTAAAAACCCAAACCCCCCCAAAAACCTCAAAACCCCCCCAAAAAAACCCCAAAAACCTCAAAAAACCCCAAAACCCCCAAAAAACCCCCAAAAAACCCCCAAAAAATCTCAAAAAAACCCCCAAAAACCCCCAAAAAAACCTCAAAAAAACCTCAAAAAACCCCCCAAAACCCCTAAAACCCCCAAAAAACCTCAAAAAAACCCCAAACACCCCCCAAAACCCCTCAAAAAACCCCCCAAAACCTCAAAAATCCTCAAAAAAACCCCTAAAAACCCCAAAAACCCCAAAAAAACTCCAAAAACCCCCCCAAAACCCCCAAAAAACCCCCAAAAAACCTCAAAAAACCCCGGAAAACCCCCCAAAAAACCCTCAAAAAAACCCCCCAAAAAGACCTCAAAAAAAAACCCCCAAACCCCCCAAAAAACCTCAAAAAAACCCCCCAAAATCCCCAAAAAACCTCAAAAAACCCCCCAAAAACCCCCCAAAAACCCCAAAAACCCTCAAAAAACCCCGAAAAAAACCCCCCAAAACCCTCAAAAAACCCCGAAAAAACCTCAAAAACCCCAAAAAACCCCCGAAAACCCCCCAAAAAACTCCAAAAAACTAAAAAAAAACCGTGGAAAAAACTCCAAAAAACCCCCCAAAAACCTCAAAAAAACCCCCAAAAAACCCCCAAAAAACCTCAAAAAACCCCCAAAAAACCCCCCAAAACCCCCCAAAAAACCTCAAAAAACCCCCAAAAAGCCCCCAAAAACCCCAAAAAACCTCCCCAAAAACCCCCCAAAAACCCCAAAAAAAACCTCAAAAAAACCCCCAAAAAAACCCAAAAAATCTTTAAAAAACCCCAAAAAACTCCCAAAAAACCTCAAAAAACCCCAAAAAAACCCCAAAAATCTCAACCCCCCCAAAAAAAACCACCCAAAACCTCAAAAAACGCCCAAAAAGCTCAAAAATCCTCAAAAAAACCCCTAAAAACCCCAAAAATCCTCAAAAAACCCCCAAACCCCCCAAAAAACCCCAAAAAACTTAAAAAACCCAAAAAAACCCCCCAAAAAACCTCAAAAACCCCAAAAATCTCAAAAAACCCCCCCAAAACCCTCAAAAACCTCACAAATCCTCAAAAAAACCCCCAAAACCCCCAAAAAATCCTCAAAAAAAACCCCCAAAAAACCCCCAAAAAAACCTCAAAAAAACCTCCAAAAACCCCCAAAAAACCCCAAAAAACCTCAAAAAACCCCCAAAAACCTCAAAAATCCTCAAAAATCCCCAAAAACCCCCTAAAAAACCTCAAAAATCCTCAAAAAACCCCCTAAAACCCCCAAACCCCCCAAAACCCCCCAAAAACCTCAAAACCCCCCCAAAAACCTCAAAAATCCTCAAAAAACCCCCTAAACACCCCAAAAAACCTCAAAAAACCCCCAAAAAACCCCCAAAAATCTTAAAAAAACCCCCAAAACCCCCCAAAAAAACCTCAAAAAAACCCCCCAAAAAACCTCAAAAAAACCCCGATAACCCCCCCCAAAAAACCTCAAAAAAAACCCCAAAAAACCCCCCAAAACCCCCCAAAAACCCCAAAAAATCCTCAAAATACCCCCCAAAAAACCTCACAAAACCCCGAAAAACCCCCAAAAAACCTCAAAAAACCCCGGAAAACCCCCAAAAAAACCTCAAAAAAACCTCCAAAAACCCCCCAAAAAACCTCAAAAAAACCCAAAAAAACCCCCAAAAATCTCAAAAATCCTCAAAAAACCCCCAAAAAACCCCCCAAAAAACCTCAAAAAAACCCCAAAAAACCCCCAAAAGGGAGTGAGGGTGTGATGTTGAGCCTGGGAAAGGTGGAGTTCAGGGAAGACATTTGCATCTCACTAGGTAAATCTCATTTTAGTGACAATACGCTAAATTCATTTTCCCCAAATTAGGACTGTTTTGCCCATTATGGCACTTGGCAAATCATCTCCCTGTCTTTATCTTGGTACACATATTTCCTCATCTCCTCCTGTCCTGCTGAGGAAGAAGAGAATTAAGCGAGTGGCTGGGTGGGCATCTGTCAGCCAACATCTAGTCACCATACAACCACAGATTCCTCTGCCATAAAACATTTTACATGTTCTACTCTTTTTTCTTCACCAAAACACACAACTTGAAAGCCTGCAAAAAGAAGTCCCAATCACATGCAAGAACAAGTCCCAATCCCAGTAGTCACAGTAACTACTACGAGACAGAAAAAGAATAACATACACAAAAGTTTGAGGTGTTATGCCACTGAAAGTCTGAATATTATTATTTTAAAATATTACAAAGAGGAAAGGCATAGTTTCTATATAAATCATTTTAGAATAAGTAAAAAATAAATTATACTAGCACTGTAATGGGAGCTAATCAAGCTGTGTTGAAACCACTGTATAACCAGCAGTCTTAACTTAAAAGTATTCTAGGACTAGAGAAGTAAAGTGGTGGGCATCCAAATGAAAGAAGGATCTCTAAACTTCAGAAAGGAGGTTAAGGAAGAAGGATTTGTATTTCTTAGAAAATAGGAGATTACAATTAAACCTCTGTGAAATAAAATAGTTCAAAGAAACCAGAAGACTAATTGCTGCAGGTTATCTGAGTTCATGCAAGCACCAAAAGTCAAATTAAGACATCCCCTCTCCAGCAGGAATGTGAAGAAAAACCCTCTAAACTGACTGAAAGAGCAGGAAGAAGGAAAAAATGTTAGCAGTCAGACACACTTTTGCAAGCAGTTTAAAAACTGCTTAGAACACATTTGAAAGAGCTTGTGTGCAATAACGGAGTTAAGGGAAGAAACAATGAATGTGTGGGCTTCTGGGACATTTATTGGGCTAAAATTTTAACATCAATTTTGTTTCTTATGATTTTCCATCAAATTCACCATCTAACTTTCTCATGTGCTGCATGGGATAATACCACCAGAAACACACCAAAAAAGAAGTGATGCCTTGAAAGGATCAAAGTACTTTTGAAAATCCAGTAAACAAATAAAAAAAGCCCACAATCCATTTGGAGCAAAGCAAATTCAGAATGTGGAAAAACATTACCTCTTAAATCCAGTTCTAAGAACTGTAGGTGCAACTGTCACACCCTTGTTCCCCCAGGATGATACTGTCTTAAGCACTGAATATTATAGGCAGATAATTCAGGATTGGACTGAAGCCCATGATTATCTTCTAGCATTTACTGTGTGGATATTTCGATTTATCATCGAGGAAAAGAGAATTTCATCATCAGTCCTGACATTTTTGGGGAAGAGAGCAGCCTTACAATTTAGAGATCTGTAGACATTAATGTATTTAGTAGGCAGTGACAAAAACAAGCAATAAATACCAAGTAACCTAAATAGCACAGATCATACATTAAAAGTTACAAAATTAAGGCTACACATGAAATTCAGACAGAACCATTTTGTTTAGTAAGTAGAAAATCAGTGAAATATGTTGACAGTAAGTCATAAAAACAAATAATAAAAATAAGTAGATTAAAAAAAACTGTGGAGGTAAGGGAAAATTTAAGACATCAAGAATGATAAAATGTGGAGCCAAGGCTGAAATTTATTCAGCACAAATATCAAGGTGACCTCTTCCAAGCAGAAAGCTTTGATACCATGAAACTTCAATAATTTGTGGAAATAGGTCTATCAAGCAGACATAACTTGTTATCAAATCCAATTTTTTAAAAGTAGATAATTTCTTGAAATCATATGCAATTTTAAATTAATATACTTTTATGAACTTTAAGCCTATATTTTATTGGCATTAGTGCTGATGGAGAAATGTTTCTATTTATTCCTTTTCAGAAAATGCTCAGCTTAGTTTAGGTCAGCATAAATGCCATGTAATCAACATGGAAAACTCAGAAGAAGGTCAATGACTAGGAAAGAGTCTTGAAAACATGGGACAAGTTAAGAAAGGATTTGGAAGGTAATTCTTTACCCTCAAATGCCTCAAATTCCACAGCCAGAACACCAATGACTGCCCTTAGCAAGACAACTTTGAATATGCTGGCATTATTAAAGAAATTCAAGGCCAGAGTAGTTACATATTCCCACATCACTTGTGTACAACTTTGGAAAATACCAACTGAAAATATTTGTGGGGAGTTACACTCAAATTTGTCAGTTGTACATTCTCTAACTCTTGGCCACCAATCAGGGTAACTACAGTCACTGTCTCTGGTTACTGATAGTCAATAAAACATTGACAACTACAGCACACTACACAACTGAGACAGATACAGGACTCCATAACATGAAATCCTCATTAGGAATGACATGGAAGCAATGCCAATATGCATTCTCATTACCTGAATCATGGCTAGCAGCTTTGATTAAAAGGGAGCTTTGAATCTCTGGTTTTTTTGGGGTGAAGGGCCTACTACACATCAGCGATTCATTGCTTTACTGAAAACTATTAAATTGTAGCTTATAATGTTGATAGCAAAATACAACAGAAGATTTCTAGGGCACTGGCTGCCATGGCCAGCACATAAATAGCATCACTTGTTTCTTCCATATTGTTTCTAGTACTGTGAAAAAGCTATCAGGTTTCCTTCCTTTTTCACTTTGTAAACTAGGCAAAAAGGGAAAAAGAATCTCTTAATCAAGCAGTGCCAGCTTAACAGCAGAATTGTTCTTTACTCTCATTCCTAAAGACAGGAAAAAACCACCCTGAAAACCAAACCAAACGGAGAAAGCTACAACCAACCTGCAAACACAACCCAAAATGCCATTGGACATGTTCCTAATAGCACTAAGCTAAAAAATAATGTTCTGGCCTCCTAACAGGCAGCTATAGTGAGTTTACTGTGACAACAAAAAGAATAGTTAAAAACCTATCAGTGGCAGAATGTTTAGCACCTATTACAGACACAAGTGTAACTACCTAATGGTAATTAAGGGCATAAGAGAATGACTAATGCTCTGAATCCATAAAAGTGCATTGGTTTGGAAGCTATTATGATTGCACTGTCTGCAGCTCACAGCCTACACTGGGCAATTTACAGTGATAAGCATTCTGCATAAAACTGATACTCCATTCTTCCAGCACTGGATAATGAGCTGGTACATAAAGCTGAAACTACACACCACACACTGGTCACCACTTGAACAGTCCATTTACTCTCCTCCTAAGGATGCACCTGTTTTACCTCATCTTAAATTCCACATATTCCTATGCCGTGTTTTTCTCATCAAAATGCTAAACACTTCATGTGGTGTCTTTTGTGGTTTAGAAATACGTTGTTGTTCAGCAAAACTGAGAAACAAGAAAATGGATAAAGAACATACAGTACTGGCTGGCTGGTAGCTAGAACAAATGCTGACATTTATATCAGCTCTTATTTAGCTCAGGGGTTTCTGAACCAGGCCTTCCCCATGCACAAGTGGCATAAAATTATTCACATTGAATAGCACATTTCTCAATGAGTGACCTAGAAGTGCTACTCCACTGGACTAGGCAACCCAAAATTTGGTTTGTAAGAGAAAAAACTCACAAGGTATGATGAAATATTATATTTTCTATATGAGATACTCCCTGAAAATGAAGGTTTAATGTTTGTATTCCAGAGAGAAATGAAACAGAAGGGGGCAAAAATTCCTCCCCTGCCACAGCGTCACATACAAGAAACTGTTACCCTTTAAATTATACCATATTTCTGCTAAAGGGTTCTTTCAAACATCAGAGAGAGAAGGGGGACAAAAATGATATGCTGCATTGTCCAAAACTAAACTGGAAAATGATAGATACAGATTATCATCTAGTAATTTATAGGAAAGCAAGTACTTTCATTTTCTTGTATATAAGTAATATACTGAAAGGAATTAAAAAGATATTCAAATTGTTTACAAATCAGACTTTAAAGCAATGTTCTTTTCAAGGGGCTAGATACTCTTTCAAGAAAAAGTAAGATAAAGTTTCCCTGCCCAAATCAAATATTGTTAAAAAGGTACAATGCCTTGGACTAGATTTCTCCTCTGCAGAGCTCAATGCCGTTATTCAAAGTGAATAGGATCAACTACAAAAAACCACATTTATTCCCCTTGATATTTCACAGTCAGTGCAAATCACCATAGCTTCTCTGAAATTAGTGTACTCCAACATTAACTTAGTTCTGTTTCCATTTAGTTACCAGATGGAAACCTAAAATCATAGCCATAGATAGAAAAAAGTACATTAGTAAGTAAAGAACATTACTGTGAGTACTACTATGAGTAGGCCAGTTAAAGGAGTCCCATATTCCCCATGTAACTCTAGAAGCCACACAGCTACTGCACAATCCCAAGAAACAGATAAGAAGAATGAAGAAAGTTAAGCAAACATCTACCAAAAGTTCCAAAGTTCTCTACACAGCTGTGAGAGTAAATAATTTTCTTTAGGCTGCCATTGTTTTCCTTTCCATCTGGAACCAGCTTACCTCCTGTTCCCTGGGACAAAATCAGAGTCTGTGTGAAGCTATAACCACTCAGACCTGCCAGCAATATTAACAGAACCATGCAATGGCTTGGGTTGGAAGGGACCCTTATATAATCTAAACTTCAACCCCAAATTTTTGCTGTTTTTTGCAGTAGCCATAACACATCCTGCCAAACCAAGGAGTCGTTTTGGTTCCCATGGGATCAGGCACAAAATCACTCCACAAAGACAATTCAGGTTGTTCTCTCTTCAAGGCAGGAACTTGTAAGCCACTGTGACTTTTCCTCCTGAGGGTTTACCCAGGAGCTCTGTGTCCCACATCAGTGATGGATGAGGGGTTGGGATGCTCTCAATAACCTTTATCACCCCCACCAAGCCCTCTGACTGAGAGGGAGCAGTTTGTTTATGGGCAGTGCTGGTGACAGGCACAACAAGAAGTCCCCTCATTCAGTCAAATGAGTGAGTTGAAGGATTAGTCTGTCATGCCAGCACAGGGCCTCATTTTTCTTCTGTGCTACGTGGGTCATCCCCTTCCCACAGCCTGTATTTGATCATGATTAATTCGTCAAGGCTGGCTATAGCATGGAAATGAAGAAATGGATTGCCAATTACAGTTACCTTCTCGCAGAACACCCCTTGAACCAGTCCTTTCCTGCAGTAGTGACAGCTCAGAAATAAACCAAAAGCAGCTCTATGGAGCAGCAGCCTGACCCAAAGTGTGTTTTAAAGCAGAAGGTGACTTCCCCCTGTCCAAAACCAGCTCCACAGTGTAAATGGGTGACTTCTGTCCTGCCTGCCTGGCAGGTACACAAAAAGCCCACTCACACTTGTTTTTGTAGTCATCTTGTTCATATGTGCTCAATTTCTGACTTAACACTCGTCAACAAGAAGGCGCACATTTGTTTCTGTGAGCCTCACCCTGAATAAACCCGAAGGGGAATTTAATATGTATACAATTACTTCCAAGTAAACACAGCTAGCAATGATTCTGCTCTGCACAGAAGTTCTGGAAAGGATTCCAACTTTCTCCCCAGCAGTACTCACAGAAAGGTAAATTCTGACTCTTGCTGAATTTCCTCTGCAATAAGCCTTATGTGTTCTTACTAGCTGTGTAATATTTCAGTCATACAAGAAACTAGCTTAAACTGAATAATCAGATTCTGATAGATTACTTAAACAGGAAACAATTCCACAAAAACCTGATATTTTATGAATAATTATCAATATGGAATTTGAGAAATAACACTGCAGCCCTGGCAATGCATGCAATCTGTTTAAATTATTGATACACTCACCAGCTAGTTACTTGAGTTGAATAAATTCAAAGTATGTGTATAAATCTAACTTTTTATTGCCTCAAAAATTACTAGTTAAAAAAGAAAATCCCTTTTACTATAAAAAAATATAAATCAGAGCATTGTAATAGATGCTTCCTTCCATTGTTGTAATTCACAGTACTTTATTTTCTGGCACATCACACCTTGAGACAGAAGACAGGTGAACATTTTGCCAACATGTGCAGCACACGATAGCTTTAAATACATTCCCAAGATAAAAAGACACAACTAACTCTCTTCCTGGCCCAAAGTGGCCCTCCATTAACCCAGCTGCCAACACGATCTGCAGTGTGCAGAGCTGCAGAATACATCTTATAAACAGGATTTTGGCTTAGGAACAGGATTAGTCATTCACTACACAGAACCTTTCAGCTCTGCTATTCTGCCTCAGTGGCAGTTGCCCTTTCCAGTGATATATGGCAGCATCACAATTTAACAAAGATGCAGGGAAAAGGACAACACAGTGAATGACTCTCAGAGCCAGAGATGCCTTTAGCTTGACTTTCATGTACTTTGATGAGACTCAGAGTAGCAGGTTTACTCTGTTGATCCCTTCTTTCATTTCAGGAGAAAGATATTTGCCCTTGCAGCAATGCATTTTTACCGCTCACAATCCACCTAAGAGTCTCCATATTCTCACACACTCTTCTTCCAAACTTCTTGGAGTGACCAAAGTTAAGAATGAGAGATGACTTTGGTAATGTAAATTTATATATATGGTGACTTTCTGTGTTTGTACTGGAGTAGTATTAAGGGTCTCCAACACTGACCAGGACCATTACAATAGATATTGCATAAATAAACAGTAAGAGATAATGTCTGCTATGGAGAATAAAAAGTTGCACAAATAAGGCCCAGCATCACAATATTCTGTGTCCAGATCACAGATAGACCCCTTGCACTAAAAACTGAGGAATTAGTGGGAAACAGAAGCTGTTTTCCTGAGGCATTTACTATCAAATGCAGTCACAGAAGTTCAAAAAGATACCAAAGGTCAACACCTTTGTGGTAAAACTATTTGACATATGTGACACCACAAATATTACTCCTACTCAACTTCAGTGTGTCAGGGCTTTCAAAACCTCTGCAAGGACACACAAAGACTTGCACTATTCTCCTGTCCTCACAGAATGAGTTTTAAGCTGTGAGTGGGACTGAGCTGAACACACTCAGAGTCACAGGATACCTCAGGCTGAAAGGGAACCACGAGGATTATTGAGCCAGACTCTCTGCTCCTCACAGGACTACCTAAAATTAAACCATGGGAACCATGCTCATTAGGTTTCATGGCAGCTTCCTTCTGTTTACATTTGTAAACTCCAGATAAAATAATTGCATGGTATTAAAAGGAATAGAAATCCTGCCATTGGTGAGCTTTTTCTAGCTGCCAAAGTACCCAGAACTTGGGGTATAACTAAGATTACATGCAAGACTAGTTAAGCCAGAGTGCACAGGTAAATGAAATTACTGCTAAGTGCTAAAATGTGGGAAGGCATGAAAAAGATATTATTATAATGACTGTGTTTTCACACTACATCTAATAGTGAATATGGTCAAAAGACACCCAAAGCAACATGGTAGAATTCACTAATGGACTGGGCTCCGGTCAAGTTTTAAAGACATGTTCTTTCCTGAGGCAAGGGGCAAGATAACATCAAAGAAAAAAATTGGATAGCAATAATCGGGCCTTTTGCCAAGAAATATTTTATACTCCATGTATCATCTTAATGCAATGTCTCTAGGATGAGGTCCACATAGCTTTATTTTCTTACTTCAATTCATTTCTTAACAAATTAGCTTCAAAGAGTTTTAGCTTTTCCAGAGTGTAAAGGCATAGAACAAACACATCAGATTATCATGTTGACATCAGCCAAGAAAATTTAGAAAAGAAAATTAAGTGATTCTGTTGGTATACAACAATATAGAGCTTTAACTTGCATCATGGTAGTTGAGACATTCCTAGCTCTTTGAATAGAAAACCACAAATATGAAAGCAAATAAAATAAATGATCAGCTGAAGCCTTATTTATAATTTCTGCAATATGCTTTCTGGATACCAGAGAACTTTTCCAGCTTATTTATGCTTTACAGGACAGTTACCTGACAAAATAAATAATAATACAGAAATTGAAAGGAAAAAAGGGAAAGTGCCCAAAGCTCAACACGTTTTTGAAGCCTTTGGGGATGTTCCTGGCTTTTCCTCAGGAATCTGGAGATACCAACAGAGCTCATGTAAAGCAACTTGAGCCATGCTAGTAGCTTCAATGTGCAAAAAACTATGAAATAAGAGCAAGAGAGCACACAATTGTTTCTTGCAGAGTAGAACCCAGGCAGTGAGGTTAAAGAGGCTGGGCAGCTGCAAGATTGAAAGGTGTGATAATATTATGATATATATCTAATATAAATATGGCTGAAATAAAAATATAATTTTAAGAAGAAAAAGTAACTACATGGACTTTTATTTCTTCCTAAGGAGAACAGGGAAAAGATTAAAAGAGATGCCATGAGGCAAGTGACTATTTAGTCAACAGTCTAAGCTTTCTAAGGGGAATTTTTAAGGACAGTCACTAAATGCCATTTTCATGAAGGACAGGATTTGTCCTCTAGTGTTCAGGGGAAATGCTGCAAATTGAACCAGTCAGCAAGACCTTCAGAATAGATAAAATTCTAGATAGTCAAACTACATTATCCATAAAAAACTAATTTCCACTGAAAAAGAGAGCTTATTAAGTCTCTCGTCTGGAATCAAGCTAGAGCTTCTCCTTGCTAAATACATCACATGAATGTTAATTTTAGACTGCTGAGAGCCCATCAATTTACACTTCCCTGTAATAATTTTTTAGTATTTAAATTATGGGAAGACACCAATTAGTATCATGGACAGCACACTATCTGAAATAAGAACACTGTTAAATAATGCATGCAACAATTTTTTATACAAGTAGTAATTAGATTTCTAGGATTACTTGAATATTATAATAGTAATTTCATAGCTGTTACCATTACTTTTAATAATAATCTATTTAAGTGGTGATCAGACCCAAAAGAAGTGTCAAAGAATGAGTTCTCATATATCTTCATTTTTACAAACATATTACATTATGCCAATTAACCAGCAAATAACAAAATGCAATTAACTCTCAATGAGTTACAAAAAAAGTATTTTAAAACAACACAGTGCCAAAAAAAGTTGCTGTGGTCTAAGCTGAGGATGAGGAGCTGCTGATCAAGTTTAAAAATCAGCTTAGTTATGAAAATCTTAATAGGAACTTTTCTTATGTGACCTACTAGATTTCGATTTTTTTATCATGAAGAATTTATATGATAATAACCATTTTCCTGGATAACCTCAACTGGCATCACAATATCCAAATTCTGATGCTCACATAAGCATTAAGCCTTTTTAATGGTGACAGAAACTCAAAGCACCAGACTGAAGATAAATACAAAACCACTTGATAGCTACTTATTAGACACTGGTGTATGGTGGCCCTGGAAAATTTACAGCTGACTCCTTCCTTGGAAAGATGACAGTGCAGCCCTTATTAGAATTGCTCATTAAAGAAACATCTATTCCAGAAATGAAATGCCAACAGAAAAATGAGGAAAAAAAACAGATGAGAAAGATGGAAATAGATGGCCTCAACCTTTAACCCTGTGTCAGGAATTTATTCTGCCTTTGAAAACATTTGGTTTAGTCTTCTGACTCGGATTTTACAATCCTTCAGTCAAACACCTGTTGGTTAATCCCTTGTTATAATCTCCCTGGGATCACCTCATGGGGAGAAGGGCTGGTGGAGATGCTGCCAGCCCTCTGTAGCAGGATGAATCACTCCTTGGACTCTGAGCAGGACAGACTGGGGCTCAGGACAGGGGTGACACAAGCTGGCACAAGACTAAAGGACCTCCTCCCCAAATCGAAAGCAGACCAGAGGAGCTGTGCTCCCTCCCTGCACCCTCCCTTAAGAAAGGGATAATATGCTTCTATTTCCTATACACACAGCAATTTACTCTACTTTTTTTCTTTTCAGACTTCCCTTTAGCAACACATAGGAAAAAAAAAAAACCCCACAAAAACCCATGCAATGTTTTGTCATTACCAGGCCAAAAGCTTCAAGTAAGCCTCAGTGGATCCTACAGCAGTAAGATTTACTCCAATGTAATAATGATGTTTCAAATGTGGTGAAACTGTGCATTCCCACCACTGAAATCACCACAGACATTCTGCACTTTCAGGGCATTTGGTCTGTTTCTCTCTCTGTTTTTAAAATTAATGCAAGTATAAGTTCATAAGAAAACTAAGAGCTGCCTTTATATTTCTTCTCAGAAAGGATAGAGGACATAATTTTCATGAAATCAAGCTAAGGTACATCATACAGCAATTGGAATATATACACCAATTGGAATTCAGAGCTTCACCTTTCTCCTTCCACTTTATTTCTTCTCTTTTCCTCCCTCCCTTAAGTTTAAAATAACATTTAAATATTAGTTTTTGTTGTCAAAGAGCAGCTTATGTTGCCAATATAAGTCTCTCAGAACAAAGCCCAAGCCTGTATTATTGCAGAGTAACAGCAAGGAGGTAACACACAGGTGTGCACAGACCATAACATCTTCAATTCCTTCCATATGTAGCCTATCCCATAATTATCCCTCAAAATATTTGTGACAAGCATGAAAAATCCTGTCTCCTTACATCCATCTGCAAAGCCTTGTTTTAATTTTGTGGCTTGGAAGGTTTGTAGCACCACATCCAGCATCCTTGTTCACTCTGCAGGCTGCCAACACCACAATTTGTGGACAGCTTCTTAATGAGGTGCCCTTCCAGAAAATCTACTGAAAAAAGTGGCATTTCCCCCTCAATCCCCTATTCTGGAGCTATCTCAGACATAATAAGATAGTAATTAAGGGGAAACTGGACATGTAAAAGGTGATCCACTGGTATGACATAAAAATATGACATACTACAGCCTAAAATAGCACTTTGTACCCTCTGAACTATAGATTTGCCTATAGATTCCTTCATCATTTTTTATAATTTTTCCCCCAAACAGATAGTAAAATTGCTTTAAAAAGGAAAAAGAGACAAAAATGTAAAAAAATTCCTAAAAATCAAACTGATCTGGCTTATGCTTGTGTGTTACTAAACAGCTCCTAAGGATGTCTGGAGCTTGATACTCCACTACCTCCCTAATGCCATGGGAGGGATGTAAATCCTCAGTCCTCCTCCCAAAACAGTTTTATTTGGGAAACTTCATGCTCTCAGTATAAATGAAAGCATTTATTGAAATGGAAAAGAGTAACCCAGGGATCCATGGGGATATGAACCTTCACAACCTTTGCTTTCTTAGACTGATTAGCAGTTCTTAAGCTTATTAAAGGTGACAGGGATCTTTTAGGAAAATATATTAGGGATTTGAGATCTCGTAGGGAATTTTTTTTCTCAGAGTGCCTGTGAGCAGACTCTCACTTGTTTTTTTAGTTCTTATAAAAATTTAGCATTGGTTGCTGCCTATGTCTTTTTTCCAAGATGGAATCCCTCATTTGAATCAAACTTCTAAGTCAAAGATCCATTGTGAGTGGATTTGTTGCCAGAACTCCTTAAACAGGAGCGCATGAAAATCCAAGTTTCGCCTGCTGGCACTGTGCAGCAGCCAAATTGCCTTCCCAAGGCTGTGACTTGTTCAAGCTGAAACATCCACAGCGTGATGGGTGGAGATGGAGCATCAGGAAAGTGTCTGGGGAGGAGGGCAGACTTTTCCTCTGTCCAACACACTTCCCATGGAAAGCAATCTGCCCTCTGCCAAGACCTCAGGAAAAGCATTGCTTGCTTGTTTCTTCCCAGCTTCCTTTTCATGGGAGTAAAGGAGTGCTCTGCAGTGATGAAAACAAGAACGGACTGCTCCCCACAGAAGGGTGAACACTGTCCTAAGGATGAGAGTGCAGGTGAGCAACCTACACATCTACAGGAGTCTGGAGCAGAACTCAGCCCACATCGTCAAACTGGATATACTCAGCCAACCTCTAGCAAATTGCTGCATTTCAATTTGTAAGAGAAAATGCATTCTCAGCCAGGGGTTTCTGAAGGGAAAGAATTTGTTTGTATGGATCCAAGATGAGGAAACAGCAAGTTCCTCCTATACTGCTTCATTGGGACAGTCCAGTGTTGGGCGCACAGCACAGATAATCATCTTGGCCACCAGGAATGAGGCTGACCCACTTTTCCACCTAGACATTGCCTTTATCTAAAGGAATATGCATGGATAAAGGGGAAAACCCCAACAAAACCAGAAAGATTAAAGCACAGTTTTGTGGGGCTTGTGTGTACTTTACATTGCAAACACCTCACCACCCACAGTGTAATTTTAGCAATGCAACTGCTATCAAACATTCTTGAAAATACTGACACCTGAAGCTAGATGCAGGGCTGCCTTTTTAATTATTACTCTCAGGCAGTGCATCCGAAAGTCTGGAAAGAAGGGAAGTACTTTTTTAATTGAGAAATAAAAAAACATTTCTTAAAATGTAAACAGTACAATCAAATAGAGGCTGTATTCCCCCCTCCAAAAAATCTCCAAAAAGCAGCCTCAGAAAAGCCATTTTATCACAAATGCATTTAAATTTATTTCCAGCAGTGAAAACAGCAAACAATTACAGAAAAAGCATCTGCTGCAGTGTATAATGTTTCAGTAATGCAACAGCTACCTTTGAGAAAAGCATTGAAAACTTCCCATAAACTCACTATTCCTATCAGAGATCCTTTCCAACTTTCTCTGCTGGCTTCAGGGAACCATATTTCTCACCTGCTGAGACTTTTCTATTAACTAGGCCAATTCTAAAATAAAGTGAACTACTATTCTTTGTACCTCCCAATTACTGGTAATTTCCATATAGTTTCATCATATCTTGCTTGATATTCTAAAATAAATGTACCAAACAAAAAAATGTCAACAAAAATAAGTATATCAAACAAAAACATATCTATGTAAAAGATCAAGATTTAAGCCAATGAATCAAGGACTAAAATGCAAAACTTGCCTCCAAGTTCAAAAGGGGGGACCAAAACTGAGAACGGAGGGAAAGCTTTACCTGAAACCAGATTTCTATTCAGCCAGTTCTAGTGCTCATGGAAATGGCATCTGCATGTTCTTCTGCAACAATGGAAATGCAGTTCAAGTACAAGGGAATACAGCACCCAAACTGAACTAGATTTTACCTTCTGAAGCCTATTTCAGATCTACAATCATAAAAAAATTTTTAATAAGAGGTCCTTAAAATAGAGGGAACAAGCCTAAATATTTCTGCCTTCATTTCTTCCCTTCTGAATCTGAATTATCTAATTAGTCAATGCTCAAATTACCTCATCTAACAATTACTATAGCTTATGACTTACGTCATGCTACATTGTTACATGATAATGGCTTTTTAAAAAAATTATTGCTGTTTAGCATTAAATCATTGATAGTTTGGGTTGGAAGGGACCTTACAGATCGTCTGGTTCCAATCCTCCTTGGGAAATGTTCCACTAGACCAAGTTGCCTAAAGTTCCATCCCACCTGGCCTTCAACAGTTCAAGACATGAAGCATCCTCATGTTTCTTTAAAACATCCTTGTTTTAAAAACATTAAATTGTACAAATAATCAAACATACAATCATTTATTGGATATAAATGGAAAAAAAATCCATATAGGTTATTGTTTAAGGAAAAAAAATCCCCTTTGTAGTCTGCATGTTTTCTCAATTCCTCAACTTTTTTCTCTAAATACTGAACTACTTGTTTTTTTTCCTCCTTCAAATATCATGCTCACTTCTTCCACAATGCCAACCAAAAGCCAGTTAACTGCTAGTGATGGATTACCTTATGATTACAACAAAGCAAGAGACTTACAATAACCATTTCCTTCCAGTTCCTTCAGGTCATGTAAATTAATAAACCAAAACAGTGAAAGCAAAACTCAAGGGAACTAAGACAATTTCCTGTAACTCCAGCAAGCTGGCTAGCTGGCTTGGCTTTTTTTTTTTTTTTTGGCCAGTCTTGGACATCATGGCATCTTTCTTTCTTTCCCTCTGGATGGAAAATTTTGCCAGACCCCTATTTTTCCCTCGCTGAAATAACAGCAGCATGTTTAAGAGTTAGTGCAGAAGGGAAATCACAATTTCAGGTTTTGGCCCACAGGCTCTAAGGGCTGTGCACAACCGTATCCCCCTTCCCAGCACACCAGCATCCAGTCACAGCCAAAGGCTTTGGG
Source organism: Melozone crissalis (assembly GCF_028551555.1). Classification (NCBI taxonomy): domain Eukaryota; kingdom Metazoa; phylum Chordata; class Aves; order Passeriformes; family Passerellidae; genus Melozone; species Melozone crissalis. The sequence goes on from NW_026536031.1 coordinate 454,455, forward strand.
TCTCTGTTATTTAACACAGTATAAATATATTGGAGAGATAAAATGACTAATGAGACATCTGATAGGAAATATCACTGTTTGAAATACCATAGTAATAGGGAAAAATGAGTAAGAATAAGTGACATCAAAGGTGTGTCTTACCATAAATTCCGGTTGAAATACAGGGAAAGGCCTGTAAAACATATGAAAGAAAAAAAAGATCAGTGGGATTTCTGTTACCATATTTTTTATCAAAACCAAGAGTGTTTTTAAATGCCTGTTTTTTAACACCCAGAGATTATATGTTACAGCATTCATGGATAAAGCAGTCAAATCATAGGCATTCTCATGTCATTATATGAAACATATTCCATGTGTTTTCCTTCCTGCCACATTAATAAAACTGCATTCTTCTTCACATCTTGAGTTACAAACAACATTTGAACACAGACTCATTCTTAAAATTGCCTTTTGAGCTAAAATTTGATGCTATGAGCTAAAAATGAACACCATAAGCTACTACAGTAGCAAAAAACAAAGTCATATCATCTGGTTTGAGTTAGAAAATATTTCTTCATCAGTAAAATAAGCTTGGCCAGCTTAGACTATGTTATGCCTCTTTGCCATGCCCTCATTCACTATAATCTCATTTTTTGATTCAGTTCTTGACCTCAGTTCTTTTGGATGTGGTTTATGGTGTGACCCAACACAGCTGTACTGCTACAAGCCAAAGGTTTGCAAACTGGCACAGGGGGAGGAACTGGAAGATGCTGGTGAAAAGAAAAGAGCACATTTTTGGGGCAGCTTGGACACCAAAGAATACACATCACGCAACTAGAAATATTGCAGACGCTGTGCCAGGAAGAACAATAATTTGCATTCCTGCTAGCTCTATGTGTTGTCTTGAGATTTGCATTTCTATGAGCCAGAGTCAGATTTCCACCAGGAAAAAACAAAGCTGACGTTTCAGGAGAGAGGCAATTTTCTTGGTGTTCAGCTGATACGTGATATCGCCTTTGCCTCCCACCTCTGGACTGACAGCAGGCACAGCTCAAAGGTATGAGAGCACCTGGGACCAAAGTCTCAAATATCCACCCCGAGGCTCCCTCCAGATCCCCCAGCAATGAGTCATCATACAAAAGAAAGAAATTCTTCTTTACTTAATCACACAGGAAAACATTATTCAAAGCTAATGCTTGCTTTATATTTAACCAGGGAATTAATTAGGGAATGGTGATTAAGAAAGGAGAGGTCTAATGGAAAGAATACATCCTCCCCTCCCCTCTGAAAATACTTAACTAAAATAAAGTGGAGGAGAATTATAGTCTCATTCCTTCTCATAGCCACTACAACTTACATCCTGAAAAGTACTTAGCTTTGTAGTTCGTACCCAATAAATCACAAGAATCAGCTCTTTAAAGAAATGAAGAATAGAGTAGAAAAAAGAAAAAACAACCACCACATGGCTACAGAGCTCAGGCTGAAGTGGCAACAGATACTTCAACAATCAGAGAGAAACATAAAGGATGATTTTGTTCAGTTTAGAAAAAGATCTCAAAATTCACCACTGTTGCAGTTTCCACATGTTAAGAGGTAATTGCTCCAAACAAGTGTTTTGTTTTCTATTCTTTGCAGAATTTGAGTAACAGCATGGGACTCAGACACTCATTTGCCTCAGAAAAGGAGTAACAGAGTATTCATGGTTCCTTCTCTTACTGGCCCCACAACCAGGTAAGGGGAGAGCCCTGCAGCACCTCCAGAACTCCATCAATCCCGTGGCTCCTTGGGCAACACCCCACATGGTGCCTATAGGACACATCTCCATACTAACTTCAGATCCCACACGTGTGACAAAGCCACCCACCCACCTGGGGGACCTTGGGTGGGGTGGCTCTGCATCCCCTGGCAGCAAAGAGCAGCAGCTCCCCCCAGTCACTGCAGGTTGCTCCCTGCTGCACAGCAAAGGGCTGACAGGGCTCTGAGCAAGAGCACAGATCCTTAAGGTTCTAAAACACCTCTAAGCTCACAGAGCCCTTACATGAACCTCCTTAAAGCCATGGCAGGGACCTTGAAGGGGTCTGCAAGAGTGGGTGCTGCACTGTGGGGCAGGCCCAGCACACAGTGCCAACATCTGGCACCACAGCTGGGTATTGGGGTGCTAGAGCCAAGCACCTGAGGGCTCCAGGGGAACAAGCCTCTGTTGTCATTACATTGCAAGGGTTCCATATTGTTAGAGCTTTGTACCTCCTTGATGTTTCTTGTAGGCATCTCCTCTAGGCACTGACTCTTCCTTGTTCTCACAGCAGCCATCTGACTCCAGTTCCCTCAACCAACCAATCCACTCTTTTATAACACTCTTCTTATTGGCTACAGGTGTGGCTGGTTAACATCAGGCCTGCTCCTAATCTTTAGCAATTGGTTCAGCTGCAACTCTTTAGGGGATAAGATTACATTCTACACCACCTTCATTTACCCACACTGTATCCCCGTACAAGCTTCCTTCTCATTTCTGCCCAGAGAGAGGAGAACAGCATTTCCAGCTCTGCATGGCAGCCCCTTGTCAAGCTTGCTCATCTCCACTCACAGAGTAACGTGTTCTGAGGCTGCTCAGCAGGCTCTGGCTGGCAATTTGTGTGTTCTGTGTGTTTCTGAACACTTTAAAAATTCTCGTGTAGGCACAATCATTACCTTGCTTTCAGTTTCTGTCATGCAGCTGAATGAAACAGATCTGGAATGGAGTTACAAGACTGTATCAAATCCCATCAAGTTCCTTTGGAATATGGGTCTGTGCCATAACTCAGATGAGCTCTGCCCTCTCCCTCATTCAGAGATGATCACAGCACATAACCAGCAGATGTAATTTCATAAAATGTGACAGTGCTTTTATTCATTCAAGAAAAACTCATGCCCAAGATCACATATCAGCCCTGTTTCCTCTTGGCTCCTAGGGAGACAATTTAGTCTAGATGCCAGGTTGAAATTACTGGCAGAGCAGTAATGGGGAATTCACAGCATGGATATCAACATACTACAATATTTGGCTTATGGACAAAAGATGGTAGGGTTTCTAACCTTTTCTGTGCCTAATTAATAACAACTTAATTATGTATCTGATTTCAATTAAAAAAATCCATTTCACAGTAGGTAACATTCATTTGTATTTCCACAATAAAAACATTTATCATCTTAATTTGTTGCTGGTAACCACTAATTATTTATGAACTTTTAATTTATTTGCTACCAAAACAGCATATTTGCTTTATTTGGGGACTAATAAGAAATGCTACTCTGATAGCACTCAAAGCAGACACAACTCTGAAGTTAAACACAAGTAACAAAGGCAGGAGCTTCCTACTGCTACTGTGCTTTTGCAATGATCTAGACAAAGAGGCCAAATTAAATCAGGTCTGTGAACACTGGAAGGCTGAAATTGATTTAATTCCTGTAGGAGAGAAATGTGGACTCTCAGCCTCTGGTTCTTTTTAATCCAATGTGTCTTTACCAAGGCTGCAGCAGCAGTGCTAATTAGGATGAAATGTAATGCAGCTTTATGAGGAACATTTACAACAGTCACCATGAGGAGGCCAAGTTGGACTCTGAGACATTTCAGTAAGAAGCACCTGGGTATTTAAATGCTTAAGGGCTTATTCTACATCAAGGGGTTCTAGTTCACACTGAGCTGCAGTGTATTAATGGTTATACATGAGATGAATACAATTACTAATTCTACATGACCAGATGCCTCCTACTGCAGCCACAGCTCCTAATTGCTTACACAGAGCAAGGACTTGCTTTAAATTAAGTGCTCAGCATTCTGAACTGGTCTCCCAGTGTCATTTCTGCCACAACCAAGCCACATGGAAGGTAAGCACTTTTCTTCCAGCACACAACACAGCAGATGAAAACAACATCAAACACAAACCCTTCTCTGATTTCACTGCATCATCTTATGAAGAGGATTAATTACCCTGTTTGAGAGCCATTCCTTCATGCACCTTGCATTACTGATATTTCTCTTCACCAGCCTAAGCTCCTAAAAAGCTTGTGCACCTTAGATGCTTTCCAAAAAAACATGCCCTATGAAAACACTGAACTTCAAAAACCACAATAAAACTATCAACTTCAGGACTACTGTACATCTTTTGCTGCACAAACTATTCACAAGGTACCTATACACATATTTAAGATCAGTAACATCAAACACTCAAGTTTTGCTGCTGTTACTAGATCAAACTTATAAAACAAATGATTTTATAAACTACTAACTATAATACTATCCTTCTGCCTTTTAAAAATCTTTCTACTACTATCTGGAAAAAAAACAAATTAAAATCCTTTGCCATTTTCCAGCCTCTCTCCTGAAATTATTTCTCTTTTGGTCATAATTCTGAACCATAATTTAGCAAACAACAGATTTTGAAAGCAACTATCATTGAAAGAAAATCCTCTATTCATAAATAGAGAATTCCAACATAATTCCCTATCCTGAAGAGAAAAAAAAAAGGAATAATTGAATATGGCAATATTTAAGCTCAGTTTTCATGACAGACAATACCAGCATGTTTTTTATGTCTTTAAAGAATAGAAAAAGCAATTTCTATTCCTCAAAAATAACCAATGTCTTGAACACGGCATGTCACATGCCAGCCTTTAGGCATTTGTACAAGCTCCCTCATTCACATGCTGGAAGGTTCCCTTCACCAGAGTCAAACACTGGGCACCCAAGTGCCAAAAACATTGGAGGGAATTTTTTTGGGTGGAAACAAACATTCAGCTATTTCAAAGCCTAAAAGTTTACAAACCAGGTTCTCAAAGGCTGCTGACAGCTAACAAAGTGCTAGTCAAGCAACTACAGCTGAAGCTTGGGTTCAGACCCAACGTGAAATATCCTTTCTGTATTGTGGTTTAAGACTCTGCCAAAGAACAAGTTTAGAAAATGATATGCAGCAATAACCAAATTTAAGTCAAAATCCAGCAGCTGTGTGGCAAACCAGTGTGTGGTGAACCTGTCACAAAGCTACTGACAGCTGATTGAAGGACCACTATGCAGTCAGAACAACTTGCAGCAAGTGCACAGGGAAATTCAACACAGCCCAGAAAACAAACATCTGTCAGGGTTCCAGAGGACCTCCACAGGTCTCCCCTCCATGCTGGCCCCACTGCTTTAGGTAAGTGTTTACCACAAAGGTTGAGGACTTCTTCGAGTTTGTTTGTTTACACAGACAGCAGCTACTGAGAGAGGCCACTTAAGAGGTTAAAATGGCAAGAAATAGTACCTTTAAAATTTCCAGTTTACCAAACTAAACAGATCAGGTGCTGCAGGGGAGGATCATCCTCTGATGACCTGTTTGCTGTGTGACAATATTCTTATTGTTAAATTATGTGTCTCAGTTCACATATTGAATGTCAATTCTTTTTTTTTTTTTACTGAAGTAATAAAATCCTTCAACCAAATGACATTTGTTCAACAATGTGTGGTGAAAAAATATTGAGGAATGACTACTAAAAATTACAAATTCTTTTTAGTATCTGTATATTCTAACTTGACATGAATTTAAGATAGATATCTTCTTTTTTGAAGACATTGCAACCAGATGCTACAATGACCTACACGAGACAGTAAAGCATTGTGATGTGGAATTAAATTAAGATGGTTCACTACTTGAGGAAATCTCACTAAATTTGTTTTAAACATTTTTCAAATTTGGAATCTTTCAGTAATAAAAAGCAATACCTCAATTAACTGCTGGGATAAAGGTCTGGACTGAAATTGAGTCCAAGAACCTGATTTCTCCACATACAAACTCAGTTGTGGGGTGAGGTTTTTTCTCCCTAAACTATTTGAATATTTGTAGTTAAAGTGAAAAACTTATGGAGGAACTACAAATTAACAGTTTGGTACATATTTTAAAAATCATCATGCATTTATATTTAGAAACACTGAGACATGAAGCCAGACTGCTCAAAGCAGGGTCACCCAGGACCAGTACAGGCTGGAATATCTCCAAAGCTGGAGACCCTACAATGTCTGTGGGCAGCCTCTTGTGCTGTTTGACCAACCAGAGAGTCAGTCACTCAATTCCTGTGTTTAAACACGGGCCCTCCCAGCTCTCTGCTCTCTGAACACTCCCCTGGGTGCTTTGTTCCCCATCATCTGAGTCACTAATGAAGATCTTTAATTGCATTGGCCCCACAGTCAGCCCCTGGGGTACAGCTGGTGGCTGGCTCCAGCTGGACCTTGTGCCACAGACCACCTCCCTGTAAATCACAGCAACTCAGCCAGTTTTTAGTCCACCTTTTGCACAGTAAAAAAAAAAAAAATTAGAAAGAAATAATTGGGCTTATAAGACAGCATTTGCTTAGGATGTTTAGAAGCCATTGCAGTTGAAATACCAATTAAAGCAGCAAAAATGCAGATGATAAGGAAAGAGTAAAATATCAAATGCAAATTTAGAACAGATTTATTTTTTTTCTTTCTATACCATCCTGTGCCAAAGCAGGCTTGAAATGAATGACAAACTGATTTTGAACCACATCTGTGATGTGCTTTCAGCCCCAGCAGAGAACAGTTATGAGTTTCCTTCATGCTGAAGAGCAAGAAATTAAAAATCATTCTTCCTTTTTCAAGAACAGAAAGGAACATTCAACTAGCCTCATGGTGCGACAGAGCAGTTTCTACATTTGCCTCTATAGTCCCTGAACTCTCAGTGTCACTTTGAGAAGAAGAGCTTGAAAATGTAAATTCCTTCACAAGAACAATGCAGATACAGCCCTTACCCCCCCTTTTTTTTTTTTTAATGAAGGTTATGGACTATTTTCCATAGACTAATAATGCTGTTTAATCATATTAACTGAAAAACACCTGTTGTATGAAGGGATTCCATTCCTTCAGCCTGCCAAGGCACCTGCACAGCAGGCTTTGGGCATGCCTTCCCCACTGACATATTTCTACTCACAAGATCCTGCAGTATCCACAGACCTCATCTTATGTGTGTATTACTAAGAGGAAGGCTGGGATCCAGTTTCATCTCTGCTTCCCAATTCCAGGCTGGACTTCTGGCCTGAGGTTTTCTCTACAGTTAATAAAGAGGGTAATTTGACCTGGTTTAGGTCAAATGAATGGCTCTCATGGGGAACTGTTGACTACAGAGCAAAGCTAGATTCCCAAGCTAAATTTAGGTGAAACAGATCCTTCCCTCAGAACAGGAAATCATATGTACTCACCAGAAAGATTCAGGAACACTCACTCTCTCTCTTCCAAGTCCTCACCACAGGAATATTATTCCATTGATTCACTTTAAAATTGCTTTTAATGAAAAATGTTTAGCCAGATTTCTCCACCTTCATGAGACAAGCAGGGACTTCCAAGTTCAGCAAATCGCCTCTGTTTCTCCAAAGAGCCAATTAAGAATTGCACAGAACCCTCAGTTTTGTGCATTGGTGTGAGAATCAGATGTGCTGGACTCAGGGCAGGCTCCAGGTAGCCCAGGGAGATTTCCATCCCAGGAAATGCCAGTGCTGAGCCATACATGGTGCTCAGAGACACAGGCACTGCAAGCCTGGCCCAAGCCCACAAGATTTGGTAGGAGAGGACACACCTAATGCAGCATCAGCATTGCCAGCATCCACATCATTACCTGCTAGCAATTTCTTAGTGAGCTCAATTTTAGTGTCTTGGTCCCTCATTCAAATCAATTTGTGCCACATCTACAGATCAATAGTAGCTTTACATTTATAATGTTTTTGAATGAAAAGAAAAAGGAATAAGAAACCACAAGACTATATATTGATATAAAAGCTTTAGAAAGGAGATACTCAGCAACAAAAGTATTTACTGACAACAGTGACAATTACTTCATCCTTAACACTAGGTTAGCCTGTTCTTACTGCTTCATTTAAACCAACATACTCAAGGAAATACCACTGCACCTCTACTGTGGTTTGA